>NC_143012.1:321381753-321701753 GCF_055824585.1 Amblyomma mixtum
AGAGTAGGAGCTAAGTATGCTAAAATCACACCTGCCGGCTTCTCGACATTTCGGTATTAGCTGTTGCTGGCTGCCTTCCTCATTCCCGCTACCTTCGTCTCTGTCTGCAAGACGTGGTTCAGGTGTCCACCCGAGAGTGGGACACTTACCAGGAATTTCCTTTCTTCAAAGCCTTCTCCGCTAGAAGCGGAACCAGCTTCTGAACCGCAGATGAAAGGTTTTTTTTTTTTAGGAAAGAAAATGGCGCAGTAACTGTCTCACTTCTCGGTGGACACTACAACCGCGCAGTGAGGGAAGGGAGGAAGGTGGGAGTCAAAGAAGAAAAAGGCACCGTAGTGAAGGGCTCCGGAACGATTTTGACCCCCTGGGGATTTTTAATGTTCACTGATGTCGCACGGCACACGGCGCGCATTTTGCGCTTCGTCTCCATCGTAACGCGGCCGCAGAGGCCGGGTTCGAACCCCGGTACTCTGGTTCAGTATCCGAGCACGCTAACCACTGAGCCACCGCGGCGGGGCGCAGATGAGAGCTGAAGTAATTGCCTCACACTCAAAGAGGGAAAGAATCAAGGGGGAATCAAGGGAGGCATGGAGAAAAAATACATGAATACCACTCTCATGACCTGAAAAATAAATTGTAACGGAAATTAAAGAAGCAGCAACTCGATAATAGATCATTTTGGTTTGGTTTACTGGGATTTAACGTCCCAAAGCAACTCAGGCTATGAAGGACGCCGTAGTGAAGGGCTCCGGAAATTTCGACCACCTGGGGTTCTTTAACGTGCACTGAAATCGCACAGTACACGGGACTCTAGAATTTCGCCTCCATCGAAATTCAGCCGCCGCGGCCGGGATCGAACCCGCGTCTTTCGGGTCAGCAGCCGAGCGCTGTAGCCACTGAGCCACCGCGGCGGGGTATAGATCATATTGTTTAAATATTAATGCATGGTGAGTACAAGCTAGATTTTCAGCGATAAAGATACAGAAAGAAAATAAAATGTTGAAAGAACGCTAGGAAAACCGCACCGCGATCAGCGACGATATAGGAACGCCAATTAACCGGGTCGAGTTGTTTCCGACTTTTCTGGTTAATTAACATCCCGCTCGCTTAATTCACCCTGCACGGATTTGGAATGACCTACGCGCCACTGCACTCGACAGCCGAGAGAGCTCCAGATCCGCGCCGTCGCGTGGGAACCACCGAAGTAAAAGAAAAGCAGGGTTAATAAAAACAGAACATATGAAAAGTAGAGAGGGAACGGAAGAGATGGAATCGCAGCGCGTACTTTGTTGGCTGGGCAACCAATTATCTGGCGCCCGTAGACCATTCATAGGTTCGTTTGTGTAGCTTGTTGCCAGGTCGTAAAGCGCGGCGAACATCTCGGAACCGACCGTACAGCACCATCGTCAATAATCGTGGCAGAGTGGAACAAAGGGTGTCCAAAAGAGATCAGACGACTACGGGTGGAAATCAAAACGCTGTAATTAGAACATGATTCGGGCGATGGAAATACTCTCTCCATTTAGTTGATCTTTGTTGTCCACACACAAACTGTCTTGCAGGGCAAGAAAACGCGTTTCACTCCCAAAGAGTGCTAAACCATAAGCAAACTACTCATGAGCTGTTCGGTGATGTAAACCTATGATAATACAACAAACCTCCGGTGATTCTCATCTGACTGGAGGGGAAAAACTGCCAGAATTAACCGAATCCAGAATTATTAGGAGGACCAGAAGAAACTATAACAAAGTGTCCCACGGCAACACAGCTTTTTTTCTTGGAAAAATGTGCAATTGTCATCATCTTCCTGGGATAAATTAGTGTCGAAATAGCAGTTTTGCTCAGTTCCGCCAAATAATTCACTGTGCTCACGCTGTCGGATGAACGAACACAAATGTCCTTCAGGACACTCAAGGTTCCAACTGCCTCCACCCCTCTATACACAGGCAACGCGGGGCATATACACTGCATACATGCACACGACGTAATGAAAACCGATTGTAAGCTCCGGGATGATCAAGGAACGCAGGCATCACGGTCCGCGAAAGGCACATAACAAAAACGAAGAAAATGGTGCAGCACATCACAAAGCAAGAAAGCCTCCAATTGCACCTTTTCGACAGATAGCGAAGAGTACCACGTCGCCTTTACAATTCGGTCGAACCCCAGCGCCACTCGTGCTATAGCGGCCAGATTACTTAGTAGCTCACTCACCCTCGTCATCGCAGCATGACTGGCGCCCTGTGAACATGCGAGCACTGCCTCCTGTCCAAATTTACCCAAGCGCGCCCAAATTCCATCCAATTACCGAGAGTTTCACGCCATGTTTGATGGGACCCGGGGGGGTCCGAGTAATCCAGTCTTCCGCATTAAGATATCTAGTTACCGAGCTCTTACTGTACTCTTCCACTGCATGTAGTTATGCGCACGCACTGTTGAGTTCCAGCAGCTATGCGACTGGACGCTGTATTTGAAACGTTTCTTGGATCGCCAATCACGTCTTTAAAAATGCGGTTCAGCCGATGCTACATAACATGCACCTATGAGCTCCTATGCATCTATACCACCTGGAATCCAGGCAGCTAACACATGTGTGACATGAGCAAATGATAAAGGCACGAATCTAGCAAAAAACGAGGAACACATTCCTAGAATGCTTACTTAGCAAGGGCGCGTCTTGATCTGCATATTATTTTTCGCAACGCTAAGCACGTGTCGTTTCTTCTCCTGTTACTTCCTTTGGAAAAGAATATTTTGCCGGCGACAAGCGCATTGGCTCCCTAACTCGGACGAACACTGACTAAAGACGTCTCGAGTAGTTAGGCTTGCAAATGTTAATTGCTCCAACTGACGGTGACACACCGGTCATCAGCGTATTTGCAAGCCCAACTAAAACACAAAGGACAGGATACAAAGGGCAGTGCAAAAAAAAAAATGCGACGATTTTGGATGACAGAGGTGAAATGAAAGTTTTCACTTCAAAGGACAGTTCCCAGTTTTGCAGAGTTGTGTTGAACCTTTTAAGCGAATTCCAACCACGCCATTTCTTTCAAACAAGACTTGTTAGCTCAGATTTCTGTTCTTCAGAATTCTCTTTGCAGTTGCCCATTTGTGTTTCCTTTGTGCGCAATACTGAGGCTTAATGGGGCGAACAAGCGGGGACAATGCGTTCTCCTCGTCGCTTCGGTTCTGTCGTAATGATCCGAGAAATCTATTGAAAAGAGCATTCATGTATTTTCCCGTGCCATAGCTACATGCGTACGTCCATACTCAAAATAATCTGGGATTTTCGCACTTATTCTTTATCGATATGCGGCCACCGTGACTGCGGGATGAAATTACACGTGCTCGTAAGCCGAAAGCCATAGGTTTCGAGCCATTGCAGCAAGTAAGCCCTGCTGATTTCAACTCAGCTGCTTTAATTCTGAAGCTTTTTTTTTTTTACGCGACAGCGTATACAGATCGTTCGGTCGAATAGGCGTCGGCGTCGTAGTAGTAGTTGTTGTAGTTTTCAGCACCGCGCGTCGGAAAAAAAAATCGTATCATGCCAACCGTTTGCCACAAAATGTTCCGGATAGTGTAATACAATTCAGCGTTTCGTGCAGCATAAACTTATTAGTCAAGTTAGAGCCTAGCTTGCGGCAGGGATTTGAACCAGCGGCCTATAATCAGGGGCTGCGGGTGTCCACCGAGATATGAGAGACAGTTACTGCGTCACTTCCTTTGCTCAAATCCAATTTTCATTTCCTTCATTAAGGCACCTCTTTCTCTCTCTCTTTCATTCCCACCTTCCTTTTTTCCCTTACGGTGCGGTTGGTTTATGGTTTATGGTTTATTGGGGTTTAGCGTCCCAAAGCAACTAAGGCTATGAGGGACGCCGTAGTGGAGGGCTCCGGAAATTTTGACCACCTGAGGTTCTTTAAAGGGCAACTGCAGCACTTTTTTGAGAATTTCGCGACATTCAAGGATACAGATCTTTATAGGCTGCAGGTAAAGCATGCCAAGTGTATTTTCACTAGCATTTAAAATAGTGACGTAATCGACGATTGAATTTTGCGCTTCTCCTCAATGCACCAGAGAAGTGCAGGGAAACTCAGCGTGACGTCATGGAAGGTATGATTTCAAATTACCGCTGTCGTCAGCCACACCCTGCCCTGACGCGTTAGACGCTGCCAAACAACTCTCGGCAGGGTTCGCCTTCGGTGGCGTTGGTTTTTTTTCCTTCAAAGCACGCGTTTGTGCGTTGGAGATGTACCCATACCTTCGATGACGTCATCATGCGCCCCCCACTTGGCATTGTGCGCTGCGGAGAAGCTGGAATGGCGTCCGGATTTTAATCGGCGATTACTTCACTATTTCAAGTGCTAGCCCAAAAAGACTTCGCATGCTTTACCTGCAGGTTTCACACATTCGACCCTCTTAAGCTCGTTGATTTCTAAAACCTATGCAGTTTCCCTTTAACGTGCACTAACATCGCACAGCACACGAGCCTCTAGAATTTCGCCTTCATTGAAATTCAGCCGCCGCGGCCGGGATCGAACCCGCGTCTTTCGGCTCAGCAGCCGAGCGCCGTAACCACTGAGCCACCGCGGCGGGGCGGTGCGGTTGGGGTGTCCACCTAGATGTGAGACTTACTGCGCCATTTCCTTTTCATAAAATGCGTTGCGTTCAAAGGCGAAGGCATTCCGGGGACTGAGCGATCGCCGGCCGCGTCTCGAGCGGACGCGCCTCATTTCGGCTCCGACAATTTTCGTCCGGATTACCGAAAAATTCCCTACGACCGCGAAAATTTTGCTTGTGCTCGACGGTTAACATCACCCGGCACCCGAAGACATCGCTCTCGACCGGGTGGGCCAATTTTTGGGCCTTTTAGGCCCATTTATGTCTTCATCCCGTGGGAGCCCTAGCCAGGCCTAACTCGGACTTCCAAGCCAAGCAGCCTGTCTCCAGCGTTCTCCGCGGACGCCATGGCGGCCTCCGCTCGCCGCGGGTACGATCCCGAGACGATGGCATGGACTGAAGTCGTCGCAGAAGCCCCGTCTTCTCCTGAAACCTCCACTCCGACGCAGGAGATCGTGGATGAAGGCCTCTTCTCGTTGGTGGCACTTCGCAAACGCCAGCAGCGCCTGAACACCTCGGCAGTGGACGGACCCTCCGTGAGTGCCCCTGCTTCTGTGCATCAAAATACTTCAAGTTCAAACCATCAGCTCTCGCAAACAGCTGGATCGACGAAATGGCGGCCTACCGCTATGCCTCGACTCCGCAAAGAAGACTTCACGATCGTCATCAAGCCCAGAATGACGGTCTCCCTGAAGACGGTTCTGCAGAACGGTGAGCTTGGTGCTTTGCTCTCCGCCTATGTGAATGCCTCCTCGGTGGACACTCTTAGTATCTGGCCCATCTGGGACCAGAATATCGTTATCGCCACCACTCAAGACGTGAATGCGGCGAACGCGCTCGCTCGTGAATTTACTCTGAAAGCTTCCAAAGGCTCCATCCCGATGGTCGGTCACGCCAAAGTCAACGGTGAAGTCTGCAGGGGGATCATTACCGTCCATGAGCAGGAAACTTCTACCACCCTGAAATCGAAAGTCCAGTGGCGCGGAGGAGAGATAGCCTTCATCCGCAAGCTGGGGAAGTCGACGATTGCCCTGCTCACCTTCGTGGGGCATAAAGCGCCACGTTACGTGCACTATAACAGTGTGGTGACCTTGGTACGCGAATACAAGCGGACTATTCCCGCGTGTTTCCGATGCGGCACCATCGGCCACCGTGTTTACTTATGCCCGGATCCTCAACGCAATCGCTGCGGACACTGCGGCCAAACGGTCGCAGTCCTCGAAGACGGCAACTTGGAGACCCACGAGTGCACCCCTTCCTGCATCGTCTGCGGTGGCGGCCACCTTACGGGCTCGCAAGACTGCAAAGCGAAATTCCGGAGGCTGCAACGACCGGGAAACCCAACCGGTCAACGAAAGCAGCGTCAGTGTGCAGTGCCCCCAGGAGCTGACACCACTCCAAAAGTTCCCCCGCCTGGCAACAAGCTGGTGCAAGGCACATCCGGACCAGCGCCACCGGCGGGCGCGTTGCCCGGGCGTGTCTCCAAGTCCCCTCCATCAACAAGCCAAAAGTCGTCACGTGGTCCAGGCGCACCCGTATTCCAGAACGGAGATTTTCCGCCTCTCGAGGGCCGTCTGCTTGGCACACCAAAGAAGACATCACAGCCAAAGGTAGGCAGCCGAGACGGGCCTCCTCCGTCCACCCGCACTCCCCTACCTTCTTCCCCACCAACCCTTCCTCCTCCTCCCCCCCTTAACTCTGAGGTTGCGGACCTCCGCCGTGAGCTCGAGACTCTCCGGGCTCAAAATGCTCAACTCCAGGCCAAAATTCATGCGCTAGAAACGGCTCGGTCCTCCCCGCCTATTGCCCAGGTAGCTCCGGAACCGATGCAACAAGTGCCGGTGGACCCGACATCATCTAGCTCTGACGCGCGTTTCACCGCCCTCGAAAACGCCCTTGCCGCATTAGCGACTCAGATGTCAAATTTCGGCCAAATTCAAGAAAACCTGTTCAAGTCAGTCACGGCCACGGTTACGGCCACCGTGACGGCCAATATTAAGACGTGGCTGGAGTCAAACCCCAGGCTTCTACGCCGAATGGGGCCCCTCAAAGACGCAAACCGCCCATCAATATTCAACCGCCCCATCGATCTAACCGAACTCAAGGAAGAGCCGGAACCGATCCAGCCGCAGGTGACGGAACCTGTGCCGGCTCTCCAAGGCAGTCTCCCTTCAAATCAACATGGCTGCGTCCCCTCCCAACCAACACCCTAAAAGGCGCCGCCCCCCGCAAAGACAGCAAGTTTTTTCCCTTGTGCAATGGAATTGTCGGGGTTTCAAAAACAGGACCAAACGCGCCCACTTAAGGGCGTACATTGTCAACCTTGAACACCCCGCCGCAGTCCTTGCGTTGCAAGAAACCGGAGATGCGGTTAAGCTCACGGGCTATAACGCTTTTCAACGAGACCCGTTCACCTGTATCCTAGTCCATAAGGGTTACACAGCGCAGGAGGTTGATCTCGATCTAAATTTGGAATATTCGTACGTGATGGTCTCTGTCCTCCCCCTGCGGCGAACAGATAGCCCCGCACACATACTTAATATCTACTGCCCCCCGAAACTCAGAAACATCACTTTTTCTAACATCTTTAGCGCAGCGCTAAGGATCGCGGGTCGCGACCCCCTCATGATAGTGGGCGATTTTAACGCGCCCTGTCTCATGTGGGGCTATTGCAAGGAAGAGACGCGTGGTCGTAAGTTGGCGGAACTTATATCTACGCTGGGCATCACTCTTCTAACCGACCCGGTCCACCCAACACGTGTAGGGAACTCCATCACTCGGGACAATTGCCCCGACCTCACCCTCGTGAAACACATCCAACACGCAGAGTGGATCAACACCGAGGACACCCTCGGTAGCGACCACTGCATACTGAACACTGTCATTTACACTCGGCCCTTACGTCGCCCCCTTGCGCAAGCCAAACTTCCCGACTGGAACGCTTTCCGCCAGGCCCTCCCAGTAACTTCTCTCATGGAACAGGACTACTCCACTTGGGCACAAGGACTCGTGCAAACACTCCGTTCGCACGAAAACCATATCCAGCTTACGGAGCGTGCACCTGACGTGGATAACCATCTGATGCACCTCTGGGAAGCTCGCCGCAGCCTCACTAAGCGATGGCGGCGGCAGAAACACAACCGTAAACTCCGCGCTCGCATCTCTGACCTCACCCAGCAAGCTGCCGAGTATGCTGCCCAGCTCGCAGACACTAACTGGGTAGATCGATGCAACAGCGCAGCAAGACGTATGTCCAGCCGGAACACTTGGCGGCTCTTCAGGACTCTCATAGACCCCACACAAACACGCTCGGAAACACAGAAACACATCAATCGCGCGATACACAACTTTCAAGGAAACACGAAGCAGCTAGCGAACACCTTGCGCTCACAATACCTCAATCAGGATCAAGACCCGCGCGGGCAGGATTATTCGTATGCAGGCTGCGATAATCCGGAACTGGATCAACTTTTCCAGCTTCACGACCTTCGCGCGGCTCTTGCCGAAATGCGCAGGGGGACGGCGCCCGGGAGGGATAAGGTCACAGTCAAATTATTGGCGAACCTTCCTGATCGGGCATACGAAACCGTACTCGAATATATTAACGCCATTTGGACCGGGGACACTTCGTTGCCACCGGATTGGAAGACATCATTGGTAACCTTTATTCCAAAGGCGGGGAAACCGGTAAACACAGACAACCTCCGGCCCATCTCCCTCACTTCATGCGTAGGAAAACTGATGGAAACGATGGTCCGTGACCGCCTCAGAATATCTCGAGAGCAAGAACTCCTTTGCCGACACCATGTTCGGTTTCCGACCCAGTAAGTCCGCACAAGACATCCTTTTACAGCTTCATCACGAGGTTCTCGAACCCATAGAACACCCACACAACGACAAAATAGTCCTAGCACTCGATCTCAAGGGTGCGTTTGACAAAGTTAAACACGGAGTCATACTAAAACACCTTAGCGAGATCAACTGTGGTCCTCGTACATTCAATTACATCAAATATTTCTTAACAGACCGCTTGTCCTATATACGTATACAAGAGACCGAGTACGGCCCGTTTGAGATGGGAACGCAGGGCACACCACAAGGTGCTGTGCTGTCCCCGCTTCTCTTTAACATTGCTATGATGTATCTCCCGGCACAGCTGGCGGCTGTCGGCGGTGTTCAGCATGCGCTGTACGCCGATGACATCACCATCTGGGCCACTACGGGAAACATAGGAGAGATGGAGGAATTCCTGCAAGCAGCGGCGAGCATAGTTGACCACTATGCCACGTACTGCGGCCTCCAGTGCTCCCCGTCCAAGTCTGAATTTGTGCATATTCGATCTTCTCCGAAATGCAAAATCTCCGTTCAGCTTTCTCTCGCAAGCGGCCCCATCCGTGAAGCGAAGGAGCTACGAATACTCGGTCTCTTCATTAATCAACATCGTAAGGCAGACACAACTCTTGCCAAACTCCGCAAAGTCGGCGACCAGGTGGGCCGAATGGTTCGCCGCGTTTCCAACAAGCGAGGAGGGTTGCGAAGTAAGGATGCGATGCGGCTCGCGCATGCCTTCGTAACAAGTCGAGTACTGTACTCGACTCCTTACCTCCGCTTACGGAAACATGACGAAGATCACTTGGAGATTGTACTCCGCAAAATTTTCAAGAGAGCCATCGACCTCCCGATATCCACTTCCAACGCGCGACTTCTCGCGTTGGGGGTGGTGAACACCTATCGAGAACTCCGCGAGGCGCATCTCGTTAACCAATACACGCGTCTCGCCCAGACTGTGTCCGGTCGCCGCCTCTTGGACCGGTTACATATCAGACATGATCACTATACCATGGAACGGGTTCGAGTGCCAGAACTGTGGAGAAGCGCCCTCTACGTTCGACCCCTTCCGACTAAGATGAACAAGGAGGACCATAATGGCCGGCGCCAGGCGCGGGCGAATGCCCTGCACCGCCACTATGGCTCAAAGAAACACGTCTTCTACGTCGACATTGCAGGCCCCTACCGCTCCAGGGGGGAATGGTACACGGCTGCAGTCATACACGAGGGAAAACAGGTGGACGGCCTCTCGTTCAGAGCGCCCAACTCAACGCATGCGGAGGAGGTGGCGATCGCCCTCGCAGCCTCCCATCCCGACTCTAAATTCATCCTCACAGACTCTCGCGGAGCCTGTCGTAACTTTGAGTTCGGTTGGATCACTCCACTCGCTCACCAAATTTTACACCGCAGTACTCGCGACGGCGATCCAACTCATCGCTCAATCATATGGGTCCCCGGCCACCAAGGCATGCCAGGTAACGAAGCCGCCCATGAGGCAGCCCGCGCACTCACTCACCGGGCACCAGGCGTCCCTTGGGAGGAGCTTAACCCAGATCACAGCCCTCTCCCTTCTTTTAAAGAAATTACTGAGCACTATCGTGCCGAACACCGGCGATACCCAGTTCCTATGAAAGGACTGGGTAAAGCTGGCGAACGAATTCTCCTCAGGCTCTTTACAAACACCCTGCTGTGCCCGGCGGTTCTCAAGCACTTTAATCCTTCTTTTGACGGCTGCTGCTCATTCTGTGGGGAGGTGGCCGACACCTTCCACATGGTTTGGGCATGCAGAAAAAATCCTTCTCTCCCCCCAATCACCCCCTTCCCTACCCGAGAGGACTGGGAGGCGGCCCTGCTCAGCTGCCAGGAACTATCGGCCCAGCAGGCCCTGGTTCGGCGGACTTGTGTAGCGGTCTCGACCAACGGGATCCCGGAATGAGGGACTCCGCCTAGTATTGTAAGGGGTGAGACCCACTAGGGGCCTCTCCCCGAGCACCTCTCTGTACATTACTAAATAAATGCTTTTCTCCTCCTCCTCCTCCGGGGACTCCGTGGCAGCGCTGCAAGACAATGTCGGATTCCACTCTTAAAGGCGAAGCTTAAGCGTCCTCCAATTTTTTCACACTGTTCTAAAGCCAAGCTGTTAAGATTCAAAACTGTGCGTCTCAGCTGTAGCTAGGCAGGTGCAGATAAAACTTATTGCACTAAAATGAAAAGGTTTAATGGAATCGAAATTTTGGTTTTTAGGAGAATTCTTGAACTCACGAAACCTGGAAATTTCTTCTATTTGATTCGCATCTTGATTATTATAATCTCAATGTTTTTCAGGCGTTATATAAAGGCGCGGGGGTAATTAAGATAAATAATTGGTTACAGCAAATTCGAACAGTTCAGGATCGAGGCAGGAGTGTGCTTCCTACCTACACCTGTCTTCGACAAGAAAGGAATATAACTAAACCTTCGCCTGCCAGCTTACATTCCAACCTTCAGGCGATGGTCAGTTCAGGATGAGGTATACGAGCGAGCGCATTTTTTAGTGTTTTCGTTGTGTGCAAGAAATTGGGGAAAATTCACAAGGCAGATATATAATGATAGCATAGCGAGATATATTAAAAAAGATGAAGCTAGCAGAGTGGCTCGGGATGGATCAGAGTAGGGCACCAAACGAGTTATTATAAGGGTCTCATACCGATGATGCAGACTCTGTCTTAGGTCGCATGAGATGCTTGACCATTAGTAGGTTTAATCATGTGGGAACGCTGGGAAACGCGCCAAAAGAAGCCAAACGCAGGACTAGCGTTGTTAGAGGTAAAATCACCGGGAAAGGTCATTTGTTATGCGAACGCCAATTTGCTGTAATGTGGTCCTTTGGTTACCGGGGGCCCATTAAGAACGTAGACGTATGTATTACGATGCTACTCTCATAGACGGGGTCTTATCAACGTTAAGCCGCATCGCACATGCATTACACCGCTTGGGTATGTTATTAAGGTAATCATGCCATGGAGGCTCACCTGAGACGTCAAAAAGTGCAGCAAAAAACATTAGCCAAAAAAGAGCCTTATCTTTGCATTGGTTCAGGTAGGTCGTTAACGCTACATACCCAACAATTGTGTACAAAAAAAGCATTCTTGAATAAGAAAGCGTTTACGAACGAAATTTTTTCATATATATTGCACGATTTCTCTATAGCAATCAATGTTTCCGCAGATCTTGCAGTTTTTTTGCTATTAACGTTTTTGCGATGGTAAAAAGCGTTCGCCTTTCGTTTTCTATGGCAGTCTAAAATGCTTCATGCAAGCGACGAAAAAATTTTAAAATGAATATTTTGCAACACATCGGAACAATGGAACATTACCTGAAAATATTTTCATAACAGTGCTTTACAACTTTCTGGTATTCGAAATTTTTGTACACGAATATTGGTAAAAGTCGATCTTTGGCGAACAAAGGAGGCTACTAAGCAGGGCAATAGGGGGAGCCGTAGCCATTATTTGTTACCTAATTGCGAGTGCACTGCAAAATACACTCGCTTCATTTCTGAACTTCACTGTCATTGTTAAGCTCAGTCATTTTTAAACGCGAAAGCTCTTGTGAAATGATGTCAAATGTAGCGAAAAAGTCTATTAAAATATAAGAAAACGTAGCAGATCAGTTTGTAATAGAAGGAATTTGTAAGAAATTTAGGTTAAGCAAATTAGCCGATTCCTGGAGCGAAAAAAAACGTAACCGAATTTGCGGACGGCTACTCTCTTTCCCGCATTCTAGTCATGAGGTAGGGTGTCACTCCGCAATGAATGCGAAAGATTATGAGTCAGGATTATAGACGAGTTTGCGAAAGTGTTTTCAAAAGCCAATGACTGGCGTTAATTATGACAGTTTTTTCGATTAATTTCGAAACGAAACTTGGGTCAGCTGAAATTGGTTTCCTACTTCAAATTGAGAACTACAGCTACCTGAAATAGAAAGCGATTGCATTTCAGTAGAATATGAAAAATTCCGTACATCCGCGTCACTGGTTCGGTTTATTGGGGTATAACGCCCCAAAGCGACTCAGGCTATGAGGGACGCCGTAGTGAAGGGCTCCGGAAATTTCGACCACCTGAGGTTCTTTAACGTGCAACTGACATCGCACAGTACACGGGCCTCTAGAATTTCGCTTCCATAGAAATTCAGCCGCCGCGGCCGGGATCGAACCCGCGTCTTTCGAGTCAGCAGCCGAGCACCGTAACCACCGAGCCACCGCGCCGGTGCAAGCAACCAGAAAGCTTCTGCTTATTACCCCTGGTGTTCATGGGATCACGGCGTACAAAATCTGCCTCTTAAATTGGAATGCGTTTTGCGTATTGTATTTATTTCCTATGCAAGGCTATCGCAAACTCCCCCCCCTCCCCCCCCCCCCCCCCCCCCCCACGGAACAGACTGATCAATCAAGTGTAATTCAACATGTATATTTTCTCCGCTTTCAATGCTCTCACTTGCGAAGCTTGAGAAATTTCCATAGCTGTTTTTACTGCGAAACTAAGCAGACGTAGAAATTAAATGACTTTTTCTCGAAACCAGCAGTTTCGTGCAATAATTACGCTCCAAGAAGGTTCCCACAAGGCAATCACAGGTACAGAGAAAGATTTGCGCCATTAGAGCAACGCACCCTGTAACGAAAATAAAGCAACCAACATTGAAAACTAGAGACCCCAAACTCGTACAAACTTGTCTTGCCAAGACGACGGCAGTATGTTCCGTGATGCGTCCAGCTAGGCGACACAGCAGAGGAGGGCCTAGACTTCCTAATGCACCGCCGACAGCCCTCAGCTGCAAGTGGAGTGCTCAGCCGAGCGTGAGACTGCAAAGACTTATCCGAAGAAGAAGGGAACAAAAACAAACAAAAAAAAATAAAAGTGCGCAAGGCGAGGTGCCGACAGAAGCGGTCCCTAACTAGCGTCAACTCTTCTAACAAGCGCGCCGTAATAAACTGCTCGCTAATCAAGGACTTTCCGGAACTCCGAATGAACTCCTTATTCGATTTCAAAACAGCAGAACGCGGGACAGGACGACACAGAAGGTGACGCAAAAGATACATATAAAAGGGAGGAGGTAAGAGTGGTGGAAAGGGGGAGGGCGACCGCCTTGAGTCGCCGGCAAGAGCAGGCTTATTTGATTTGCGAGCTGGTTCCCGAAGAGGCGGCTCAAATATTGACGTACCTTACCTGCAAGGTTTTTCCGGGGATGCGACAAATTGAGAAACCGGTGCTTCTTATGTACTACGTGCCCGCCCCGCCTTATCGGATCCCCGCCACTTTTATCTTGCGGGCCCGTGCCTCTTTTCTGTATATTCATTTTTGTTTCGAACGTTTCTTGTTTACACCTAGTCCTGTCCCCAAATTTCCGCGGGATTTGCATCTCGGAACAAGGTGCGCGTATTAAGTCCATATTTTATTTTTTTTTTCTACCCCGTCTCCCTCTTTACCAATCTTGAAACTCCCGTGTTTGCCCTTTAAGACTCGTACTTCCGCGTATTTCATACAAGTTGGAAAACTCTGGAACAGTTGGGATGCTTGGTAATGAACTCTTCTATAGCGCGCAGACACGATTAGAGTCTGCGTGTCTGTGGAACTGTCGCTTAGAGTGAGTTGGACGAGTATAAGGTTGCGTTGTTACTATCAACACTCGGAATGTAAGCGTCTGCAGACGTAAATTTTCTAAGAAGCACGCCCCTAGTTATCTATGCTGCTTTCTAATGTAAGTTCAGCTTCCTGGTTTGCATAGCGCTATGGCGTGCTTCGGCTGAAAAGCTTGAATTAGAGAGAGCAGTGCGCCCGGTACAACGAATGATAATCCAAAGGGAATCCCGCGTTTCTGAGCAATTACCTCCCGTGTCTGCGTTGACGTGATTACAAGGGTCTATTATTTCCTGTAAATAGCAGCCGACTTCGCGTTCCCATACAGTCGGAATTCTTTATTTTTTGTGCCGTACTATAGTTTAGAGCCCCGAATTCTCTAAAGCCAGTCTACTGAATTGGTTCTTCATACATATGAGAGTTTATAGACGCTAGAACTTTTTGTAACCCTTTCTATATCCCAGTCAATTCACTAGTATGATAAGGAAACGCACGTACATATTTTATTGTGCCACCTGCTAAACTTCTTAATATTCTCAAACTCCAGCACGAACATACTGTCAATAGCTTGGCGCATCTATATGCATGAACCATATGCTGATGAATTTATATAAGTGGGAATCCTTTCTTCTTTAACAATTGCAGAATTTCACCCAGAAGTTGATACAAGGCTTTGGTATGCTACTGGTTTTTTGGTTTCTTTTTTTGTTTTTTGCTTTCTCTTATTAAAGTTTCGGTGCTTCGTACGAGCGGAGTCATGATTTGAAGCTTCCTCTTAGGCATCAAGGTAAGCTTTTGTGCAGTCTTGATTTCTGTTGCTCGTGCAGGGCGTGGGCACATCAGATTAGCACTTGAGAGCGTTAGTACCCCATGTCGGAAAAAAATGGCCTGCGTCGGCGACGTCGGCGTGGAAGTTGGCGACTGTTTTAAGCCTCAAAGACGGAGCGGCCGGAGCAACCTGCCGCTCCGGGAACCTTGGTGGGCCATTAAGTCACGTGACCTTCAGGTGTCATCTCAACCTGCCCAAGAGGTTGTGCGCAAACTGGCCACCTTGTCACGCGGTTCAATTAACGATTGGTCGCAAGAGGTTGCTCGGGCGGAGTAACCTGGGTTTCACAGTTCCCGCCGGCGGCAGCAGCTGCCATCGCAGGGCAGTGACGCATCCCTTATCCGCTGCACCACTACGCCAGGAGCGGTATGAGGACTCCCAGGGATCTATGAATGTACGTAGAGTCGAGAATGACAAATTCGGCATATATGGGCATTCATCCGTCAACGCTGTCGCTGAGATTAGGTCGAGAGAAGGCAGAAATTAAATGTTCCCTCCAGTTTTTTCTCGGGCTTCTGTTACCGCGAAATCTGTTATAGTTTTGGTTCAGCCATACAGATAGCCCTGATTCTACCGCAGAATCTACAGCTATATCCTGAAGACCTTAAGTACTTAGTTAAATAACTGTACCTGGCAACCGTGGCAGGTGATAAATGGAGAGAGGGACTTAACCTCTCGGTTTTCAACATAGAGTTTCTTACTATTACCTAGAGGGAAAGCTGGCGGCCCCTCTATGGGAGTTTGCATGGAGACCCCTCGAGGCCACTTCAGCCACCATGGGCGCTCAAAGCATCATGAGGCGGTGAGCTACCGACTGCAGAACTACAACTTTTGGCCAAAAAATAATAGAAAAATAAAGCTGTTAGATAACTACGAATGTCCTAACATTCAATATCTTGTCTAATGATTGCAACAAACGAGTAGAAAAGCATTTAAGTGCAAAGCTTGCCCAAAATAAGAGATGACTAGCTTTCCTATTGGCCAAGTGAAGAACACTAAAAAAACTAATATTGCGTAATTAACAGGCGCACTTTTAAAAGTAAATATGTTTTCAAAAAAAATGTTGTTGCTTAGATACTTTAAGAGGTTTTTTAATGGCATTTCGGAAGAGTAAAACCTTTCATTGGCGTCGTGTGTCGTCGCGTTTTCACTACTATGGCTTTTGCACACTGCGTTCGCGCGAAAGTCGTCTGCGCACACACGGACAGCGTTTTTGGAATGAAACATCTTAGTAATGACACTTCGTGTTCCTGAAAAACTACGACTGTTCCGCAACAAGTAGCTCACCGTCCCATGATGCTTTGGGCGTCCATGATGGCTGAAGTGCAGCGCCGCCAGCTTTCCCTCTAGGTAATAGTAAGAAACTCTATGGTTTTCAAGGAAGAGGAGGAAGACGGCAATTTTCAGAGAGAAGAGAGAGGGGGACAGGTGGCGGCCAGATCAGATTTCGCTCATTTGTATGAGCACGGCTATAGACTTACTCTTACCGTTGGCGATGTAGATAGCACGTCCAAATGCTGGGCTAAATATCTGAACCAAAGCACAACAGTTTGTGGTGATTCGAGCACTACGCAAGTAAGCTTAGCTTTACAGTTTTTTTGGCTGTTGGTATAAATAATTCTTCTTATATCATTATTAATTCCGTCGGCTTCATCACCAGACAGAAAAATATGAAGTGTTTGATACACGAGTGCATAAAGCAGGCATATTTACCTTTGTTATGGTTCAAGTTCACTTAAGCAGCACTGAATTTGCTCGGTGCAGCGGAAGTTTTAAGGAAACCTGTCCGGTAGTGTGATGGAGCATTACAGCGCAGGCAGATGCCACCATACGAACGAACGAACGAACGAAAGAAAGGATGAATGAATGAATGAATGAATGAATGAATGAATGAATGAATGAATGAATGAATGAATGAATGAATGAATGAATGAATGAATTTCAGACAACCAAGGAACTGTGCCGTGGAGCAGTAAAAATGGCAACCAAAATTTTGCTTAACAAATACGCTCATGGCTATTCTTTTTTTTTTCTTTTCATGAGTATTTACTTCAGTTTTGCTTTCGGCCTCAACGGCTTCACCACGACAGCTCATTTCGTATCAGCAAAGTCATTTGGCCCCAGGTCATGCTAAGGCACCATTGAATCCCATTTCCCGGGTCCTAGACTGACGTTGATTATCACAATGCAAACAGCCCTCGCGGATGACGTGCGCTAAATTAATCTTCCTGGCAGAGAAATACACGCTGCGCTACTCCCTGCCGCACGTCGTGACAAACGAACCGCCTTTCAAATGATGACACGTTACTTTTTGTACATGGTCCTGGCGCCAACAGCAAGGCGGCAGCAAATAAAGACCGTGTGACCGAAGCAGTAACAGTTAAAAGAAAAATGTGATAGAAGACTTCCGCATCGTCATAGCAAGGGACGCATCTAATTCTCTAAAGTGGGGCGTTGCACACATTGGTGCCTTTTGTTGGCTCCGTGCTTTGTTCTTCTGCCGAGATCGAGCTGTCCTCGCCGAGAACTGTCGCGTTTGTTCTGGCGCCGGGTGGTGGAGTGGCGACGGAGATATGAAAAAGCACTGTCCGGGTTGTCGGTATAATGTACGACCCAGATCAGCTTTTGGGCCGAGATCAATGGAAACGGCGCGCTGGCTCAGTCGGCTCTGTGCTGACTCAGTATAGAAGCAGGGATCCATGCGTTAGGTTAGCCTGCCCCCCACCACCAGTACTGCCTTAAGTTTTTTTTTCCGTTTTCTACGATTTTACTTTACTTTTTGAGCTTACACGATATGCAGTCTCGAATAAGAAAGGTGGCACATCTACTTGCGGAGTCACTTGAAGAAGCGCACGCGTAATAGAGAATTTCTCGGGGGTTGCATTTTTGTGTTATGCGCACTGAGAACAACTGGCATGTGCTATTCTTTTCACCGTAATATGCAAATACTTCTGCACAGCGTTTCCTTCAGAACAAGTGACTCTCTGATGCTTCGCCCTCCTGCTGGAATGTTATATCCATTCCTTTTCCGCTATGATAGATGTTTCAAAATTATTCCAGTCGGGTTAATACTCTACCAAAAATGTCTCATAAACACCCGATGCTTAGCTGCTTCAAGCTGAATACAAATCTTTTAGCATTTATGACTACATACCGGATCTCCCGACGACTGCAACCCCCTAGCAACACCCGAAAAAACAATAAACACCATTGGGGCCTTGGCTCCTGAGCAAGGCTAACAGAGCCTTCAGGGACTCCTTTGTGCAAATCTCTGAGGGTCATGTTCTGAGTGATCAGGCTACGCACTGAATTTAAAGACTAGCTCCTGGTACCCACGAGAGATATATATAGGTATAGTAGGTATACGTCCACCCCTTCCTAGTAATACGACAAACCATGCCGACAACATTGTAAGCCAGGCGCTTCTAAAAGCTAACAGCTGCTTGTACCAAGCTGCCACTGTTGCTAGGCGCCTGTGGTGCACAATCCTCTTCCACATAACTGAACGCTGTGTCCTCAGATCCCTCTAGTACTACCACTTCTTACAACCAACGCAGACGAGCAAACAACGCGTATATTGACTGACACTGTATATAGGCGGCGTGTACAGATTCCTTTATGATGTCGGACAAAACGCCAAGGCTACAGCTTCGACATTGAAGTGCACGCTCACCCATGATCTCGGCTTTCTGATGGCGGCTCAAGGGTCAAGTACGAATAAGTGCGTAGTAAAGCAACCTAGACTTTAGTGCTCTAGACGCGAGTTCAGGTTGCTCTGAAACGAGCTTTACCTTACAGGCATCAAATACAGCTCGAGCCTATATTTCATCAGACACCCAACAAACTATAGTATAATTGCAAAAACACCACCGTCAGCGCCTCAAACGGATAAAAAACAAGAATAGAAACCTTTTAAATGTGTGCACCTCTGCTCTTTAGCTGTTCGGCTGCGTTGAGGTTCACGATAAGTGAGATAAAACTAATCGCTGAAATTCAGTTCATTTTGATGTTGGGCTTTAGAAGTGGCTTTCTATAAACACATGACGATGACATTCACGCTCAGCCAAAGTTATTTCTTTTTTGCAGCGTCTGTTGCACCTCGAGGACTGAAACTGTTCCCACTCGACGCGCCTCGAGCCAAATGCCGCGCCTTGCTGTTGGCAACAGCCGTGGATCAAGTGGGTTGAGAGGCGAGGTTCTTACGAGACTCAGCCTGGCGATCGCGGCGCGCATCACGTCGCGGGCGGTAACAAGTAGCCAGAGCGACGGGCCCCTGCGGTCATATCCGCCAGGGCGCGCCGTGCGTCTTCGTTAGACAGGCCGTCAATGCAAGACCTCTGGACGGCGGAGACCATTACTCAACATGACCGATGTCTCACTTACTCGGGGCGCTGCTGAGACAACAAGCGCTCCGGCATCGGACGCCCCGAGAAATCTTTCACCCCCCGCAAGCACCCGTGACATCGAGAGCAAGCAGGGGGTACAACAGGGAGTAAAAGAGTAGTGGCAAATAAGCAAAACAAAACAAAAATCTAAGATGAGTACGCTATTTCGGGCGACTGGCTTCTTGGACGCCCAGGATACTCTGGAGTGGTTCCTTCTTTGATTGATCTTTCTCATAAGGACTCCGTGTAGGAAAAGCCGAACCGATGAAGGAGTAGAAAAAGTGCGGGCATGGATATGAATATGCAGGAAAGTTTGCCCTTGACGCAACCGCCTGGCGAAATCCTATGTTGCATGCACGCACTAGGGAGGGTGATGGCTAGCCTGCAGTTTGCGTCATTAAGCAACTGCTGGTCGGAGTGGCATCACTCCCAGTCAATTCTAGGACACGACAGCGTGCAAAGGAGGTTGTTGAAAAAAAAATGCGTGAGCGAAAAGTGGACATGTGGTCAAACAAGACCAACTAAAGACCTAGGCGCAGAAGTGCATCACTGAACTTTAACTTTGAAGAAATGTCGGAACTAACATTTTAGGACGTTCCTTGCTCGCACAGAGTGACGCACCATCGCGCAAGAAAAATCTTTATGGGGTGAACAGCGTCATCGACGGAACCCTTCCGACAGTCGACGGATGCGCAATGTTGGCAAAGAACCGCAAGGGACAGCTGCAAGTGCTTTGCAAGGTCGCATGTGTTGAGATCGTTACTCTTCTTATGATTCTAATGAGTCTGATTCTTATGAGTTCTTGACTAACCTGGTCATCATCATCATCATCAGCCTGACTACGCCCACTGCATGACAAAGGCCTCTCCCATGTCTCTCCAATTAATCTTGTACTTCGCCAGTTGCAGCCACCGTATCTCCGCAAACTTCTTAATCTCATCCGCCCATCTAACTTTCTGCCGCCCCCTACTACGCTTGTCTTCTCTTGGAATCAACTCCGTTACTCTTAAGGACCAGCGGTTATCTTGCCTTCGCATTAGATGCCCCGTCCAAGCCCATTTCTTCCTCTTGATCTCGACTAGGATGTCATTAACCCGCGTTAATGACATCCGGTTAACCTGGTAATCTGGTGGTGGTAGCGTAACCTGGTGAGAACGGCTGAATGGTGGTGGTGGTTTTAAGTGAGAATAATTAGAAGTTTCTATACAATTTTCAGGGCCAGATTTTGATTGCCGAGGGCTGAAAACTCCTGTATTCTGCACATTCAATCCAAAGGTGACCTTGCGAAAATTGGGCAGGTGATCGCACTCAGCTCTACATCTGCCGACAGACCTTAAGGAGCAGAAATGCAATTTTTTTTCTTTTTTTTTTTACTCTAATGTGCGAAGTCTGCGCAGACACCTAAATGCCTTGGCCACCATAGCACGGCGACAAATCGCTCATAATAGCAAGGCATGATGTTGTTTTCGTCATAACTGCTGTGAGCGAAACGTGGTAAAAGATGGACGAGACGGTCATTGCGCAGATATTCAGGCTGTTGTCGGAGCCACGGAACTAACCCGCACAGGGAAGCGTAATTGCCTTGCACGTGCAAGAGAATATCGTGTATCATGTCTGGTCGCATGCGTCTATTAGCATTGCGGTTTTCGAAACACGTCTACAGCGAGAGCTCTTTAAGAGCCCACTCCTGGTGTTCGTGTCGGTGTAGCAGCAGTAGTAGTCGGCTTAACCAGAGGGTGGTTGCCATGGGAACTACTCGGAGAATGATTACCGTGTAAGGAAAAGAGTGGAGGAATGCGTAACCGGAGGCTGGTTCAATCCCAGAACTGCATTCTCAAGTTTCCGTCTAATTGTGGTGGCCTACGCCAAACGTCTAACGTTAGAAGGCCCTTGTTTTAGTTATTGTCTATAATAACGTCATGGGCTTCTTTAGAAATGTGGTGCCACAAAGCCCCGAAGCTGTTAACAGCAAGCACGTTAATACAATCTTCACTTGCATGACACCCAAGATTCTGGAAATCTTGCGGCTAAAAAGATAGCTGTTACTATATGTGGAAGCAGCATAAAATAATGAGCACTACCTAAACTATCTCAAACAGTTCACAAATATGTCACCTTCCTTGATGAGAAAAAAAAGCAAGAGATATAGCCACACCTCGTTAGTATGGATACTTTGGTTCCTGAGCAAAAGTGTTCTTAAAGCAAGTCGTCCGTAATAACGGAGCGTGCAGAAAAAAAAAAGAGAAAATTATTATTTCAGAAAAACATTGTGGCATTAATGTCCGTCTCTGAGCATAGTGGTAGGCAGTGAGTTGTAAAATAGACCTTATCACAGGCGTTAATAACGCACTGTCCTGGTCGCCACTGTCTCTAAATTAACGCGGTGCATTTTAAAGCCCCTAGTGTTCTGTGAGATCCGTGACGGCGTCTTCTGGAGTGCTCACGTTCCCTTACTACTACCCTTGCATACTATGAGCCTCCAGCAAATATATGTACTCAGCCTGCTGACAGCTGCAGAGTACGACCTACGACGTAGCAGAGGCTGCAGACAGAATTCATTCACAATCGTTCATGCAATATGGCAAAAGGCAAGGCGCGTCGACCGGGCACCTTGGCACTGCAAAGCATAAAACTCGCAGCCGGAGCGGCCGGAGCAGCCGGCCACTATGGAAACATAGTTGGCTCACCTGTCACGTGACCTTTCGGCATCATTACAACCTGCCTACCGGATTGTGAGCAAACTGACCACACTGGCAGGTGGCAGTTAAATGAATGACTGGTTGCAAAAGGTTGCACGGGAAGAGCAACCTGGGTCACACAAGCCTCACCGGTGTCAGCACCTGCCATCGCAGGGCAATGACGCATCGCTTAACCGCTGCACCACTGCGACCAGGAGTGGTATGAAGACTCCCAGGGATCTGTGAATGTTAAGTGGAGAATGACCAATTCCGCAAATATTAACTCTACTGCGTTATACCCTTAAGGCAAATCTTAAGTTTCCCCTCCAATTTTTGCATCTTAAAACTCGATCTAACGAAATCCCGATTTTACGAAGTTCCCGATCTAGTAAACAATTTTGATTCCCCGGCAAGTACCCATAAGGTTCGATGTTCTCAATAACCCGAAATAACGAAACAAACGAAACTAAACTCGATTTAACGAACTTTTTTTCCGGAAGAAATGAGCAAAAAAAAAGTTTTTTTTCTCGCTTCTCTATGTCTCGCATATTTTGGCAGTTTGCCAGCTGTAACATTTAGGCGCCCAAGTCACGGTCTTGGTTTTGTTTTGACGGGGCTACAAGCTGCGCCGCTACACTGAACAACGGACACCGGTGTCGGCAGTCGGCGGTTCCCCACGTTGGCTTCGAATCCGTTTTACCAGATGGCGCTTCCTCGCGGACTTTTCATACGCGCAGGCGCAGGTGTCGTCAAATAAGATGCCATGGTAGCTTTTGGGTGTCGCTACATTACGATTTCAGATTTGGAAGGGCCGAAAAATTGTTTACTCGATTTTACGAATAACTCGATTCGATCTAACGATATAATTAGAGGCCGTTTTTCACTTCGTTAAATCTAGTTTTAACTGTTCAAGCAACCTGAGGTTTTCCCCTCCCTTGTTCATTTTGTGATCGCCAAGGACCATCTACCACACCCTCTCTCTACCATGGACTTCGAATATGTTAGTTATTTGTGTTCGCGCATAGCATCATGAGGCAGCACGCGTAAAGCGCATTTAAAAATCTATTAGTCGACAATTATTTTTTCATACAGAATGAATAATAAAAACACCTTTTTCAACTAAGGCGTACACTACCGCTTTATTTTGTTCACACGTTAAGTTTAGCTGGTATCATACACAAAGTAACAATACATAATGACCCCTTGCCAATGATTTTCTTCACGTTACCAACGCGCTCTACAAGACGTGCAGTTAACGACTTCTCTAATTTACCGATGGCCAAAAGTGTTTGCGGTCGAAGATTAATAGAGCCGCCGCGGGGGCTCAGAGGTTATGGCGCTCGGCTGCTGACCCGAAGGACGCGGGTTCGATCCCGGCCACGAAGGTCGAATTTCGATGGAGGCGAAATTTTGGAGGCCCGTGTGCTGTGCGATGTCAGTGCACGTTAAGGAACCCCAAGTGGTCGAAATTTCCGTAGCCATTCACTACGGCGTCCCTTATAGCCTGAGTCGCTTTGGGACATTAAACCCCAATAAACTAACCAACCAAACCAAGACTGATATCTACGGCGTCTCTCATAGCCTTAGTCGCTTTGGGACGTTAAACCTCATAAACCAAACCCAAACCATCATTTGGAATTTCATATATCGACAGAAGCGAAAGCAAAACTAATTTTTTCCGCGTCCTTGAAGTATGTTTTCTGTCCCTGTGATGTTAATTTCAGCCTAATAATTGTGGTACATCAACCAATTTATGGCATGATGACTGAAGGTGTGAATTAAAGAAATCTCACCTCTATATATTGCTTGAGCACCTAAGTATCACTACTTAGTCAGTGCGGTCGTTGCTCATCTTTATTGAGATCCTACTCCTTTTACCACCGACAGGTCTGTCTTCACACAGAGCAATCAACTTTATTACACCAAGCACAAGCCGACACCCTCGATCCTGGGCACTACAGGCATAACAGAGAAGAGGTCCCACGTGTCTCTAGATGCATAAGATTACCAAACAACAAACTTTTGCCAACAGAATGTCCAGCAGCATGACACTATAAACAAGAAGCCCTTTCATGCCTCCCCCCCCCCCCCCCTCCCCTCCACTAACTTCTACATATCACGTCGGAGGAATGGATCCTGCTCCGCTCGTATCAGCGTGACTGAATGGAAGAGACTCGTCTCCAACACTACGGAGATTAAGCCTCCAGGCTACGAAACTCTTCAATAAACTTTATACCTTTTCCTCCTGTTCGCCGGTTTCACGTGTACAAAACTACGCAGGACAGACAGACGCTCTCGATAAAAGCGTATCCAAGCACAGGTTCGATTCTCTCTCGCATAGCCATCGGACACGCGGTGGTGCAGATGCATTTCATTTATTTTATTTTCTTGACCTCGAAGAACTGCTGGGATATAAAACATAAAATGCGTCTGATGTAAATGCGAAGCCTAAAAGCGTCTTGCAAAACCACCTGTCAGATGCAGGGGAGAATCCTTTCGAGGAACCTACCGCCAACCACTTTTTTTTTTCTTCTTTCTCTTCCTCCCGTTCTCGAGACCGTGAATTACGAAAGCACCCAGTATACCGCAGGATTCCGTTACGAGATCAACTCGCGTCGCTGGATGGAAGAAGGTCAACAATGTCAGGGAGCTAAACGCAGCGCTTCTCTTTGATTTCACTTTCTTTCTTTTTTTTTTCTTCCCGGCCACAAAAAAAAAAGCAAAGAAGAGAAAAGGAGGAGATCCCGAGCAGCGCAAGAGCAAGTAGACGACGTCCATCTCTCTCCGCTATTGGTAGCTCCGGCACGGCTCTGCGGATCAGGAGTCACGAAGAACGCGCCAGCGTGCATCTGCCCCGCAGCAGCAACAAAGCCTCCAGTCCTCTTAGAATTCCGCAACGATGCCTGAGCGCTGCCGCCTCCACACCGCGGCGCCTCCATTTGCGAGCGTCCGCCGCTGAAGCCAGGGCGAAGACGAAGGCCGCGAGTAAGGTGCAAAAAAGTAGCGCCCTCTCTCGCACCCGCTCCGCGTCGTGCCTATTTATGTTTTCCGGCGGCAACGTGGCAGGCATGACAGATTGGAGGGCATCTCTCAGCGGGCGCACGCGCGCACGCATAAAGAAAACAATGAAGATGCATGAAAAAGAGACGGCTGCGTGTCTCTCTTCTCACCTCCATCTCACACCTCACGACGACGCCATTCACTTCTTTTGTTCTGACCTTCAGGGGCGCCGATTTGGAGCCCTCGCGGGTGCGCACGTGATTGTGTTTTCGTACGTTCATTCTCGTTGTTTGTTTCGAAGAAGCCCGTCATCGCGAGCTTCTTGCATCTCTTAAGACCTGAGGCTGTGCCTCCACTCCCTCCTCCTCCTCCTTCTCCTTCCCCTTTTCCTCCTCCTGAAGAGCGTCCACGTGGAAGGCCCTTTCTTCGCCGAAGTGGCCACGAGAATTTGGACGCTTTATTTTTTTTTTTTTTTGTACCCAATGTTTCCTCTGAGAATAGGTTATTGCGCTGCGAGCTTTCCTCCTTGAGTGCAGCCTTTCTCGTCCCATATATACCTAAGTATGCGCACGCCGGAAACTTTGGGAAGTGCTAAGCCTCTTTTTTTTTTTTCCTGGCCCTTCTGGTGTCCCTTGGATGTTTCGTAACAGGACGTCCTTTATATGCATATCGCGCGGAATGCGAGTGGCGGCGAGCATTATAAAAAAAATTTTGAAAATCTGCTTCTGACAGAGACGGACATTTCGGAATCGGCAATGGAATTTCACTCTCGTTTTCTTTTTTTTTTTTTCATGTTCTGCCGGGAAGTGCTGACTAGAAATATTTCTCCGCGATGCAATGTCAATCAATCTTTTAGCTCGCTACTTCGAACAAGAAAAGCCATTGACAGCGCATGACCGGTTGTCAGTCGCGCGAAGACTAACGCCTCGAGGAATTTGCGTGGGGCTTTCTGGAACGCACTTTCGTCACGCTTTCTTTTTTAGGCGGAGATTTCGGAACTACTGCCGCAAGGAAACTCCTTGAGGGCATAACAAAGTTTTCGAGATCTTGTGCGGTGGTGGTAGATCATGCCATGGTACATGCAATCCTGGTTTATGAAATCCAAAGAATTTCTTTTTTTTTTTTCTCGATGGTGCGACGACTGTCGGGATGCTTGCGATTGACGTGGTTAATGCAGTCGCACAGGTAATATCGACAGGAAGGTCTGTGTCTTTTCAGAACAGGGGCCTATCAGCACCAACCTCGAGTTTTCGAAATCACGAAGTAGTATGTGCTGCAAGACATCACTCGGCTTTCTTTTTTCAAGCAGGCTGCGTACTCTGGATTGGCTTGTACATTTTCATGTCTACGGTAAAGCAGATATGCAGCAGCAGTGGTCTGGTTGCTCCGAACACGTTATCTAATTTTCAAGAAAAAGCTTATACAGCAAGCCCCGAAGCGTTGTGAAAGCCCCAGCCGTTGTTGGCTAATCGTGGATCGAATTCCCAAAGTATTTGGCATAAATAACTGTTTTGTAACAACGGTAGCCTGAGCAGAGCTATGAGCTGTGCTTTTTATAATGTAGAATGGATATAGACGCTTTGATGTGCGTATCATTTCGTTACCGGCGGGTAAGCATTACGGAAATAAAACTGGAATGCAAAATGTCCATGCAAAACGACCGCGAGCTAAGACAAACAGGCGAGTGTTTTTATATGCAAACAGGATAAACAGAAGCTGCTTCAAAAGCGACGTAGCTTGGTGTAACTGCGGACCGACGTAACTACATCACTGGGATGCCAGAGCCTCAAAGTAGGTAGAATCTAAGCGTCCATTCATGAAACGAACTTCTGTAGCTATATTCCGCACCATGAAATGGCTGAACTGTTAGCTCAGCAACTGTCGACCATCCAGTCTACCGATCGATCCGTCCGTCCGTCCGTCCGTCCGTCCGTCCGTCTGTCTGTCAGCAAAGCACTTCAATAGACCATCTCAGCTAAATACACATGCGTATTACCTCGCCTGCGCAGGTAATAAAAGACATTCGAAAATTCCCACAAGATGCAAACACCAGACGATTCCTTTGACGCTGCATTCTGCTGCTGCAGCGACAACACTACGTCTCACCTATAGGTTTGGTTTAGTTTGGGCTATGGGGGTTTAACGTCCCAAAGCGACTCAGGCTATGAGGGACGCCGTAGCGAACAGCTCCGGACATTTCCACCACCTGAGGTTCTTTAACGTACGCTGACAACGCACAGTACACAGGCCTCTAGAATTTCGCCTCCATCGAAATTCAACGGCCGCGGCCGGGATCGAACTCGCGTATTTCAGGGCAGCAGCCGAGCCCCATAACCACTGAGCCACGGCGGCGGCGTGTTTCAGCTGTATAGGTCTCAGTGCGTTAGCCAATTCTGACTTGCGACACCAATCTGCATATCGCACACTGAGATGCCGTCCCGAAGACGCAGACGCACGCGCTTTAAGCGCATAAATTGAAAATCATTGTTCTTTTCTTTCGGTCGTCGATGGCACCCCCTGGCTTGTCTGCAGGCGCATTTTGGTTGCGCTGCATGGCAGGAGCGATACATGTATATAGGCGTTTTAAAAGTTGCTACTAACGGAATACGTGCTGCGGAAATGTACTCACTTGGCTTTGGAAATTTATGGCATCTGCAAATTCATATAGAGCTCCGTGCCTTTATGAACTTAAGCCGCGATAGAAGTGGCCTGGTGCACTATCCGCCGCACAACAAACGCGATCACGAGGGCTTTGCGAAGCAAAGACAAATGCGACTGCGTTACGAAGACTAGGACGGAGGCGGACAAGAAATGCACGAACAGGATTTAGAATTCCAAATGTTTAGTGCCAGGAAACTAAACTGAATAAATAGTTCTAAAGTAACCACGCGAAGCGATAAGCGCAATGGCAAATTGTCCCTACAACAAATGCATATCTGAAAAAGCGTCTACGTCGACGTGCATCCATTATTACTTTCGCAGAAAGATATCGGCTTTTTTGATGACCATGCGCAGGCTCTCAGCCAGATCTGAGGCCTGTGTGTACACGTTCCTGTTGCTGCTCCGTCTAAATGAGGCATTTGCTATTGGGGCTTGCCATTTTCTTCTTTGTGCGGCGATTCCTCGACCTATTATTTTGCTTCGCTTTTATGGCGTTTGGAAGGCTGTGTACTGTTTGTCTTTCGTGCCACCATTTTTCCTCGTCTTCGTCTAGCGCAGTTTCACTCTTCTGCTAACATGAAGCAACTAGCTCAGTTTGCATGTGGCCTAGCTGTGCGCCTGATTTTTACACTTGGCGTTTCTTTGCTCTACTTGTGGTTGGCCCAGCGTTGTCACGCTAATGTGGGCACGGTTAGCACTGATTTTTATATTGCTTCGCGAAAGTGTCGAAATTTCAGCGCATGCGCCAGACGCGGTCTCCTCGTCGTCAACCGCATGAACGATTGCACGAATAATTACGCAACCTGCAAAACAAAGTTTTCCATCATAAACTGACCTATTCACAAAAAGAGTGGCGAAGCTTCGCATTGCTTTTTTTTTCATGCGCTGACAAGTTAAGATCCTTTGAGAGGCGCTCTCAATGGTTTGAAGAGCTATAGCAGGGGAATATAGAATGTCGCTACCTTCTTAGCGCAGCGCCTCGCAAAACGTTGTGGAATGTTTTTTGGGCAGCCTGGCGGTTTAATGCCTGTGTCCGGCAACTGCTACGCCCAACAGCGACTGACCTGCCCCTTTCTCAAAGTGGCAGCCATAGGCTGGTCACGTCGCGTTGGGAAGTTTTGTGTTAGTTCTTTCGTTTTCGTTGTTTCGATCGTTTTCAAGTTCGCGCCTAGTGATACAAAAATTTCGTTTTGCGTAGTGTCCGCAGGTGCGTTTTGCGTACGTGGTGCTTTGCACCACGATTTCCTTTCATCATCATCAGCCAGACTACGCCCACTGCAGGGCAAAGGCCTCCCCCATGTCTGTCCAATTAACCCTGTTCTTTTCCAGCTGCGGCCACCCCATTCTCGCAAACTTCTTATTCCCATCCGCCCACCCCATTCTCGCAAACTTCTTAATCTCATCCGCCCGCCTAACTTTCTGCTGCCCCCTGCTACGCTTGCCTTCTCTTGGAATCCACTCCGTCACCCTTAAGGACCAGCGGTTACCTTGCCTTCGCATTAAATGCCCTGCTCAAACCCATTTCTTCCTCTCGATTTCGACCAGGATGTCATTAAGCCGCATTTGTTCCCTCAACCACACTGCCCGCTTCCGATCTCAACGTTACACCTATAATTTTTCTTTTCATAGCTCACTGCGTTGTCCTTAACTTAAGCTGAACCCTTTTCGTTAGCCTCCACATTTCTGCCCCGTAGATTGAGTGCCGGTAAGATGCAGGTGTTCTATACTTTTCTCATCAGGGATATTGGAATTGTTCATAGAAGGTTGTGGCCAAATACAACACCAGGGTGGCCAAATCCTTCTCTGGTTAGCGAGTTCGCTGTCGGTTCTGGTTACCGAGATCACGCCACACCCCAGACCTGGTTATGCAATTCCATCGACGCGAGGAGATTTTTTATATATATATATTTAAACCCGGTGGAGAATCGCGCGGCACCGGTATTCGAACACCGGTCCTCTTGCATGCGAGGCGGATGCTCTACCTCTACGTTACTTTGTTTACGAAAGCTTTATTGTTTTGCTAGCATTCCCGCGCATGTTCAATCACAAGAAAACGGAATAGAAAATGTGTTAAATGAACGCGACAATGCACAGACGGACGCAGGGTAGCGCCATCCTTTGTGCGATCTCGGTAACAAGTGCAGCTCTCTGCCAATAAATCTGCCAAACGTAGGTAGCGCCATCGAGGGGCGGAGAAGAGCACCATATCACCACGGGGGAAAGTCTGCGAAATGAAACTGAGTCTTTTCCTCCAAGCGCTGAAAGCTCTCACGCTGAAATCTACGAACATTAAGTCCAATTTCATTTGCCATTCTTAGGTAAAAAAACAAGACGCAACCAATTTTCAATGTATCTAAAATCGCTCCGTCTGGATTAAACGTAACGAAACAGGCAAAGACGGCCAGAAAGCATAGCGAAAAAAAATAAAAGGAATTTATTCTGATAACGATCGTGATGACGACGACAATGAAGAAAAATTGGAAAATTGAGACAGTATTTTCAGCCTTTGTGCCGGTCAGCTAGACTCTGGTATTTTTCATTTAAAATAATAATAATACAATAGCACCTCTCTCCTGCCGATCTGGGTACATCTCAACGCACTAGAAGCAACCAAATGATTGGATATGCTTTAGGAAGCTCTAAGCGCACGTGAAGACACGTTTTTATGTAGTCACAATGCATGAAGACCGTCTAAGACGATTTTAGCAGACGTTGAAGAAGCCAGGCGAAAATTGATCGGCAGCCTTCCACCTAGGGTGTGTCTGACAACAGAGCTGTAGACTTAGCGGGCAGAATCAGTAACCATTTAGTGTTGGAGAGTTTTAGCACAGCGAAGACATACTGCGGTACTTATACAGGATTAACGTACGCCTCCTGCACATGCGCAGTTGTCACTGAACACAGGCAGCAGGCAGACCTTAATCCCGTATAGTACGTGTACGCTAATACGTCCCCGCTATGCTTAAACACTCTAATATCTGCCTAAGCGCACTACAACCTAATAACATTTTGCTTGTGACCAGCATATTTTTTTGCAAGTACAGCCTTTTTGGTCACAGCTGGCACAGGACAAGGTTAATAGGAGAGATGTGGGAGAAGCCTTTTCCTTGGAATTGGTTGGTCAGGCTGGTGATGATGATGATGACTATTACCGCCTTTTTATAAAGTAAAAAGCCCAAAGGGTTTCATTCTGGGGTTGGTGTATGACTGGTCACATGTCACCTGCGTTTCAGATAGCTTGAAGGTGAGAGAAACTGTCCTCTTTATCCCTCCGAAACTTAGGACCTCTAGGAATGCTACAAAAGCTCCACTGTACAAAGCTTAGAAGTACACTCCTTGGGCTGGACACTTCCGAGAAAGGCTGTACCTTCTTCAAGCTCACCGCAGCGTGCCTGCTCAACGCATGCTGTGTTGTTCTTGCGAGTAGCACAAAAGAATTCCGTCCTGGACTTTTAAACGTTCTCGTCTGCATTCTCAAGCAGACGATTACTTACCGTGCAAAGAGAGCCTCCTCAGATATAAAGCCTCCTCGGGCGCGCAACATTGAACAAGTTCGCAAGCTGGAGAGAAATCTCTTTTTTTAGCGCCGCGTTTACATCCGCATGATTATTTCAGCTCTATCTAGTGAAGCAGCGCTACGGCACAAGGCCAATGGAAGAAGAGGACGTTTTTAAGCGTTTTTTTTTCCTTTCGTAATTGCACGTACGGCATAAAGTTAGAAGCCATTCAGTGCGTTTTTGAAGCGCAATAAGAGGACTCTGGGTCACTGTTTATATACAGCACTGTTGCTCGCTCATTAGGCTCACAACGCGATTCCAGAGCATAAAACGAGGTTTGCGCTTGTCACGACACGTCTGCACTGTCCACACACACCTGATGCAGACGCTTTCTTAAATAGACAATAATAAGAGAGTCATAATTCTGAACCGTGTGTGGCAGTGCACAAACTGCTTTTCGCGCTAATGCAGCCTTATATTACCCTGATGCGAGTGTGAAAAAAAAAAAAAAGTTATGCATCATGAAATTGCACGGTGTGTGATCAGGGCAATTGACGATTCAAAGGCCCGGAAATGACGCTGCGCCATATTTCGGGCAATAAATGGCGCATGTGACATCTGAAGCTCGTGACGATAGAAAGCATAGGCCTTACCCCGCTCGTTTCTGCGCAAGAAACGTAGCTTCCTCCTTTATTAGAGTAGGATACAACTAGGATACAAAGTTGGATGCTGCGGCAAACAGCTGTTACAAGCAATAGTCACTGGATCGCAGCGTGCTGTATTACTCCGCTATTTAATTACAGCACTAAACGAAATCAACATTTCAATGTTTCACTTCTTAAACAAGTAAAAGGCACCACAGTTCTTGAGCTCAAATTTCTTCTCGCAATTACCTTTTCGTTTAGGCAGCAAGAAAAACTTTAGTACCGGAAAATTTGTGTGTGTGTGTGTGTGGGGGGGGGGGGGGGGGGGGGGAGTTGAGGTGGGGGGCAGAGGAACAGTATGTGACGGTCATGAATACAGGCGGCGTTCCAATTCAGACTTAATAAGGTGAAGCTAATGTCGGCCTGTGTCAATAGATTACAGTATTCAAACGACAAAGACGCAACGATAACCGAAAATGAAGCTTTTAGAAGTTAAAAAAGTTAAAAATAAATAAATACAGGTGCCGCCATCACCTGCCTGTTTCGCAAGTACGCCGCGGTGCGTCGACTGTTTTCTGTGAACGAATCCCAGAGGCTAGCTTACAACACAATTCACTCCAGAATGATGATCACGGAGTCCTTTTGTGTGTAGACGTCACGAGTTTGAATCGAGCTGCGGGAAAGCTTTTAAATGCAATTTCCTCACCAATAAATGCGTCTTTTGCTGCCGGAAACAAACTTCAACGTAACTACAATGAGCTATAGAATGGATTTTTGCTAAGAACAAAAACTGCATGCATTTGACCTAGCGTACCTTGAACCTGTATCTGACTACGGAGTCGTATCTTAGAAAACTTCGTTTTGATCAGGAAACCAAAGAGTATACACAGAAACAATCCTTGCAAACTCGCTTCTGAGTAAACATTTGTCTAAAAAATGCAGTCAAACAACATTTACATGGTTTTACCTCCAAGTCAGTGCAGCGTCGCAAGAAGAGGTTATGCGAACAACCGCTCCGACCTTCGAAATGCAACGAGCCGTTCTTTTCCGATTTTTTTAGAAAACCATCTTGCACGGAGCGAAGGACAGGGTTAGTTGGAGAGACATGGGAGAGACCTTTGCCCTGCAGTGGGCGTAGTCAGACTGGTGATGATGATGATGATGAGGCGGCTAAGGACGCCCTCTGAAGCGGGAACAGCCGGGAACAGCGACCAAGAGCTCGATCACTTCAATGATGACCAGGAATGACAGGCCGAGGTACATGCCGTTGACAGAGCCGATGGCGCTGAAAGCATGCAATCCCTGCGAGTGGCCGTAAAGAGAGTCACCACGGTTCAGAATTCACTCCACGAAGTTGTAGCACAGGTGGTTGACATAGAAATAGCCCAAGTGTTGCGACACATCGGATTAGGACTTACGTCGTACTTGGGTGCGCTGCGAATGTTATCGAATCGGGCTGTTGCGAAGTACACCACAATTTTGCTGAGACCCCTGAAAAGACGCAACGATACAGGTCGAATTATTTTCTCCTTGATTTTCGTATGAACACAACCTCTAATACCAAGAAACAAAGATGAGGCTCACCCTTCTGATAGGTCTGTAGTACCGTTGACCTAAGAGAAAATAAAAATGAAATACTGACATTTTTTTACATCAGCTCTGAGTCGCCAAGCAAGCTCGAGTCTTGCAGTATGATGTAAATGAATGCTACCTCAGTGCCATTGGCATCGCAATGCAGCGAAAAAACGGAACAGATGGAATCGCTTTGCCTTATTCTCCTTTTACAAAGATCACAGAAGGGTAAGTTGTTGTGGCCAAAATGAAATCACACCAGAAAAAAAAAGCAATGAGAATCCACGCAGCGCGTAAGATATGGCTACGTCGCTAAGCGCGCGACGTGTACAATCATGAGGCATTGCCAAGAAAATCTCAATAATATCATTTGTAGACATTCTGCCACACTCTTCAAGGTCAACCATTCGAAGTTGTTGCTTATGCAATAGACTTTTTGACAGTGCTAGAATAATTCATGCGCCAAAAGCCTAAATATTCCAATACTGGACTCGCTAGATGCCTTGGGTAGGTTATGGACATTCCTTGAAGCGAAGCATAAGTGTGTTACAATATTTTTCCTTCTTTTCTATCCTTTTTCTTTCCGTGTTTACTCCTCCGTTTTTTCCCTCGCTCCTTTTAATGCAATAAATAACATTAGATTTGTGACACCAAAACCCCGCCGATGTCCGGCGTCACGACATTCGCTGATTTGTCGAGAGAGGTATGACGTCACAAGGTAACATGACCCCAAAAGAGTCAATCAAATGCCAGTCGCACGCACAAGTTGTACCAGAAGCTGCGACAAATGTGAAATTTATTGCAATCGCGATCCACTCTTAAGGCTTCAGTGGTCCCAGTTTTTGTTTATATTCTTTTTCTTCCCGTTATTTTAATTCAGGAGTACCTAGAAGAATACAGTTGTTGAACGAGGCCTGATAATAAACTAATCATAAACTGTCGTGTGCAATATCTGGACGCGAGAAATATGGTTTAAAAAATCGTCGTTTTAATGTTTCTTCTAATTTCGAACTGTTAGGCCAAATTTCATCTACACTAACTGTTAAGCGAATTTTCATCTACAAAACAGCATTAATAAATTCTACGGACAGTTGGAAAAGACCAGTGAGGAGCCCACCAAATTTACGAAAACTTAAGACTCATTCACGGGTTGTAGTGAGCCTTGTACAATGCGCGAGCCTCACTGAAACAAAACTTTTTGCAGTCTTACATGGCACTGGGCACAGAGTTTAGTGAGTAACCACGAAATATACCTTGACATTTTAGCCTTACGCCTTAAGGAGAACTTGGGTACCTGATGTCAATCAATAAATCCCCCCCCCCCCCCCCCCCCCGATGTCCTAAGCGACTTAAAGCCCAATTATTCGCCCAGAAAAAAAATTGTGAGACCTACTGTACATGAACGAATGCATACGACATTCTAGGCGACATATAAAACAGGATTTTTTTTTTTTTCAAAACAAGAGCTATAATGTCTGCGGTCGATGAATGATTGCACTCACAGCGTTTCAGGCGATTGCATAAAGTAGTGCACATGGTTCAAATCAGCGAAAAAAGTACTTCAGCGCTGAAGCTTTCCCAAGAGTGGGTGTTTTTGTGCTTTTAGCAGTGAAGAAACCTGAAACGTCGGGTGCCGAATAACTGTTGCGGTTCGAGGTTATTTTTCTTCGTATCAAGGCACTGGAACTACAGCGCGCTGCTAAGAGCCCACGAACAAAATTTTCCCTCAGAAGATAATTGAACGAAAAAAACGTCATGTTCGGTTCAAGTTACAAGGATCTCAAGAAAAGCCATTTTTGCGACTGCTGCTGGGGGTAGTATTATGTAAGAAGCTGGACAGTTACGCACAGAGCAATTTAATAAAGGTCACCAGACACTGTGCCGCATGTATCATGGTTGGGATCCCGTGACGCTTAAACCGATGCGTTGCGAAAGCCGCCAAATGCGGCCTTTAAAATGGAACGGTGCGCCCTTGGGATCGACCTACGGCAACAAGGTTTATTCGACTTGTCCACCGTTTTTACGGTACCATTTTCCGTTCTTGTTGGCAATAGACTGAACATATAACCGCAAGAACTATTTTTGTTTCGTCTTCGAAAGTAATTGGTTTTGAGGAATGGAAAGGGCGCAGTGACTGTCTGAATTAGCGATGGGCACCCGAACCGAGGCGTAGAGGGAAGGGAGGAAGGTGGGAATGACGGAAGAAAGAGACAGAAGCGCCGTAGTGGAGGCCTCCGGAATGATTTCGAAGTCCCCTGAGGACCTGAGGGCTTAGTATTCAGAGATAACAATGGTCATGCGAATGAATCTGCGGTCGAAGTTAGCAAAAACCGATTGGAAGATTGGCTCAAAAGTGGAGAGGTGACAAAAGTACAAGTGTAGGATTAAAAATGTATTTGAAGAAAATGGCAAATTTATAGACCGATTTACAACACCGTAAAAGAAATATGAAGAAAAAAATTCCAGCATGGTGGCAACTGCCACCACCCCGTTTCAAAGGGAACGCTCTTACGTTCCATCCATTCATCCATCCCTCTGGGGATCTTTAACGTGCGCTGACATCGCACAGCCACAGCACACGGGAACCTTGCGTTTCGCCTCCATAGAAACGCAGCCGCCAATGCCACGGTTGAAACCACGTCCTCGGGCTCAGCAGCCGAGCGCGCTTGCCACTGAGTCACTGCGGCGGGCCGTCGAGAACTGCTACGTCACTGCAGGTATACCCGAATGTGGTAGGTAGTTGAAGAAAGCTAGTAGTGGAAGTAGGCACGGTATATTATTTTGGGCTTGGTTAGGACCGTCATCGTGAAAAGGAAAAGCCCAGTAACAGTAGCATTCACAGTGCATACTTCAAAGGCGCAGTATAGGAAGGAACGAGAATGATTCTTCGCAGTAGAAGACTCCAGATTAATTTTTCACGTGGCCAGCTTGGAATACTTCTTCGAGTTGGTTAAGGGAGGGCTGATTTTCAATACATAACGATATCCTTCAAGCGGTTGCGCATCGCAGCTCTTTGTATATTATTCGCAACAAATTCTGCTGTGCACTACGCTAAGTAACTCAGTCTCACGCGTGCGAGCTTAAGTGACCGCTTAAAGAACAAGTCTTGGGGTTACTCACGCCTCCAGGAGCAAATGGAACGTAGGTCACTCTTTTTGCGTATGTAAAATCGCTGAAAAAAAATTCCCATTTGCGTATGTTAAATTGTGTCCTTACAAAATCATAAAGAAAGAAAGCACTGATAAAGACCGACATTTGTCACAAAAAATTTCATCTTTCTCCTGAAGAAGGATAGTAACTGTAACTTAAAATTGGCTTGCATATGCTCTCAAACAAACCAGCAGCATTTCTCTTGTTGCTTTTGACACCAACGCCAGCGGTAAATTCCCATTTAATACACATATTCCACGCAGCAATTTGTTGGTGCAAAGAGAACGTTTCCAACGATATTAGGTGCGAGTGAACAAAAGTGAAATAATTGCAGTGGTTTAGCGCTTCCTCTGAGACCCATGTTAATGTCGTGATGAGCAGGATTTGTTTCTTTTCTGGCTCAAACATCTGTCTACGGCATGCTCAACACTGTTCCTGTACAGTTTGCGTGTAATGGAGCAAGTAAGTAGGTAATTATGTGCAAGGGCGGCCGTTAAACATTTTGCGAATACGCTTATCGAGTCACATTTCTCACATTTGTGATGTTGTGCTTCTCCCCCTCAAAAAAAAATTATCTACCAAGCCTATTATTCGAAACTACGACACTGCTTGTTAAAGTTAATTGAATATAAACTGGAAAAGGAAACAAGCTGCCCAACTCTGATTAAGTTTCGCATCGCGACTCACCGACATCTTCTCTGGCATCCACATGTTTCCTGAATATTCTTTCCTGGCGCACCATCGTAAAGGCAGCTCGCTTTGTCGCCGCCTTTGGTGTTATTTTTATAGACAAGCTTTGAGACTTCAGCTTCTGTGTCTCCAACATCTTGGATTTGTCGACTGCTGAAAGCTCCGCTCCATCGCACCTTCCACAAATCTTTGCCCCGAAGGAGATTCACCACGCAGCACTTGCCTTTGGCTGAAAGTAGGACGCAAGATTACCCTTCAAGCCGCACATCATGGCCACATAAAATACCGTCAATTTGCTCAGAGCAACGTGGCTCCTGACAGCTGGTGTTATTGAATGATGCAGAGATTTCATTTCATATGCATGAAAATAAAAAGAAGCCTTCTAATACGTTGGCAAATAACAGTCCCCTTCATTACACGTATTTACCAAACGAGTCACTCCACATTACCTTCTGGTATGTGTACCGAGGAAACTAACGATTTATTAAGAGCTTTGGTGCTTAAGACAAACTGCGATGGGAAAGCAACGATGCTTCACGCAATTCTTTTTTTTTTCTCACAAGTAATAATTTGAGACCTTTTGTACCAGTGTGGGTGCTACTTTGGTCAGAAAACTTCCTTTCGTCTAACAGTCAGGTGTCTAGCACGTTGATCGAGCTGCAACGCGCAGAAGATCCGCTAGCAGCAGTATGAGTTATTGGGATGCGGCTGGTTGATTCCTTGTACTTCTCTCAATGCAAAAAAAAAAAAAACGCGCTCACCCCCCGCGTTACTAGAGAAAACGTGCGGCGTTCCTGCACGTAGATAACATTTTACTTTGTAAAAAAAGAAAACGGAGACATACTAGCGGAACCTCATGCTTTCATATTCACGTTTTTTTTTGTTTCTTTTTTAAATAAAACAATGCAATAAGTTTCATACATCTGCATGTATGCGGCATTCTTTCATTTGTTGCCGAAACATGTGCCTCCTTTTTAGCGCATCATGCTCGTCGTTATTGTCGTAATTATTAAAACGGGATCATCACTTCCATATTCAATAACTGCTCGCATTTTCATCAAGACGTAAAATTTCTTTGCTCTCTTATTTCAGCCTTCGTTAAAGGACTTTCGCTGGTCTAAATTAAACAGTAAGTCCCCCACTTTACGTCGTCTCCTAGCCCCAAAGTCTAAACTCTGCCCGTGGTGTAACTATGAGGCGTATACACTAAAACCGTTGCTACCTTTCAGCGTCGTGTGATTTCTTCAGTGAAAGAGAGCAGGGCACCGACATGGGACACTACTTTCTGAGAAGACAGTCTCTTTACCGAATGAATATTGTTCCACAGAAAATGACCAAAGGATGAAAGATGAGACGATGCGGGATTAGTGTTAGTTTCAACCGGACGCAGGTGCAACGCGTCCATCTTTGGACCAACTAACCCAATGTTGTTGCTTTCGTTGCTGTTCTTGTCTTCTGCTGGAAATACTTCACTATTCGTCTTTTTTTTTTCGTGGTACCACAACAAACATGGTCGGGCGAAATATTTTACCGATGCGTGGGAAACTAAATTTCAAATTAATCGTGATATTCTTAGACAATGAGCTAAGTTTTCTTCAAATTTGTATTCCTCAGTTTAAGGATTCTCACGCAGCAAAAAAAGGAGTTCTGGAGAAGCAAAGAACATTTCGTTTCCAATGCCCAGCCCTGCGCAGGTGGCGAATTATTTGTGATATGCGTGTCAGATACACAGTCACGTTCTTCCCGAGTGTATTTTTGATATTCTTTAAGACAGGAATGACTGACTGCTGCATAAATGCATTTTTTTTTTGCGACAAAATTGTGAATGAACTTTTTTATGTGGCGAGTGCACTTAGAGGATATAAGTTCTATGTCCGTCGAAGTAGTACCACCCATCGCGCCGTTAAGGACACCTGTCTCAGTATCCGCCCCGCGCAACACACGCTGCACTGCAAATTGTAGCTTCTATATTTCCAGTCCCTTCTCTATCTACGACCTTTCTTTCCCTGAACATCGTCCCCAATGCAGTGTTGAATGTCGGTGGTACTTAGACACTGGAGAAGATCTATGCTCTTCATTGAACAGCTTTCTAGCTCTTTCCCTCTTTCGAATATATCATCTAAGGGATGCGGTGACCACCCACCGCTTCTCTCGCAGATGGACACTTCCCCTCCATCCACGGTCTTCACTACAAAAGGCCACCTTGAGCTCTGGCAACCGCACAGCTGCAGGGCGATGAGTTGCAGGCAGGTCTGCATGCAGTCCTTCAGGGAGACACACAAACACAGGAAAAGAAAAATGTATAGGAATTTTCAGTTAACTAAAGAACTGCAGTGCAGCTGAAAAACTTCGTCATCAAATTTGCCTTTGACCGAGGGCGATAAAAGAGCAATGTGGCAAACAAAAAGTGCAATCTAGGAAGTCGGTTGACAGTTTACACTGTCCACCTTAGCCGTGGAAAGATAAAATAATGGAATGCAAAATAAAAACAAGTGTGTCCAGTGTACAACAGTCATTTCATATATTTTTTTCCTTTCTGTTAGTTAGGCCCACATATATAATTAATGCCAATATTTTTCATACATTCGGCACAGGATGACTGACTGTTAACTGTGGCAGAGGAGAAAATCAATGCAAAAACTAACTGGGGTACTCTCACCTGCTTACTGTATGTCTTTCTGTTTAGAGATCCGTGCAGCGCCAAATGTTTGGGCCAGTCATAGACACACGGCTTCTGGTATGGTTTTGGCAGCCCAGTCTGCACCAACTGAAAGGCAACCACGGAAAGTGTACTCTGAGATGTTCAAAGCTGGCAGGATATGTTCGTTGAGTGCATTGCGACCTACACAGTGCTGATCACAAAAAAAAAATTGTAACATTTTTCTTTATTTTCATGTCCAGCCTATGTTCGCAGAGAATAAATATATATTGCGCACTAAGAAAACAGATACGTAGCGAGGCATCAGAGACAAAGAGGAGAAAAGTGTAGGGAAATGAGGGGCTCGTTATGACATACATATGAATGAAGCCAGCAGTCACCGAAACTAAGAAAAGCACAGCGGTTGTTTTTTTTATTTGTGGTGTTTATCAATAGGAAATTAAAAGTGTAATTATTTCATTGCTGAAAGATAACCGGCTAGAAAGCAGAAGAAAAAACAACCACATGCCGCCGGTGGGACCCGAGTCCACGACCATTTAATTTCGCATCCGGTGCTTTACTTCTGCTTTCTAATCAATTACCTTTAAACACTGAAATAGTTACACTGCTAATTTTTCATTGATAAACGATACAAACAGAAAAAATAAAAACATTTCTTTGCTCTTTCCTTGGTTTCGGTGACTGTTGACTTCTTCATTTAACAGGAAAAAGTAATTTCAGCAGACAGCGCTTTGATACTTCGGGAGGACTTAAAACAATTTTAAATTTCATACTTGTAGCAATGCTGCTGCCAAGCTTTCTTTGGTCTAATTAATGTTTCTTAACTTCAGTAAATGCCACAGAGTACAATATCAAAAAATGTGTAAGCTAGAAAGAATTTCAAAAACATCCTTGAAGTAAAATCAATCATGTAATAGATAGGTCCCTGTACGTTAGTTGATTAATTTTTTTTGCGTAGGAAGGCAGCAACCCACTTGAAAACATCGACATTAGCATTATTGACAGCAATATTTTGACTTCACTGCACGACGAGAGCCGCTCATTGGTCAATATCAATGCTACTACTGGCTGACGAAAGCCTCATCCATAAATTATGAAAGGAATAGCTACGGCTGACCGCCGCATATTGAGTATTGATGAGGACGTTGTATTGTGGCGTTGAAATAATTATTCATTATAGAGACTGATGATGATGATGATGAATCTTTATGGCGCAAGGGCATATGGCCAAAGAGCGTTACGGCACAAGGTTTTTGTCTTATACTCAAGGTGAGGTCAAAGACCCATTTCCCTAAAGAAGCCGAGCGCCAGGCAGGGGAACGCTTGTATCCATTAGATCACCATTGAGTATCCAGCGGCACTGGGGGTCGAACCCAGCACCTCCCGCATGCGATCGAGGCGGATGCTCAAACGACTTGGCCACCGCTGCGGTCTCATTAGAGAAACCATTGTAGGGTATGGCGACGAGCGAGTCGCATGTGTGAATCCTCCCCTCACCAGGGTAAGGCCGATGTACGTTGTGTAGCCTGGAGGCACGAAGACAGCGTCTGAAGGTGGGGACGGCGTTGTTCCAGGGTTTTTTATGAGAACGAGGAAGCCAACTTCGCTGGTCGAAGGCAGATACTCGTGCACCTGAGGATCCAGGACCAGCTCCAAACCTGCCCGAAAATAAAAGCGAGTAAGATGAGACACCAACATGGTACGATTTCGTTTGGGGCCACTTCTCTCTGCTGGCCACATATGGCGAACCTGCCCTTCTTTCTTGCCCTCTCGGCGGTGCCAAACGTGCTCTGCTTTGTCGTGTACGCACTCTTCCAGCGATAGTTTAATGGGGCAGTTAATCCGGAGCAAAGGCGCACGATGTCTTCTATCGTTGTGGGATGTGAACTGGGAAGTAAGAGTTATCTACAACAAGCCGCCTGTTGTCACGTGGTCCATGGCGGCATGTGAGCCGCCAAGGCAATGGGTGCGGCCGGAGGCGATTGCGGTAAGGTACATTTGCAGTAATAACTTCTTGGCACCAGGCGACGCCTGATAATATTCGATTTTTTCTTTATTGATACAGGTATTCCTTTCAAAGAGTCCACTTCATGTACGAGGAAGGCAGCATAGTTGTGCCTCTTAATGTTCAGTTAACCTGCACAAAGCATTCTGACCTATCACAAAGCATAATAAATGGCGCGAGATTTGAAAACAAAAACATTTGATGGGCCGTGCAGAATTCAAGGGGCATGGTTCGTTGTGTTTGCGGGAGCTTACGCTTCTTCAAGAGGTCTTCGAGTTCGGCTTCCGACAGGTTCCCGAGGGACGGCACTTGTGCGATCATTCGCCGCTCATTGAATGTGAAGCATCCTTTCATGTCGCGGTCCCAGACTCTGAAAAAGAGGGGGGGGGGGTCTATCTTCAAGATGGACCTGGCGTGCAGAACGCACAGCATAGCGAACTGCAACAAACGTTTCCCCAAACCTAAACTTTTCCATTCGCGTTGTGATATTTTGCCATGCGTCATGCGTTTCTTGCCTTTCGATGCCGCAATCTTTCTCGAAAAACCGGCAGTTCATCATCAAGTCCGTTCTTGCGAAAAACATCCCTTGGAGCCGTTTAGGATCTTGGACTTCAAGCTCCGCCATACTTGTGTACAAACTTTCTGTTATCGCCTTGAGCTCACGGTCACTGAATTTCTGCGGAACCAAAAATACACAAAAAATGGAGTTAATACTGGACAAGTTGTTGCTCTCGTGCCTCCGGGAACTTCTACAAAGACGTCGATATCTCAGCATCTTGCACGGTCACTCAAACGGGCATCGTTCACGCGCCTCGCCTAGTGGGCGAGGAATGGGCGACATCTAAGGCCCGTAACGATCATCCCCAATGATTACCTAACGATAACCACTTACGGCTCTATAACGACGATAGATTAGCAACTGCAGAAATCCTCGAAAAAGAGAACGCCGCTTTTATCATGTGGCATACGATGCGGTCTCCGTTATGCGATAATCGATGATTTTGCCTGTGCTTTCAATACTGTCTTCTAGCGCTCATCACAGCAGGTGATTGTAATTTAGAATACTAATACGAAATGATGTCTAAGTTACTTGCCATTCAACATTTTTGACTAATTTCAGTGGTATGCCGGTGAAGTCGTAGGTAGCGATAATGTCGATCGTTCAAGACGCCGAAAGTAAAGGAGCTTTCTTACGTTAGCAGAGCTGCAAAACTCGGAGTCAGTCCTGGTCAAATTCTCCTCTTGCTTCCAAGGGCAAGATGCGCTTCTTCTCAATGGACTCGAATTGCAAATAGTGACGTCTGGAAACCCAAACGACGTGCTCGTGGATGACTCCAGAGACACTGTAATGTCGAAAGCGAAGTAGCTCCCAATGGCGCTTTGCCAGCCAGATACAGTCAGGCAGCAGAACGGTATCATGACCACGACCCAAGCAATCTTCCGCCACGGGCTGGTATACCGCTCGCATACCACGTCCAGACCAGCCACCGGAGACTTCTCTGCGAACAGGTCGGCGTACGTTGAAGCCACGTGACCCAGAGAATGGCAACAACTGAGCTGGGGTGCCTTCGGCTCCGTCGGCATCGTCTGATCGCCGGGAACGCCAGAGGTATGGCTTTGCTGACGCATCTGAAAGCCTGCACATGGAAACCGCAATAGTGCAGCAGAACGTTTATTAAAATGTCCTATACTTTTTATTCGAAAGCACACGTACAGGTACTTTCAATACGGAAGGGAACACATCGTCCGCATTCAAGAGATAGTTACTCCGCAAACAGCCGTGGCAAGTACATTTTTCTCGCTTTGCACTCAATAATTTTCCTCTGAACAGGTTATCCTCATGCGACATCATCAGGAACTGCTAACATAATTCATTTTTTTTTTTTTTTGCAAAATGACTGTATACACTTTCAAATGGCAGCTACGTGAACCACAAGCTTCAAATGACAAGGGGACTGAAAAGCCAACATAAAACTATTGGCTCCTAGAGGGTAAATGCAGGCGGAGAACAGTAACAGTTCTAAACAATAGTCTTCGCACCTTCGTCGAGAAAATATTCTGGGCCCACATTCACTATGCCACAGCTAAGATCTTGCTTTGCTGTTTGCTTTTTGATCTGACGCTGTTAATACATGAGGTACCCAACTTTGGTCACAGGTTATGCCCCGTGAATTAGCAGCAGTTCACGCAAACGTCTAAAGATGCGAATTATTTTCGGAACGTTTTGCCGCAGGACAGTAAAACCAAAATTAAGCGCTTGCAGATCTGGCAAGCGCCAGCTATAAACAAAACAGACAGCGTTCCTACGTGACTTGGACTAGGCAGTACGTCACCTGCCTAGTCCAAGATAAAAAGTAAAAGATAACGGTTAGTGCCCAAGCTAGTTGCCTTGATTACAGAGGCCAACAACAAAAACAACGACTTCGACCTAGCAGGTCTATCAGTCTACTGCGGCATAAACACGCCATCGCAAACAGAGGTACTACTTCCTCACTGGACATGCTGCCTTCAGAACCTTGCCGCTTGCTAAGGTAAATAGCTGTTAATTCGTCGGCTATATTTTTCTCACGAAATGAGTTCAGAAAAAGAGGGCTTTGGACAACTCTACTTTCTAACTTCTATTCGCCAACCACATCACACAATATTTATTTCTGGCGCTAAAGTATTTGGAGACAAGCGGGAAAGTTGTGATGCCCGCGCACGTATCAGCAAAAACTTACTGGTACGCTCTTCTTTGTTTCAATGAAAACCATCTGGGGCTTATTTTTAGCTTCAGGAACGATGCCACCTTATTAACGACTTGCACAACATTAAGCTCGGCGCACTTCAATCGCTCTTTTGCATCGGTTCTACTGGCCCACACAGGTGTGAATTAGACGAAAAACCATTTTTAAAACTTCTACATTTCTGCCGCTTGACTGCAGCAATACATGTTCTTCACTCCAGGTCAAACCTCACGGTGCCGCTCTTGCGGCGACGATTCACTGAGGTCTGTTCCAAAATTCCTATAAGATGCAGGGTGCAGTCGTTGCTTTAAAAACAATTCATTACGAGCCTCACCCGCTTAATCGGTTGCGCGTACGTGATGGCGTTGAATTACGTTTCCCTAGATGATTGATGCAGTTGAAACACGTTGTCAAATGCTTTAACTAATTGATGCAATAAAATAAAAAGGATCACCTGAGCTCGATGTGCATATAAGAGTACTGCAGCGCAGCAGAGTCACTTGTAGTTGCACACGGACCGGCAGTAATAACTATTCACAGAAATCGTTTTGTCCTGCGTGGGCTTTAAGTCTGCGTTGTCTGGCACATATGCGACTTTACGCGTGTATATACACCAGAACTCTTAACCAGTGGCGAAATTCTGCTTCGAAACTCGGTTACTCCTGTTCACTACTTTGCGGTGGTTAACAGACGGTGGCGCCACCTATGAGTTCGGCAGCCAGCTAGTGGTGACGCCCTGCAACTCTCTCTTCAATTTTCGTGTTTCATATGATCTGAGCGGTTGATCTGAATGCCGCAGATGGCGCGATAGTCTGCTAAGGTCCGATTTTTCGCCCAGTCAGAGTGCCACATTTCGATACGCGGGTTCCGTGAGAAGCTTTGCAACGGTAAAAATCGAAGCGTTCTCTGTCTATATAACGGCCGAGTAGGACAAAGAGCAGATCGCGTGCGACGCCTATCTGCAGCACCCGTTTGAAACGGAGGTTACACAGCCTCAGCACGCAATGTCACGCTTAACGTTCCACCGGAAACGTTGCGGGAACAATCACGCTGTTTAGAACCGCAGCTCTGCGTCGGTTTTAATTCGAAGTCTCGGGCATCTACAGCTGCTGTCACAAAGGTTAACCGGACATACCCCAGAAAGAAAGCTGTTTTCAGAGAGAAACTTGCAGCAAAAGAACAAAGATGCCGGTTAGTGAAACGCACGATATAAATAGATCAACCTGTAGTCTGAGGGTACACATTGATCTCCCTGTAGAATCGAAAACTAAGTCGCAAGTTTTTCAGCAGCGATGACAACTCAGTAATTCGAGGCGCTGCGCATTAAATACAGTGCGCAATCGCAGCAGTCTTCCCAGAAGCAATTATAGCTGCCTCCGAGCTTTCTACGTTTACGGTACATGGTAAACCATTACACATGAATAAAAAAATTTAGGCCTTTTCACCAAAGATATGCGGAGGAGTAAGAATAATAGGTGTATCATCTTTGCACGATAAAGGCGCAATTGTTTCTTGACTGCGTTAACCTTCCCGAGAAAAAAAAACTACCGCATCGATGGCCTGCTTGTCGGTGGTGGTGAATGAGAATTCACTGAAAGAAATTACAGTGATGCCAGTTATCGCTGGACGAGGCTGTACCACAGGAATGCATTGTGGGTGGCGGTTCATGCTTGCTAGAGTGTGCGCCACTGTCTCTTCGACGTTGGGACCATCCAGCTTGAACAGGTGACTGTGTTCTCCGGACTCAGCTGCGTCCACGGCGTAGTGTTATCCGCTTTCACTACCGCCCCCTTCTGGCTGCGGTCAGCGCGCACTGAACGGCATAGACAAGAACAAGTCAGGGGCTACGCGGTCTCTGACCAAACTTGTGTGCAATCGTGGTGGCCCACTGGATAGGTCGCCTTCTTTGTCCTGTGGGGGCCACTCTTTTATACATTTATTTGTTTAATTTCCGCAGCAGACAATAGAGAGTTTTAGCTGAGCGGGTTTGTGCGCTCGCTCCGCTCAGCGAGCTAGCGGGAGCACTACTGCGCATGCGCGAAGCGCTCAGGCGGGAGCGCGCGAGCGGAACGGCTCCTCCGCCCCGCTCCCGCGCGAGCCAAGCGGAGTCCGGAGCGGGCCGACGAGCGGGCCTCGCGCAAAGCCTTCTGGGCTCGCGATAGCCGAACCAAACGTAAACATTCAACATGGCGGCCGCCAGCGCGGGTCTTGCCGGATACTTTTTGGCATGGCGAACAGATTGCAGGCGGTGTCGGATAACTTGCGAACGTAACTCGATCACGATCGACGCTCGCACGCGTAGAGGGTGAATGCACACGCTAGACAACGCTACAAATGCGTACACGCGCACGTTGCGAGGGGTGACGTGCGTGGTCTTGGCTTGGCTCTCGCAGTGGCAGACATTTAATTTTTTTTGTAATACGAAAGCTTCACTGCTAAAACCAAATCACTGTTGTTACCAGAAAGCATACAGCAAACGTAAACAGCTATCATTTATTTATTCACGCATATATCAGGGAGGCTTACTTATAACCATTTTCTGGCAAGTCCAGTTACCACCACTAGAGGCGCAACGAGTCGCCTCGCTTGAGAGGACGGGGAAGACGCTGCGCTAAAACTCTACTCTTGCGCGACGCTCCGCTGTGGCTCCGCTGGGAACTGCGAGCGGAGCGGACAGTAAACCCGCTCAGCTAAAACTCTCTAATATACAAAAGTCTGATGCCTATACAGAGGCTGACGGCTGTTGATGCCTGACGAGGGCTCCGGCCGTGAGCAGTGAAACGTGCAGCCGTAGCTCAGTAGTTACAAACGCAGGCAGAGGCGTCACCGAGGCACATAATGATGCTCACGTAATTTTATGTGGCGACACTGTGACCATAGACGGCAATGACCGAGGTCAGAGGACAGCATATGACCGTTCTCGTTACTCGTCACTAGTTAAAGGGAGTTTTCCGTGACGACACACTACGCTGTAAATCTCAGGTGTAGCCGTCACCTCACACAGGTTTCGTTGTAAAACGTGATCGAACAAAGTAAACGTGAACTAACAGGATGTTTATAGATGCCTACGTCTTTGGCATTGTTACCATTACTTGTTTTCATAGTAGTTTTTGTTGTCCTCAAGAAGATTATGGCGCGTACCCAGTGCGGAGCATTGGCCACGACACAAGCGGCGACTGACAGGTGCTTTGGGGGCACTTTCCGCTCAACGGTACATCAGCGCGCACAAAGACTACCCAGGCAGTGGAAGAGATGGTCATAGCTCTAACCCTGATTGAGGTCAATCGGCAGGGACTGAGTTACTGGATACCGACGGATTCTCAGGCTACAGCTAGGGCGTACAGAGATGGAAGGATCGGCTGCAGAGCCGTGAGGATCCTCTCCGAAATAAAACAACACAGACACGGAACTAACAACACAAACATTAAACACACCTTCATTTGGGTCCCCGACACTCCATGGTGTTGAGAGAAATGTCACGGCAGACACCGTTGTCCGACGGTTCACGAACCGGAGAGGGATTTGCCGGTCGAACCCTTCAGCACACCAGAATCTTACGGAGAGGCAATGAAGGCGTTGTTGGGAGCGCGCAAGAAGTACTCGGCTACGGCGGACAACTTCAACAGAGAGCAGGCCACCACGCTCAGACGGCTGCAAACATACACCTACCCAAGCAGAGCGATATATCATAAAATGAGACCGAATAGATATGTGAAAGAGGGTGTGTGTGTGGGGGCTACGCCACGACGTACCACGTCACCTGGGGCTGTGAAAAAAAGCACTTTACTACCCAAACTAACTAGCCTTAGTACAGAGCAATGGGAGGCCTTCCTGAGTGACTCCAGCCCAAGCACACAGCTTATGCTGGTGACAAGGGCCAGAGCGACGGTGGAGGCCAACGCGATGCTGGAATAGGGAAGACTGACCACTGAACCTCCAAATCTATCTCTCCCCAACCCCCTGTGCTCTAACTCTCTTTTTTTTTCCGAAAGAAATGTTTTTACTACTACTACTCCGCTCCGTTCTTTTTCGTGTTTGGTAAGCGCCCCAATTGGTAGCAGAGCCGGCAAAAGACATTGCCTGCCGACCCGGTGCGGGATGTCGTTTCTGCTGAAGGACGAATCCGAACATAAAAAACGTAACAACTGTTTATTCGATTAGCGATGGCAGCGGACGAGCATACCAATGCTACGCTCGTCTCGATAGCGGAAGGAAAAAGATGTCCAGGCTTAGCTTGGTTAAGCCAAGAATGCGTTGCATATTGCGCGGTCTTTTATGCGTTGTTTTTTTGAGGGCGAGGTATTGCTTGGCGGCACTCAAATTTCTCAGCAGCTTTTCCTCCGTGACGTCAAGCGCCGGCGCAGCGCTCCTAGCGGGAGGAGCGGGAGTCAGGTGGTGGCTGCGGCCGCGCGCGCGCGCGACCGCGCGAGTGGGGCCCAGCTTTTCGACCAGCGAGACCCTGGATCAGCAACTTAAGTTGGTTCAGCAGGTCCGTCAGTCAGCTAAAGCCAGTGGCGCCTTGGACTAGGGGTGCCACCCAAGTTGCTCGAGCAACCTTCCTCATTTTGAATAAAAGTTTTCTCTCTCTCTCTCTCTCTCCGGCTGTCGTGACGTCACGTCACGTGGTTTGGTGGCTGCCCGGCCGCGCCCAAGGGCTGAACTGAGTGATTGCAATATGCAACGCATAAAAGCCGCTCTTCTCAGCCAGGCAGCTTGTTTTTGTAGCCACCGTCGGCGACGCATGCCTCGGATGACGCAGCGGTGGCGCTGTGTTTTATCGGTAACGCAGTCCAGCGTGTGACCGTGGGCCGGATGATAACATGGCGGAGACTGCGCGGAAATATGTGCAGAGTGTGTAGCCACACCAGAAATGCCAATCATAGAGTGCCAAATAGTAAATCAGGAAGTAATCGTTGCAGAATACTGCTCCTGGTGGGGGTTTCCCACTTTGTATGTGCCTCTGGTGAAGTCAGCGCAGCAGCTCTGCACGCGCCACATCCTCTGAGGAAAGGAAGAAGAAGCGTCAGCTGCTCCAGCGCACGAGGGCTCGTGACCCGCGCAGCCCACCACGAAGAAGCATTCGAGAAGCCTTCTTGGAAGAGCCGGACCTGAACTTGACCGCTGCCGTCCGAGCCCGAGCCAATGTCCCGACAGACCGCCGCCGTTCTGTGGCGGACGCTGGTGATCCAGTGCGTCCGGCGCCACTACGTCGAGTCCGCCGTGGAGGTGCTAGTCGTGCTTCTGCTGGCCATCGCCTTCCTCTCGTCCAACTTCGCGAGCAGGCCCACGCCCGAGAGCGAGCGACTCGAGAGCGCTCCTGGGGCTGCTGAGCAGCCGTCCAATGCCGACCAAAACACCGACGATGACTACTACGACGACGACGACGACGATGGCGATAGCGGTGACGACAACGACGTTCAAGATCATAATATTAGGGCGTTCTATAGCCCGGAAACCGCCTACGCCGCGCGTCTCATCGCCGTCGCCTTCCCCAAGCAAAGTAAGCGAGGCCGAGCGTTGAGAGTTTATCTTTAAATACGCTTGTTTTCCCACTGCATTCTACTTCCCAGAAGAGGGGCGCAATACCTGTGTGGTAAACCCTACGGGATCACAAAAAAAAAGAGAAGGGCGAAGCGATGGATATACATGGACGGACGCTTAGGACCATTTGCAACCAAACACAGGCAAAGGAACGAGTCCAAACTTTATAGTCCCGTAATGTAAATTTAGCACCAACCATAGCCCGATCAACTACTCTCCTAAAAGCCAGCCTCTTTTGTGAAAAAGGTCGCGCTCGATAATAGCGTGCTTAAGTAGGCTAACGTAGTTTGCTTCAATATATCAGCACACCACTGTCACGCAGTGCTAACAAGTTTCAAGTGATCAGACTCGACTCTTCAGTTAGCCTCGTATGGCACAGATCCACTGTCGGTCCGTAGTCGACCTGCTTCCTATAAAATCTAGAAACAGTTGCTTTCACTGACGTCTTGCTGTTTTTGCAGCGCCATCTGTTAAATCTAGACCCCTACATGAAATATCACGTAGCAAGGTTACGTGACCGATTAGTCAACTGATTGGTCAAATGGACCATGGGGTCAACTTGACCTCATGGTCCATTTGACCAATCAGTTGACTAATCGGTCACGTAAAACTTGACCTCTTAACGCAATCGTTTTCCACAGCCTTCTAACACATGCAGCTGACAGTAGAATTCGTCTCACATTACGTCACCGCACCTACAATTTTTCTTTTTACTTTTGTCACTCGGGGCTGCCGCAGAGGCGGTCGCCTACAGCGACGAGTCCGCGCTGGTCAAGGCTTGCGAGTCCGTCGAGTTCGAACTGTGCGTCCACTTTCGTGGTTCCACCAGCGTCTCGGACGTGAACGAGACGAACGTGCTCAGCTACACGCTACACTTTTTCGAGGACGTCAACCCGGGCAAGAAGCAGCTGGACGTCGGCTTCCGACACCCCAAGGAGTTCTTCTACGAGCCCGACTTGGACAAGCCACTTTGGGGTGAGTGCTCGTTCTCCTCCTCCTTCGTTCACTCCTCGAGATGCGGCGGAATACACCCATATGGTGCCAGACATATTTTGCGGTGATATCTCCACGAGCGATTGCGCCCATCGTTAATGTCATCGTAATCGGCATACTATGTCATAACCTAAAACTAAATGTGAACTAGTCTAAAACTAAACTTAAAACCGTTCGCCAATGACATTGTGATCTATGAGCGGTCTGGGTCACGTGGTTAGGGTACTGGCGTGGTTAGGGTACGCCACTTGGACTCACGTGAGTCATGTGAACCTGCCACGCTTGGCACTGAGAGCACATGCTCTTAGAATGAAGGGAAGGCTTTTGGAGGTGGCCTTGGAAGTTTTTCGAACAAAGACGACATGAAAAAGTGGTGTTTGCTGACAGAGGTGCGTGTAGCCGCGAAATGAAAAGGAGTGCTCTGAAAAGTCTTTGTGCGGCCTGAACAGTGCAGTCTTCAGTGTGAGATGAGCTTTTTCCTGGCTTCTGCGTCCGAAAACATCAGCGGGTCCCAGTTCGTAAAGCGTGCAGTTAGTGTAGCAATGAACAGTGAGTAAAACGTGAAAATTACTCAAGCCACCGCGCATGCGGCACGGGCGACAAGGTCAGTGCCGTGCAGCCAAGCGCCTTTGGCTCCCCTGGCACTAGGACGGACTGTTAAGTGAATAATACGCTCGTATAACGCTTCAAGCGTCAGAACGTCAGAGGGCGGCACCAAAGTGAAAAACTCAGAAACTTCTGCTGGATATTTCCTAGAGACTTACTCCCGAATGCAGAGAGCCATCTTGGCTTGAACTTTACCTCCGGTGGTCTCAAGTCATTTGCAAAGCGTGCCGTAAATCGTACTTAACTTGAAGGAAGGGAAGGGAAAACTTTATTTTCACTAATGGTTTTTCCTGCGGTTTGGGGGCATCTTCAGAGACGTCTTGGTTCTACCCCCAGGAGCCTTTTGTCGGCAGTGGCTGTTTTCAGAAACTTAACTTGAAAGACGTCTTCCGCGCGAGTGATGAAAATTTACCCGATGCTCCAAAAAACAGCATATCTGTCGATATACACGGCACGTTTGCATGGTAGCGCATTTGAACATATTGCGCCGTCTACGCACCAACAGTGTCTTAACAGCCCACCGAACGTGCTGGGCCGGCATACATTTCCTCGGGTCAGCTAGTCCTGCTGAAACATGAACTTTCGTTTTCTCACTTGCCCAAAGCGATTTCGTCCGTTAATGTATTTTCGAGCGAGAGCTTGGAAAGCAAAAGACAGCCCCATAGCTGCCCTCTTGGAACAGTGGACACCTCAAGCGTGCTTTAATTTACGTGACGGTAGTGACAGATGTGCGCTGCATCCGTTGGCATTGACAACGTTGTGACATTTTAAGGGAAGGAACTGGCTCCCTTGGTCAGTGGACACCTGCATCGCGCTTGTAGGTACGTGGGGGGGGGGGGGGATGAGAGAGAGATGTGGGCTGCAGGCACTGACAACGTTGTGATAGAAACGCGGCGCTGAAGCCATAGGCCGTCGGCGTTCATTGTGTTCATTGGCGTTGGCGTTGACAGCGTTTTACACACACCGGTCATTTTAAGAAAAAGAAGTGCGCATAACTGGCTCCCTGGATCATTGGACGCATGAATCGCGCTTATAGGTACGTGGGGTGATGAGAGAGGGAGAAGTGGGCTGCAAGCGTTAGCGCTGACAACGGTGAGCGAACTCTCGCGATCAACCATTAACTGCCACCTTGCAGGGTGGCAGGGTCGGTGGGACTTTAATGAACATATAAAGACAAACAGGAATTTATTACCACTTTAAATCTTTCACTTTAAATCTTTCACAGCCCCGCTGCGGTGGCTCAGTGTTTACGGCGCTCGGCTGCTGACCCGAAAGACGCGTGTTCGATCCCGGCCGCGGCGGCCGAATTTCGATGAAGGCGAAATTTCAGACGCCCGTATGCTGTGCGATGTCAGTGCACGTTAAAGAACCCCAGGTGGTCGAAATTTCCGGAGCCCTTCACTACGGCGTCCCTCATAGCCTGAGTTGCTTTGGGACGTTAAACCCCAATAAACCAAACTAAACGAAATCTGACATCTTTCATCTCTCCTCTGTCTGCACGCGGCAGCGATTGTGGCTCAGCCCGAACCAGTGGGCAGGCCCGTGCACTTTCCCTTTCAACCTTCCTACAGTCGCAACACACACACTTACCACTTATGAGGGAGAACATCGCGTTCCTCTCGCTCGTAACGCCTCCCACGGCTCTGACAACCTCGCGCTGCCCGCACTATGGAGAGATCTGCGATATCTTTCACATGGTGGGGGCATGTACTCAGAATCCTCACCTTCCCCCACACCCACCCGAGAGGCATGGGAGACTGCCCACCTCAACTGCTCTACACTGGAGTCCCAAAGGGCTCTAGTAAAGCGGGCGCGAGATGGGGCCTTGTCGTGCGGTGTTCCGGACTAAGGATACCGACTATGTAGCGGGGTCTTCTCGTCCCTAAACTCTCTCTGAGTATTAAAAAAGTTTTTCACCATCACCACCTCGCGAAATACTTGCACAGACCTCGCCTTTGAGAACTAGGCGTTGGTGCAGCAAGTCGAGCATATATCCATCTATTTCTCCGACCACAAAGCTTCCTTCATGACAATCAAGAACCATTAGTGGAGTGTTTCTTGAAGAAAGAAAAATGTGCGAAAAATAACAAGTTGTCTGTAATTGTACATACATGTCTCGCTCGAATTCTTTGCCTCGATCTATAGAAAAGCTAAAACAGCTTATGAGCTGCGCTCAAATTTCGCATTAGGAAGTAACGCAATCGTCGGCATTTCTTTTTAAGGCGGAAGCCTTTAATGCCTCATCGTTGTAAGCAGGAGTTGTCGACAGAAAATGTCACGCTTTTCAATTGGTCGAAATGCTCGTGACGTCACAGTGCGCGAATTTCAAATGGGGCCAATTGTACTTCGGCTAGTAACCATGCAACCAATCAAAGGGATCGTATAGTGATGCTCCAACTAAGTGGGACTGAGTTTAGTTAATTGCTTAATTAATCAATTAGCCTAATTAAGATAGAGGAGAATGAAGAGGTCAAAAGACAGAGGAAAAGAAAAGAAAAGAGAAGAAAAGAAAAGACGCGCGTCGCAGCGACAACAACGTCCGCGGAAGGAAACGCTGCTGAAAAAACAGATAAGTACGAAACCGCGTTCGCTCCACCACCACGCACTTCCCCACTCAGTTCGACGTTGCTCGTTTCATATACGTTGTGTCGAACATCCTAGACAGTTCCAGCATTTGACAGGTGAATGACAGAACACGATGGATAGAAATACAATGATATAAATATGAAATAGCCTAATTAACCTTTATAGTTAGACCGCATAAATCAATAAAACCGAGAACGAAATTGGTCGAGTTGGGGAATCGAACCAGGGTCTCCGGAGTGCGATACGAGCACGCTAGCCACTCCGTAATGCCAGCTGAATGGTTTGGAATGAACAAAGGTGCGTCTAGCTAATACGGCGTCTTCGTTCACTCCTATCTTCCCCCTTTCCCTTACGGCGAGGTGCAGGTGTCCACCGAGGTATGCGAGAGAGATACATTTCCTTTCCTCAAAAAATAAATTTACCGTCCAACAAGGCGTACAGCCGAATTTGCGATTGCGTTCTGTGGACTCCCTGGCAGCGTTGCAAGACGCTGTCGCGTTCCACTCTTACAGGCGAAGCTTAACATGTTAACCACACATCAGTAACACACGCAGACAGCCAATGGACGCGTCATTCGCTGGTAGCATTTGAATCATCATTCACAACCACATTCGTGGCAGAATGCTGTACTCAGGCTTTCGCCTTGCACCACTTTAGTCGCCAAAGTGACTTTTTTTTTTTGCATTACAGCGCACGTTGCGTTGTATTCGTCTGGTCAGTGAAAACGCTGAGTATCGAAGTCAGTTGATTTGTTCATAGACTTGGGAAACAAAAGTAAAAATGAGCAGTTTTGTTTGCATCTTAGAACGTTCTGCCATAGGAAATCAAACTGGTTTTCCTAGTTTCCCGGCAGTTAACTAATTAGCGTGTAAAAGTGCATGTGATCTGCAGTTCTGAGAGCAGTCCCCTCGAAAGCCCAGATTCTTTGACCTTCACTCACTTTCGGAAGTGTACCGCTCACGCTGAACGTGCGTGATAATAAGTGAAGGCGTTCGAATCAGGAATGAATTATTTGAAGCTGTGCGTTTACTCTCCATTTGAAAAGTACTTGTTGCCCTCAGGTTACGCGTACTCTGCTCAAGCCGCCATTAACAAGGCCCACATTACACTTCAAGAGGAAAGCAGCGCTGGCAAGAACAATGTGAGTAATCCAAAGTGCTCCGCACTTCACCCTCTTGCTCTTGGCCGGCGTTCCGTTCCATCCAGTTCTCTTCCGTTTGGATTACCTTCCCCGTCAAACAACTCGTGCTTGGTGTAACTGCGGCAAGGCGTTTCTAATATAAATGAAGTGCGAAAAGACCTCTGTGCGAAAAGGCCGCGTATCGTAATAATAATACTATTGTAAAAATACCGGGCTTGGTACCTTGCTGGAGATGCGAAGAGAATGTCGATACATACTCTCAAAGTTCTTGAAGGAAAGAGAGACAGGCAATAAATAACTTATGAGTATAATTACCCTGACAGAAAGCCGTAACAATCATTCTCCACCATATTGGTTCGACAAAAAAAAATTACTGGCTAATAGACTACTCACTTCAATTTACACACTTTTTCCGAGACCATATGTCTTATTTTGTGACCATGTGTTTTGTTGCTATTTCACTTTCAACTCCACTTACGCTTTTCTTTTTTCCTAGTATCCCCTGTTTGTCGTATTTAGGCGTCGCTGCTGCCTTGATAAGCTTTTACAATATGGCACAATTTAGTACCTACAATGGGCGTTTTTGTTATCCTCAGTGTTTGTTTTTCTGTGTTTCATAATGTCCTTTCAAAGGCATGAAAGTAAATAACCAAATACACGATTTAATGATTCATTTTAAATTCGCCAACCATTTCCATTGATTGATTGATTGATTGATTGATTGAAATTTTCAACTACATTTTCATGATTGATTGATTGATTGATTGATTGATTGATTGATTGATTGATTGATTGATTGATTGATTGATTGATTGATTGATTGATTGATTGATTGATTGATTGATTGATTGATTGATTGATTGATTGATTGATTGATTGATTGATTGATTGATTGAAATTTTCAATCGCCTTTTCATGTGTCATGTCGTCCGTGGACACTTCGAACACCACATCCCCAAATATTTCAGATTACGATGAAGGCTTTTCCCAGGCCAAAGTTCCCGGAAGACACCGATCGCTACCGGGTTGGAGTGTTTTGGCTCGTGGCCATCGTATTCTTGTACCCAATGTGGAGGCTTGTCACGCGCCTCACATTCGAGAGTACTCAGGGTCTTCGGGTGAGTAAAACAGGGTTAAGTTGTGGTATACTATTCATTCTTCATCCTCAATGTCTAGCGGTTCTGGTGGCATCCGACGTGGGCAAGTACAAGCAAAATACAACCGCGCACACAAATGGCAAACGCAGGATCCCTCAGCAACACCGTTAAATTGTCCACTGGAAGGAAACTTAACACCTTATCGCAAATCATGTTGATTACAGGTCGAGGCTAGTTGCAAAATTGTTTGTACTATTCAAGGATTATTGACGACCTCCAGCCTAGGCTGACTGCAAAATAATGACGGTTCGTAAATAATACAAAACAGGATTCATCTCAAAATATATATGTCTAAGGAAGAGTAGATGGAGCTTAAGCATAATATATCGCAATGCTAGCTCTAATTTGACCGCCACATTGCTTTAGAGTAGCCATCTTATTTCTGCCGTTTTTTTCTTCATCAGTGTTCGGCCACGCCCACGGTGTTGTTGTTGTTGTGACTGAGAGAAGGATGAAAAGGAAAGTGCATGGGCCTGCCGACTAGCTCGCCGAGCCCCCACCGCTGCCACGTGCAGATAAAGGAGAGTTAAAAGATGAGAGGAAAGGTCTCCCCTTGAACAAAGACTTTTAACACTTACTGTAGCACGTAGAGTGCCGTACACGTCAAGTCAATCTAGAACCAACATAATTGCCTTGGTCATCGACCGCAGGAGTACGAGCGACTGATGGGCCTGTCGGACTGCTTCTACTGGACGGGCCAGTTCGCCTGCTCGCTCTGCTTCTGCCTGGTGTACAGCGCCATCTGCGTCTACTGTGCTGCCATCCAGAAGCAGACCACGAGGGGCGTTGCGTTCCTCGAACGAACAGACCTCTCGCTTCTCTATGCAGTCTTTGCAATTCACAGCGTGCTGCAGATACTCCTCACCATGCTCGTCACCTGTGTGTGCACGAATGGTGGGTACACTCTGAAGCTCGAAGTTACCGTACCATACTATACCGTATTTTATATGCAGTCGAACCTCGTTAAAACAAAACGGTCTACAACGAAGTAATGGATGCAATGAAGAATTTAGATTCGCCTGGAAGCTCGGTAAACACTGGCTATAACGAAGCTATGGCTATAACGATGTCACCACCGGGCCCCTTCAACTTCGTTATAACAAGGTTCAACTGTATTTCCTTCGCATCTCCGAGCCATGCACTTATGATCCAGTCGCATCTCTAGCACTCTCAAACTTCAGGAAGGAAGAACGGCCATTGTTTTGTTCAGACCGTTCACCGCGCACAGTGCCACGAATGTCCCACTGCATGGCTCGCTGACTGTTCTGGTCGCATTCGAGGTGGCCTGTGAACTTCTCAGAAGTGTCGCGCAGCCTTGGTCAAAATTTTTCAGGCAACGGCGCTTGTTCTGAGCCGTAGAGGCAGACACATCATCCCTGAAGCTCCAAAGGTTCGAAGATGCGAAGAGAAAAATTCTCCTCCGCCTCTAAAATGTTAACCTTAGCTGTACGCCAAGTGGCCAGCTACAAGGCTCAAGATCGGTGGCCTAGTTACTTTGCAACAAGGCAAGCAAGAAGCATTCAGCCTAACGGCTCCGAGAGAGCTTAGTGACCTCGGAATGCGCTTCATTTTGGCAACGTGTTGTTGCTGTAGCTGTCCTGCCACGAAGTACGTTTCAGAAACACTTTAGCCACGCGGCAGGTAAAGTCCGCAGTCATGGCAGCATGTTTTTCATGCATTGTTAGTTCCTTTCTAGGACTCTTTACCGACGACAAATCGCCGACACGGCTGCAGCCCGAGTTGCTTCCACTGTCGCGCGGTGTCACCAGTTCTGCAATGCTCTTGCGGACTTGACGCTTCGCAGAGTGCGCAGCCCTGGCGTGGGTCGCGGTGCTGTGCGTCGCGGCGCCATACTGGGTTCTCTCCAAGCTTGGAGGCTTGGGCTCCCTGGCCGAGTTCGTGTTCCTCGACCGCTTCTCGGCACTCCTATCCTCGCTGCTGCCTACCGTGGCCTCGTACAACCTGCTAATGATAATTGGCATCCAGAACGACTTTGACGGTATGAGCATTTCTTGGTTGTTTCTCGTGGGTCTTAGCCCGCAAGCCGGCCTCTTCTATAGGCTCTAGCATTTATATCTTAATTCTTTGAACCAGATATTTACATCAACGTGGGTTAGAGAGCATTCTACTCTATCAGATTCTTTCTATTTCTTGGTTAGTCCTAAAAAAATTGAATCGCTGAAGTATTTTCTTTTTTGTACTTAGAAACAGGTCCAAGCTTTTATTAATAATCCTTAACGCCGTCGCTACTGCATTTACTTAGAGCACACCCTTTTTGAACGTCAGCCGTGCTGACATGGCATTTCTGAGAATAAATTAGTCTTGTGATCTAGATCATTATACTGTTGTGATCGCTCTTGGAGTTGCAAGTAGGGGGTGAGGGGCGATAATACCCTGATGCAGCTTTGTCACTTCTCATCGGCGGAAGGTTAAAGGTACGGGAGTTAATTATTTTTCATCGTAGCACACTCGCATTTTAGACGCAAGTCAAGCAACACAGCGGTATGCCATGCTGGCGAGTGTGTTACCCACTGTCCTCGCCCCCTCCGACAGGTGGCGCCAGCTGGGGCACAGCGAGTGACCTTGCCCTTGGTGTGGTCACGTTCACCATGGTGGACATCTGGACGGTGAACTTAGTGACGGCCTGCATTCTGATCTTCCTCATATTTTACCTCACCAAGGTCTTGCCTTGGAACACGGCGATTCCATCCCACCCGCTCTTCTTATTCAACGTAAGTACAGCAAATCTAGAAATCGTTATCAGATCTTTTCACCTGTTAGCAATACGTTCGCGATTGAGTGCTGTATGGCATGTGCTGAAAACGAGACTGATAAGACTATCGCTGCCATTCTAAGTCGTCAGCACGTAGGCAAAGAGCGTTAAAGCAACGGCTCTGTGCGTAAGAGATACGCAACATGCGTTTATTATAGCATTCTTTCGTGCGGCGCGAGAGAAAGCGTGACACTACCTTGTAACGGTATCGGTTCTTGTGGCCAAGTACACTGCTAAATTTTGGAGTCTCTTCCTAGCAGCTTGCTCTGCTCTTTCTTATAGCAATGATCTACAGCCCTTCTATAGACTTCTTAAAGGCTCAATTGCCTTCCTATAGACATTTCCTTTTGTCTATTCGTGGTACAGAGACTGTCTATGAACGAGTCTACTAAGAGTGTATGAGCGTACATTTTTTAGCGGTCTAAATGATTTTTCCATGAAAAGTCTTCAGACTTTATAGATAAAAGTCTATGGTCAGTCTATAGACTGAAACATTTTTTTAAGGGATGCTGCTTGCTTGGCTAAAGCAGCTCTAAAGCTGCGGAGTACTAAGCACGAGACTTCCGTTGCCTCTTCATGCAGATTTTGAGGGCTCAAAGTACAATGCCAGCAACATTAATGGCTTGTGAATTCCAGAAGAGGGCAAATACGGGCTGGTTGGTACATGTTTCACGAATTGGAAAAACAGCGCAATCAAAGACGACACAAAAGAAGGACAAAACACCAGCGCTGGTGTTTTGTCCTTCTCTTGTGTCGTCTTTGATTGCGCTGTTTTTCTAATTCGTAAGGCTTGTGAATCTTTACTCAGAAACGGCTCAAACTCCCCGCATGGCCCTCTTCTTCTGTTAATAGCAAAATGTATGCTGCGTGAACAGTGAGCCTGCATCATGCGTTCATAATAGCTCTTATTAAACCATAATTTACGGTGCTCGTCGGGACGCCAAGTTGGCGTACACCGTAACGCTTGGCCTGGCAGCCCGAAAAGCTGCGCCAGAATTCCGCCGTTAAATTTATCGTGCGTGGCTGGCGCCCTCGAAGCTCTCGTGGGCGCTCCGCGAACTAGCATCGCGCGCCAGATTCAAACGACCAGACGTGAAACAATGTTTCCAAACATGCGCTTCTTAGAAAACGCAAGGGAACAAAATGACATACGACGAGACTAACCAAGACTTGAACATCACTATTCAATCTCGATTCGTATGTGGAGCATTTCGGGACATGCCAGGTCAGGCTTGGCGAGGCTGGCGATGCTCTTGTGCTATCACCAAACCAGGCTCCGCTAATTTTCTTTTCTCCTCTATCTCTCAGCCCAACTACTGGAAACGGGAGCCGACGCCGCGCGAACCAGCCACCATGCCGCTCAGGTTCAAGGACAAGCGCTTCGAGCCCGAACCGCAGGGTCTGAGGCCCGTACTGCACATTGAGGGCCTCTCGGTGGTAAGGATTCTGGAGCCTTCCGAGCTCTAATAACGTCTTCACGAAAAAAAATAAATTCTGCCTCTCGGGTCCGGATAGCTGAAAGCGCTTCAACTACCTCTCCAATGCTTCCATGAGTTGTATTAAGGGAGTAATTACTCGTTGACATCCACCCAAGCGCAGCCATACGGCTACATAGGAAAGCTATACAGCTTTCTCAGAAATTTCGCAGTTAAAGAAAAATTCGTTTGGTCCGGGGTTCGAACGCGGGACGACCGCTTCACCGGAGCAGTCGCTCTACCAATTGAACTAACCGGGACGGCAAGCTTATGGTAGGGCGAGAGCGAATTGATCAATAACTCGAAGTGGGAACAGTGTTGGTCAAATGTTTAGGGGTTGTATTGTGCACTCACAACTCAGTAAAAGGTGGAAGTATAGCTCACTGAGAATGAAAATTGGTCGCTAGTGGTTTCTATTAGCGCTAACTAATGGCAGCAGCCAGCAGACACCTCGGAATCAGGAAAGCATACGGGAATGAAACTATATTTTTAGGGGAGAACTGATTGGAATAGAAAGTAATCCAGCAATTACTTTACCGTATAATTTGAAAATAAAACTACAAGGAAAGACAGTTCCAATATGGTTTGTTTTAATGTTTTTTTAAATAATACCCTAACTTCGAAAAATTCCCCGCAGACCTACGGCAACACCGAAGCGCTGAAGCAGATAAGCCTCCAGGCCTTCGAGAAGCAGGTCACCGTGCTGGTAGGCCGCAACGGTGCTGGCAAAACGACTCTAATCAATGTCATGACGGGTGAGTGCTGCCCACCACGCACTATGTTATTCGTTAATCGTAATTTTATGTGTTCGTAATCTGCGAGTCGCGAGAAGATTGCTAACTCGTCCTGGAGCTTGGCTTTAATCTAACTTAAATGGGAGAAAGACGCTCAAAAATACGAATGAACCAAAGTGCGAGAAATGTGTTAGGAAAAGATAGTTGGACAAGTCAGTGCTTGTCGAATAGCCTCAATCTGGTAACTAGCTCGAAAAACAGTGCAAACCTAAGAACAGAGCGCTAGGCAGAACCAAATCCACTAGAAATGAGCTTAAGTGAGCTTGATTTGGACCCTTTGGTAATCGTGGAATATCTTGACCTCTGTCCTGTAGCTTCTGAACAGCGCAGCGCGTACAGTCGGGGACAAAAGTCTTCGGACCACGTGTTCCTCTAACGAAGCCGATAGCTCTGCTATTAGTCGGCGGCTGGAGACCACACTTGTGGAGGTGAAAGTTAAATTTTTGTTCTTTCATCTCCACAAGTGCGGTCTCCAGCCGCTGTCTGGTAGTAGAGCTATAAGCTTCGTTTGAGGAACACGTGGTCTCGGAGACTTTTGTCCCCGACTGTACGGTTCTTCGCTATTCATATGCGCGTATCCGGTAGTGGGCTTCGGTTCATTCCATTCATAGTTCGAGCTGGCGGCGTTGCCGTCGAGAAGGCCGGCTAGCTAAATATTACACGCAGGCCTCCAGAAGCCCAATGCGGGCAAGGTGTTCATCTACGGCTACGACATGGTGAGGCACACGAGTCTGGCACGCACTTCCATCACCTACTGCCCCCAGCGGGACATGATCTTTCCGGATCTCACAGTCTGGGAACATTTGCTCTACATCGGCACCGTGAGTACATGGAGCTTAAATCATTTGATTTTATCTTCGCTATAACCATGCTAGTGCCTTGCGTGGAAAAGAAAATTTATTTTTATATAATGTCCACCAGTGCTGCCATATACGCATAAAATACTGCGCTAAATGCAATTATTCAGCGGGAAAATCATATTACTTACGCTTACTTAGGCGATTGCGCTGCAGTGGAAGCCCCGCCCCACTTTCCCTATAGTCGTTTTGTTGAACTTAAAGCTTTTTTGAATTTCAAAAAAGAAAAAAAAGCGCTCAGGAAGGCGTACAGCGAAACCTGAGCATCTATATACCTGCTGAGCAGGAGGTGCTCTGGACCCCCCCCCCCCCCCGCGCTATTTCCGATTACTCTACAACAGAATATAGATTGGTACCGCAGCAGTTTGTTGTGCAGGTTATGCCCTGTCAGAGTCCTATTTCGTGCCTGCATCCTCCACAGAGTGCACACTAAAACTCCCATCGCCCCACTAATGTTCTGCAACCTGAGATGGCGTGAAACAGTTCACTGTCCCAACTCCCTGGAGACCAGGGCGTATACCGAGAACGTTACTGCGAGAAAATTCCGAGAAAATTCCTGCTCCCGGTAGGCTCGATGCTGTCATGCTTAACTAACAGTAACGTTTCTGATAATACGCTCTGTGCACGTCACTGTTTTTTTATTATTAACTCATTCTTCGGTTAATCTATATAGCCGCGGATTTCAAGAGCACGGCCTGCATATTCTGGAGTTGACACGAAACACATGCTTGCTGCCTTACGCCGCAGTGCATCGCTTCATTAGTAAAGCGTTCGCGTCAATTGAACCAGCGATGCTTATCGGCATTCAAAACTCCGCGCACGTTTCCGGCACCAGGTGCAGCAGATACCAGCGAGACAGCTGAGGGCCGCCGCCGAGGAGACTCTGGTGATGGTGAATCTGGAGAGCGAAGCCGAGGTCCTGTCTCAAGATCTCAAGAGGGGCCAAATGAAGCGGCTGAGCATCGCCATGGCTATCATCGCCAAACCTAAGGTACGACGCACTAAGCACACGTAAATCAATGTGACAGGTCTGCAGGGTCCTCATGGGTGTTCTCACGCAATACTGGCTTGGGACTGGGGGCCGTCCAGCCAGAGTAAAACACCGAAGGCGCAGGCAAATCGCAAGCCGTTTTTAAGCATTCAAGTGAATGAACGGACGAAAGAGCCTGGCCACATAAAATATATTTATGCTCGTAAACCAGGGCTATGAACTAATGCACTTCACATGTGGTAGTTCCTACACCTTACCGGCGCCGACTAGCTTGTCTTGGCTTAATACAGGATGAACAATTGATTCATCGTTTTACTATTTCTATAGTATATGTATATATAGCCCACAGCTTATGGTCCACAACTTACAATAAAATTGGTCGCTGTCTGATTTCACATTAACTTTCCATTTTACGCCCACAGAAGACAAGTGGGATAAAGATTCTTAAGCCTTCTTTTTGATATTGGAAAGTAAATCATCTGTCCAGCATACGTACGCCTTTCTCCGTAATGTTTGACTGCTGTAGTATGACAACTATTAGTGTGTATTTTGCTGGCTCCTGTAGTGCGACACGATATTTAACTATTAATGTAGCGTATATTTTGCTTTGTCCTGAAAACATTGACTTATTTTCGTGCGTTGACTATCACAGCTAACCTCGGTTTCTGGCGCCATTTATATTTGCGCCGTTTAAATGAACCCGCTGCGGTCTTTTATTCCTCCGTTACACCATTATTACAAAATCTATTAGGATCAGAATACGCGTACGTTAACGTCAGACTTTGTTATCAAGTTATATTTTCAAGATGCGATAACAGTGACTGAAATGGTAGTTGTCGCGTTAGCAACATGCAGTCGCACTTTTCCCGTCGAAATTCTTCACTTGGGCTGCAAAGGTCGTTTTACTCCAAGGGCAACCAGACGGCGCCACTTATCCAGCATAAGTCACTAGAAAAAATTTCGATTACTGTAATCCCTCTCTCCCCGCCAGCGGATTTGGAAGATGTATGGATGCTGTCGCCTGACGCTCCCAGCATGGCAATCACGTCTGTGGTGCGCTGAGTATCTGCCTTCTGAGCGTCGTTGTTAAAAATGACGAAATAAACTTCTATGTAGCTGGCAGAGTCAGCTTTAGTGATATCGTGAACAACAGTCAAAGAAATTTAAAATAATTATTTTTGTAACTCGTTTAAGCAACAAGTTGCGCATGTTTACAGGTCTTAAAGGAGAGCCCAAAGAATTTGGAACGCCGCAGCTCTATGCCATTCCCTGCAAATTTTTGCGCTCACTGGCGGCCACATTTCTACCAAGATCGGCTGCGCGGGTAAAAAAAAAAAATGCGCTACTCTGAAGAGTAAGCAGCATCCAGGAAGCGAATTTTACGTTAAAATTGCGTTAATACTCTTTCCCGATCAAAAATGCTTTTGTATAAGAGGCTTGGTTCATTAGCATGTTAGATGCTTGGCGTACGAGCATCCCTGTCTGTGTCATGGCTAGGTCGTGCTCATCGACGAGCCCACGTCCGGCCTGGACTCCGTGAACACGCACAGCGTCTGGGACATCCTTCTGCGAGCGCGCGGAATGAGCACATTGTTCGTGGCCACGCACGACATGACCGAGGCCGACGTGCTTGCCGACCGCGTCGTGGCGCTGACAGCGGGCATGGTCGTCTGCAACGCCTCGCCGAACTACCTCAAGAGTCTTTACGGTACGAAGCAACAGATGGGGCGAGAAACGTTCACTTCCAATACAAGTATCCCTAGCTGTATACAGAAAAAATACCGCCAGATAATAGAGGCTTTTAGCAAAAGCGGAGGCGTACAGGCGTAGATACATACCGTTTTGTCAGACGATTCCAGCGCACGCGCAGCGGCAGGGGCGGTGCCAGGCGGGTCAACTTCGCGTTCGCAGCTGACGTCTGCTAAACCGGTATACGTGTGCGCTAGTACGTCTCCGCTATTAAAAGTCTCTAATGCCGCAAACGCCGCCAGATGCGCGTTGGGATATCTGGTAGTGGCCAGCAGAATACATTAGAGCTGTGCACGGGCTCGGGCCGGCCCAAAAGCCCGTACCCGGCTCGGCCCGCGGGCCGGGCTCGGGCCTTGCGGAAGTCTATTCAGCCGGGCCCGGGCCGGGCTCGGGCCACGGTATATTTGTCTCGGACGGGCCGGCCGGGCTTCGCGATCGCGATTGCTCCGCGTGGCTCCAGCCGCCCTACTGTTGCAAGGTTCGGAACTGATCTCCACATGAGTGGTCTCACGAGCCCAAATGATACTGCACAAAGGAAGGTGTGGTGTGTCGAACCGAAGGCACTCGCAAAAGTACCCTCCGCCACGTGTTGACGGGGGTCGGGTGGGAGGGGTGGGGGGGGGTCATTATCACATGTACGGGACAACAGGATTCTCGCTCGTGTGGCGACAACCACGTGTTGTGACCATTATCTTCTTGCTCGCCATGGTTGCCTGCGTACGCGCATAGTTTAGTTGCCGTCACGTGAATGCACGGAGGTCGCTCGACTCGATTCGTCACGGAGGACAGCGAAATCGGGCATCAAACATGTCGCTGGCGACTCATTGGGGTCGCCCCCTCCGTGACCATTCGAGTGCCTCCGAGAGTCACCAGAGTGAAATTATCTCTTTCTGTTTCATCGTCACTTCAATTTCAGTTTTGCAGGTCGGGCCGGGCCCGGGCCGGGCCTTAACTAACTCGGGCCGGGCCCGGGCGGGCTTAGGTTTCTTCAGTGTCGGGCCGGGCCGGGCCTCCGTCAGTAGTGTAGGGCTCGGGCCGGGCGCGGGCTGAAATTTTCGGCCCGTGCACAGCTCTAGAATACATTACAAGTTACAAGTGTAAATTTGCTTGTGCTGTCGATCTGGGCACAATGGATTTGGTTATCTTCCTTAAATTTGGCGCGCTCTTAGCCCATAACGGGCATTTTTTCGTTAACGGTACCAAAATGGTACCGTTAATGATACCAAAAGTACTTGTGCTGCCATCTGTCGGCAAACTAAAAAAAAAACGGACGATTTAACATGGCTAAGCCAAATGCGAATTAAGTTTATACTTCGGATTCAGTTAGAGGCTCATGTTCAAGGTCAAATAGGATTCAAAGATCGGCGAAATCGGACTTATTCTCCGCCTTAAGGGTGCGACGCGGTAGAGATAATGGGTGAATTTCTATATATAGGTCATTGTCTACTTTACATTCATAGATTCCCGGAAGTCACCATGCCCCTCCTTGCGCAGTGGTGCAGCGGTTAAGCGATGGTAGGTGCTGCCACCGGTGGGGCTTGTGAAAGCTTGGTTGCTCCTCCCAGTCAACCTCCCTCGACCAATCATTAACTGAACTGCTATCTGCCCCGGTGGACACCTTCCGCGGTGGGGCCGGACAAACATCGGCGAAATCGTTGACTGGGGGCCTGGTGCTAGCGCGCTAAATATTCTTTGGACCAGCCCTACCTGCATTAAATCTGACACAGTGTGTACCAGAATACACGCAGCATGTTGGACTCGTCGTGAGCGAGAAATGACACTTATGACGAGCCTGGCTCGTCGAAGTCCGCTAGGGGGCTTAACGGGCAGTTGCAACGGAAATTTCGGATTTTTAGTTCTTTTCCTCAGTGAACAAGAGAAATGAAATTCAAAGAACATCACTGCAATAAACACCCACGAGATGCGAAATATATGTAATGGTGTTAGTTGCACCGTAACTCTTAAGGTGCGCTTAGTGAAGTGTCTACTAATCAACAGGTGGTATTATAGTCGCGACACAAAAAGTGCAAGTATGCTAGCATCACTGGCGATGCCGACAGGCTCAGTGGTGTTGCAGTAACGTCAGTGAGTTGTACATGTAGGAATGGCAATGCATGGAGACAGTAGAGGGCTTGAAGAGCCACTAAAGTCCAATCCGACGCTTAGACAGAGCATTGTCTTGACCTGTCTCTCGCGTAGCGCGTAGAGCTGATGGTCAAGATTGCCTCCATGGACGCAGGCGTCGGCTACAAGGTCCGCTTGGTGAAGAGGGCGCCCTTCTTCCAGAAGCAACGCGTGCTGTCCATCATTCAGCAGTACGTGCCCGACGCAGAGGTGACGAGCGACACGCCGGCGCAGGTCACGATAGCGCTGCACACGGTCATGTCGGGAGGCTTTGACCGCATGTTCCGCGAGCTAGAGAAGTCGAGCGCACAATTGGGCATCCGCTCCATCGGACTCGGTGTCTCCACACTCAAGGACATCTACATCAAGTGAGTTAGAGTCATTTTGTCATCCCCTTGTATCAGCATGCGAGCTCACAAAAAAATCTACGATCAAATTACGGGTGACGCATTGCCGGGTAACGTGCACCGATACTTAGAAATGTGATGAACGATTTTTAGGTGGAATTTAACGCGACAGAGCCTGCGCTCGGCTCGACTTAGTCGTGGCTTAGCAAATCATTGGTCGGAGGCGAAGCTGACATCAGACAAAAATAACGCGGAAATCTGTAACAGAATAAGTTGCGCCAATGGCTTCGCCAAGGATTCCATCTAATTTTATGCTTTATAGGGAAACGAAATCTGCGGACAGGATCGCAATGTATACAGGGGTGAATTATAATATGGCTTCTTTAATATGACACATTATGCAAATTATTTTCAGGTTCTTTTAGATATGTGACTTACTGTTATTAATTTGCAGTAGCATGGCTACTGAGCTTAAATCTTGTCAGCCAGATGAAGTGAGCGGAGCCGTGATCATGGTACACCCGCTGCTTGAGACTGCTTATCAATACCGACACGTTCACCACCCGCGAACTTAATAAGCACTGTTGCGTGTCCGACATTGCAGGCTGACCCTGGCCAGTTTATCCCTTGTCAAAAGTCCCATGTCTTCAGAACAACAATTGCGTACGTATATGTTTTAATTGTTTCTTGATACATGCACTATACCTGAGTGTAATATGTGCAGAAGTGACGAATAAATTACTCACGCAAATATTTACAATCGTATGGAACAATAAGCCATCGTATTCAAGACAGAAGAATGGTATCGAGTCGTAGAAAAGGTACGCTAGCACTTCAGCACATTGATACGGCGAAGTACATCGATGAGGTAGGCTCAAATTGCGGCGATGGCACCATTATCGACGATGGTTGCCGACGCACGAGAATTCCCTAAATACGCCGGTAAAAAAAGAAAAAAAGAGGAGCAGATGAAAAACAATGAGGCGTAGCCGCAGCACAAATGCTAATCCTCAAGGTTTCCAACATTCCTCCAAAGTTACGTTTGGTTTGGTTTATGGGGTTTAACGTCCCAAAGCGACTCAGGCTATACTGATAGTCCATCAGATGTCCTTGAACAGAAGGCGGACATAAAATGCATGCCTGAATTAAAACTCGTGCGGTGCGAGAACAAGAACAAAAAATCACCGCAGGAATACGTACAATCCCTACGTAGAAAGAAGAGTGCTTAGGACGCCAGCCTGCTAATCCGCTATTTGATGATGCTGAAATGAGCGGCCATAGGAGCATGACTTCCATCTACCTGCTGCTGACAGCGCTGTGGCCGCCAAGTGCACAGACTACGGTTGCCGAGCTCACTTCCGGTCGCATGCATCAACAGCCTCGTTTCGGGTCTTCTCAGGGGCATCTGGTGACTAAATGCACAATTTGAATTTGCCGTACCGCAGCCGCTGACCTAGCTACCGTGGTGGGCTCCCGTGGCCACCACAAGCCAGGCGCCTGGGCGATCTTCGAGGTCATCATGGCGCAGCGTATCCTGTTCGCGTTTCGCCGCGGGCCCTCGGTGTTGCTTAGCTGGCTGCTGCCCGTGTTCATCCTTCTGGCCGCCTTCCACTGGATGAGTGCCGGCGTCCGAGAATACGAGCCCGCCCCGGCCGGCGTCATCCGCTTGCCAGCGTCGTTGCGCGTCTACTACCCGAACGCTGCCGCGTTCGTGGACGCCGACGCCAAGGCCTGGAAGGGCATCGCCCGCTTCTACCATTCGCTGGTTATTTTATATTGCACTGTAGCGTTTTAAAGCGCTTCTAGAAAGGCCACCCGCAGTAAAAGTTGTCGCTACTTTTGTCTCTGAGCCTTTCCCTCTTCTCTGTGCACTCCTATTGGGCTGCAAAGTGCCCAGACAGACCCCCATATACCCCGCTGATTTTTCTTGCGAAGAAGCCGAGGAGAAAGCATTTTATTTTGCGTGACGCTACAATACAATCCTTAGTGTCAGTAAACCCGCGGTTGATGGCGAGATACGTGAAGAAACACGGGGAATGGTCCACTGAGTGGATCAAAGTAGACTGTAAGCTGCACCACAACGTGTACGTGCTATGGGAAAAAGGAATGACGCTCAACGGGGTCGGAAAGAAAAACATTCGTTGGAAGCGGAACGCAAAATGCTTCCGTGTGCTGTGCGATGTCAGTGCACGTTAAAGATCCCCAGGTGGTCGAAAAGAATTTCGGAGCACTCCACTACGACAGCTCTTCTTTGACTCCCACCTTCCTCCCTTCCCTACGTTGCGGTTACATTACTGCACATTACTGCGTCATTTCCTTTTCTCAAAACCCAAAAACCTATTGGCCTATGGTAAACGGAACCGTACAAAAAAAATTCATTTCCCCAGAGCCTATATATGGTCGTGTACCCTCGAAGCACGGAGCTCACTGCAGCCTTCGCAGACGCAGATGTTGACTTACTTTAGAGTTCCAAGTTGTCGAAGCCATGAATTTGTTTTTTTTTTTTAATTTTATCACTGCATGTTTGCACCACCATTTTTATTCTCGAAGCACTAAAAAAAACTAACTTTAGCGACGCACGCTAGAACGACAGCAGTAATCAATAAAAGCCGTCTGTGGACACCCTCGGGTAATTTGCAATTCTCTGTGCAGGTATGGCTAAGATATTTCGAACCACCAGAAATGAGACTTTGTGCGCATGGAACGCTGGGAAAGCATGGATCTCTTGAAAGGCTTTTCATAAAAATGTCTTAAACAAAAAATCCGCAAGCTAGGCTTTTCCCGCGGTCCCTAATGACTCAAGAAAATGTGGATAATGTCAGTAATGGCTCTCGCGTTCGTTTGGTGAGAATCAAGGCGCAATCAGTTTGCCTTGTTCACCTGAGGTTGTGGACTTCGATTACAGCCGCGACCGCAGCATTTCGATGGTGCCGAAATGCAAATATGCAAAAATCCGTCTACGGTCATTTATAAAGAACTCCAGGTAGTCCAAATTAATGCGCACCTCTCCACGAAGTTTTCAAAGCCCGCAGGCTGAAGTAAAACTTAATTCTGGGCTAGTTGGTGCATTTTCCTCGGTAGCAAGTTAGCGCAACATAGAAAAAACACGAGAGGGGCGCGTTACCATAGACTCACTGTGAAACTTAAAGGCGAGGTGTGAGCCAGCATCGAGCCTGATTCGGGTAAAAGTGCAGCAACATTTAGGAGAGGAAAGAACTAATTTCTCCGTTTATTTTTTATTCTTTTTGATCAAAACTCAGATAGTTACGTCACTAATCTATAGCACTGTAATGTCCGCTGGCTGTCAAAATCATACCTACACTTCTGCGGGCTCATTATTACCCGTAAACAGCTGGACCGAATAATACGAACTGATCAACATCTAGAACACTTGTCAGCCACCACCCCTCTAACAAAAGTCTGCACTTCTCAGAGAGGCCCTCCGAGGTGGTTCAGTTGCTGTCGCATACTGCACCGTGGCACGAGTCAGTTTGTCGTCTGTAGCAGCTCTATTTCATTGGCGGCAACGCGGAAGCATCGGCGTGCAGAGATTTCAGTGTTCGTTACAGAAGCCCTACTTGGGCAAAAATAATTCGAAATAATCAAATGCGGCGAGCCTCGCAGCAAAGTAGTAATTCAGAAACACAAAAGAATGCATTAGTTTAATTTCAGTCTGCCACGGTAGGTCAACGAGGCACGAAGTGCTGAACACGCTGCGTTTCGTTGATGGTGGTGGTGAAAAACTTTAATCAAAGAGAGCTTGAGGGTAAAAAAAAAAACCCTGCTGCATGGTCGGTATCCTTAGTCCGGGACACCGCATGACGAGGCCCCGTCTCGCGCCCGCTTGACCAGAGCCCTTTGGGACTCCAGTGTGGAGCAGTTGAGGAGGGCAGTCTCCCATGCCTCTCGGGTGGGGGTGGGGAAGGGGGGAAGGTGAGGATTCTGAGTACACGCCCACACCGTGTGAAAGATATCGCAGATCTCTCCACAGTGCGGGCAGCGCCCATCTGTGTTCGGATCGAAGTGTTTTGCTATTGCAGGACAGAGAAGGGTTCCTGTCTGCAGGCGCCGCAGAGTTCGCTCCTCCGCCTTACTCAGCCCCTTGACAGGTGCCGGGTAGAGACGGTGGCTGTCGCAATAATAAATTAGGATTTCGCGGAACCGCAGAAGCGGTTTATGAGCTTCTGAGCCATGAGAGCTAGGATGAGGAGCCCGGTGTGTGAGCGCTCGGGCAACCGCATCAGCGGCCTCATTGCCTCGTAGACCCTGGTGGCCAGGAGCCCAGATCACTTTTGTGCGAGTTGGATCGGCGAGAGCGCGTCTTAGAATTTGCGAGGCAAGAGGTGATATTTCGCCTGCAAGATAATGTTTCGTTGGTGGTTTCAGTCGCCGTACCGTTCTCCACCGTGCGTGTCTTGGCCGCAGGTGCAAAAGGAAGGAGCGATGTCGGCCGTGTACAACGGCACTGCACGCAAAGCACTGCTGGCCTACGCCGAGGAAAACTACGTCGCGTACACGCAACGCTACGTCCTCGGCGCCGTGTTCCGTGGCGGAGAGTGAGTTGCCGTATAAGAGACCACAGGAGCAATGCCCTCGCAACGTGCTATGCTTTTCATGCGCCAACGCCAAATAACGTTATTTCAAAGACCATTATAATAAGGACACATCATGTCGCTGCGGACAGCTTTTTAAAATGATCGAAATTCTCTACACGGCAGGTGTATAAAAAGAGCTTTCAAACTGGAACAGGAAAAGATGGGAGGGACACCTTTGTTTGCATGTTCCTTCAATCTAATCCTGTCCCCGTGCTTTTCAAACGAGACAAGTGTACAACCATGCGGTTACCCTCTAGTCTATTATTAGGGGTGTGCGAATATAAAAATTTTCGAATACGAATCGAATACGAATACTTGGTTCCGAATATCGAATCGAATATCGAATAATCAAGGACATACGCATTTAACCACTACAAAACATTTATTTGAGCACCCAAAAACATAACAGTTCAACTATCAGTGATGAAATGAGCACAAAAGGTGTGTGTGGCTGCACAAAAAGTATCAAAGTCCGGAACATTGTTCTTAGAAGAGTGGAAATATCAGAGAAGATGGCTAGTACACAGCATTGATCAAGGCTAGCTTGCCATAAGCACAAAAGCGCGTTGCTGGAATGAACATAAAAGGTTGTCGTGAAGGAAAACCGGCTGCTCCACATGGTCAGGCAGAAGTAGTTCCCTTCTAGCTGAAACGACTTCTCCACCCAAAGAAAATGCCCTCTCAATTTGCACTGAACTGGCACGTATTGCGAGGTATTTCGTGCACAGCTCTGACTATACCAGCTTCGCAGGTATAGCCACAAAGAAGCTCACCAGCGCAGTCAGCTACTGCATGGCCCAACGTTCCACACTGCTCTAGGCGCCGCCATGTTGTGATGCCTCTGTCGATAGGACTTGGGGACCGAAATGAACGCCGGTGCTCGTAATAAAATATTCGGCTAGATACGAATATTCGTGTCGTGTCGAGTATTCGAAACAACACGAATACTTGGATTTCGAATCGAATACGCATACTAAAAATATAATATTCGAATTATATTCGAAAATTTCGAATATTCGCACACCCCTATCTATTATCTCTAATGCACCACTGAATATTAACCTGAGCGCGGCCGGACGGTCTTTTAGACCTTCATGGTTTAAGAAAAATATCCTGGTCCGGAGCTCCAACCCAGGATCACGGCTTGCCCCGGCCAGTCGCTCTACCAATTCGGCAGACCAAGAGATAGCTAGCACTATGTGGACGTTAATGGTAACTGCGCCTTTGTTTCAAACTCTCGCCACCTTGAGGCTTTCCCTCAAAGCATTTTGCACAGCGTTACTCAATATGAAAAATAATACGCGAGAGACCCTGTAGTTCTTAGGTATGCCAGTGTGTCTGGAAACTTCGGATGAAATCCAAGTGCGTAGGGAAAACAGGACATTTGTGCATTGAAGTCAAAATCAACCGGTGGTTGAAAAGTATTTGGGTAATATTTAAGAATGACGAAGCATGAAAGCGTTAAGGTATTAAAAATAAGAGGGATTAAAGCGTAAGTTAAAGTAAGCTACCAGAGCGGCCGCAGCACCCGAAACGTTAAAAACAAGCTCTATTCCTTCTGCTCAATATGCACGGAATTTTAGGAAATATGTCATAAATACGCTCTTCGATACAGCAAGAAGTTCCTTCACAGCTAGCGCGGAACTCAACCACACAGACGTCCGGAGATGCGCGCATCCTGAAAGCGCGCCATGCATGCTTCGGATATGCAACAAAATCAGACGAGCACCAGAATGGGAGGGATCAGAGACTCATTAAGACATATAAGCAAAAGGAGCCAACCGTTTTTTATTACAAATCAAGAAGAGCATTGCGAAATATTATTGTTGCTGCTGTTGCTGTTCTCGTCATTTCCGTTGTTGCCGCTGCTGTTCTTTTTTCCTTTTTGTTGTTGCCGTTGTTGAGAGGGCAATTGTTTTTGCTTGAAGACAATTGTACTGTGGACCTCCGCATGACGTCTGTGGTGGTAACTAAAATTAGTGTGTTATATTCTTTCTCGCATAGAAAAAGAATAAAAGCTACGCTTCCTAGGACTTTCCTGGTTTCATCACTCTCGGCCCCTTTTCCACACCAGTTAAAGACATGTATAGTAGAGAGAACAGCAACGCTAGACCTTCGATTAAATATGCGGTTGGAAAGTGATTACAGATAAAAGCCTACGGCGAAGCCTGCGCAGATGCATAACCACTATAAAGCTTCGAATGAGACGAATCAGCAATCAGTAGCAGCCCGCCCGTCATTTAAGATTCGCCTCTTTATAGGCACTGCGATCCGCTTATCGCTGTTTAAAAATATATTTTTTTTTTTATCTGAAAGGCTCAAGCGCCTTTGTGTTAAACACACACGGAGAAAAACTCCATCCAATTTCTGTGGTCTTTCTGGTTATGTTCACGATTTTCCAGCAGCAAAAGATGCGTTTGTTGCCGAGAAAATTGTATTTAAAAATTTTCCCTCAATTTAAGCTCGTGCCGTAAAGAGAATAAAGGACTCCGTGATCATCGTTTGGAAGTGAATGGCGGTGTTGTTTAGCCTCAGGGATTCGCGATTAAACCTTATGCACCGCAGTTTGCTTCAGAAAATGGCTGATGGTGGCGACACCTATTATTTTTCGCTCTAATTATAAAAGGCCAGTTTTCAACGAAAGCTTATGTTCTATTAGAACACGGTAATCTATTGATATAGGCCAAGTTCAGGTCGCCTTCAGAGTCCGTTTAAGTTGTTTGTGCGGTTTCATCTTTTGCTTAAGTATAAACCCGACTCTTCTGTGCGCTTCCGACAGCCACGAAACGTGCGTTCAGGTAGAGGCGAACCGCTCAAGGGTGAATTTCCAGACAAGCAGCGACTAGCCCGTCAGAGAATGCGGTTTGGAAAACTATACTATCGCCCAATTGTTTTATGAAAAAACTTGGAGAAATACATATAGCATCGCCACTCATTCAAAAGCTGTACATCCCCTTTAATCATGAATTATTACCGATGAAGAAAAATTTTGAAATTTTGACACTTTCTAACAAGCATGCCTAAACTGCACAGAAAAAAAACTCTCCCTTTTCATTTCAGCAATTTCTGTTAGGTTTCCATATGTCCACATCGTGGCTGTTTTCGGGGTCTCGAGCAGACTTCTTTCGACTCATTTCTGCCCAAAATCGTCATTATGCAAACAATTTGCCTTATTTTAGGACTTTTAATTCGTTGTTACATGCAGAACAAGCAATCGAAAAGACACGCTCTCCGGTGACAAACCGACGTTCACGTAAAACGCGGAGTCGTTCATCTTAAAAACTGAGAATCTGCGTTCGTTTCGTACATATGGCTTGAGATGATTCTACACGGCTTGTGGCAAAAGGTTAGGAATATAAGCTCCGGTCATTTACTGTGGTGCACTATATTCCAGCAGTAACCGAAACCAGCGCAAAACATGTTACACATGCACATATGATATGGCGTAATTCCGCCTCTGGAACTGCTTGTGCCTACAATGATTTTGACAGGATGGAGGCGTGGTTCAACCCGTACGCCATATTGAGCAAGGTCCTGGCTTACGACCTTGCCAGCAGCGCTCTTCTCGCTTACCGGACCGAAGACTCCAGGGCTCGCTTCCAGACAACGGTGGCCGTACACGTTCCCGAGGTATACACACATTCTGGACAGTGCCTCCCGACCATGAAACTGAACAATAAATAGGCGCGATGAATTTGTTCAATTTGCGAATGTGTAAAGCGGGAATATCACAACCGAAATAAAGAAAAGTAAATGGGCTGAATTGGGACATGAAATGCAGGGACATCATCATCATCATCATCAGCCTGACTACACCCACTGTAGGGCAAAGGCCTCTCCCATGTCTCTCCAATTGACCCTGTCCTTTGCCAGTAGCGGCCACTGTATCCCCGCAAATTTCTTAATCTCATCCGCCCACCTAACTTTCTGCCGTCTCCTGCTACGTTTGCCTTCTCTTGGAATCCACACTGTTATCTTGCCTTCGCATTACATGCCCTGCCCAAGCCCATTTCTTCCTCTTGATTTCAACTAGGATATCATTAACCCGCGTTTGTTCCCTCACCCACTCCGCCCTCTTCCGATCTCTTAACGTTACACCTATCATATTTTCTTCCCATAGTTCGCTGCGTTGTCCTTAACATAAGCTGAACCCTCTTTTTTAGCCTCTACGTTTCTGCCCCATATCGGTAAGATGCAGCTGTTGTATACTTTCCTCTTGAGGGATATTGGTAAACTCCCATTCATGATCTGAGAGAACCTGCCATATGCACTCCACCCCATTCTTATTCTTCTAGTTATTTCCCTCTCATGATCCGGATCTGCGGTCACTACCTGCCCTAAGTAGACATAATCTCTTACTACTTCCAGCACCTCGCTACCAACTGCGAACTGCTGTTCCCTTGCTAGGCTGTTGAACATTACTTTGGGGACTTATTGGTTGTCAGAGAAAGAAAACATAGCAGTTGCGGAGGAGAAGTTGAGCTTCGCAGTGAAAAGATGGCCGCCGGCTGTCCAAGTTGGTTTGTGGACGATGGTGGTGATGGTGACAGCCACGAGAAATTAAACTGAGTGTAAGGCTAACTGAAACCAAAAGAAGTGAGAAAATATCCTCATTTTCATGGCTCAGAAAGGACTCCTGCTCTTGACAGAAGGCGAAAAAACTATTAAAGGGTCCCTGAAGAGGTGTTTGAGGTAGGATATAAAATGCTTGCATTATGCAGAGTGCAAGCAACCGAGCGCTCAGACCTCGTAAGCGAGCCGATAATTTACGACACATTTGTAAAAACTCCCGTATATACCCGCGCCTTGGGGGGACCAGCGGTGTCGGGCTTTCACCCAAGCTCCCCCCCCCCCCCCCCCCCCCCCCCCCCCCCCCCCGTCCCGGGGGAATTCCCGCGCGCGTAGGCAACCGGCGGAGGATAAGAGCGGGTGGACCCGGTGTAGGACCGCCGACATTTCAAGATGCAAAATAGGACGAAAGGAGAGGAAAAAGCGCGAAGACGCAGAAATTCAAATGTTCACTACAGATAACTGAGCTTCCACAAAACGCATTTAAAGAATTCTAGCCGGATGATATTTGTGAAACATTATTGAGAGCCCTTTTCAGGGACCCTTTAAGTTCATTATATCTCTAGGATGCGCATGAGTCATGCATATGCTCAAGAAGCTTTGTCAACTATTTGTAGAATGTACTGTGCTTCTGCAAAGCAAAAAAAATGGTGTATTCTTCGGCACCCAGAGTGTACGTGCTCAGTGCTATGTTGTCCGTGTAACTGACTTAACTTCGGTGGGGTGTGGCGCGCAAAATAAAGCTGCTTTTTATTATTATTATTCTGCATGACTTTCCTCACCAAAGCACAGCACAGCACAGCACCGCATAGCACACGGCATAACGTACGGGTGAAAGGGACAGATATTTAAAAGCATGGGCGGCGCTTCCAGAAATTATTGCTGAATTTCGCGATTTACAAAAGAAGCGTAGATATTTCCATTTCTCTTTTGCGCAACCCTATCTCCGCAAATATCCTAAGCTCGTCATTCATCTGACCCTTCCATTCTCGATTGCGTCTCGTTGCCCTTCCTGTCACCTCCATTGCTCCAGGACGCCACTGGTTGTCGGCTGTGTCCATTATGCGCGCCCTGTCCTAAAGTGCGATTGATAAACGGCAAGTACAGTGTGCAGTGGCGTTCTATCTCCTCTCAGGCAACGCGTCCCGACCGCGCCTTCTTAGCCAGAGCCGGTAGCAACCTGGAGAACCCGCTGAGTGATCTGCACGAGCTGGTCCATGAAATGGCCCACGTGTGGGCTCTGCTGGCCCCGCTGGCGCTGGCCATGGCCGTAGCCGCATTCGTGCCGTTCGCCAGCAGCGAGAGCTGCAGCGGCTACATGCAGCTGCAGCTCATGACCGGCATCCCCGGCTGGCTGCACTGCCTCGTGAACATCGCCTTCGACGCCGTCGGGTTCGCGTGGATGGCGCTGCTCGTCTCCGTGCTATTCAGGACCTACTACACGCTCGAGAGCGCCTCGTACGGTAGGCACACATCATCACCGGCTTCTGTATATTTTGTGGCAGATATGGCACTTGGGGCGAGTTGGTGCCATATTGCTTCGAAAACATAGCGCAACCCAAGGCAAGGTCAGAAGAAAGGCAAGGCACACTCGTTGGTTGAAAGTTAGCCTCGCGTGTCTTCTTTCTCCTGTCCCCACCTTGGGTCGTGCTATACATCTGAAAGCTGCGCGGCGGTTTCTCTTTTGAAGCGAAAAGCTTCACTAGGCTAGTCAACACCGGGTCTGGCGTGCGCCGTGATCAATTTTAGCCACAGATGCGCGTTCGCGAGTTCGCCGCGTTACGTCACTGGAGAGGCGCACGTGGTCCGCGGAGCCGCCGCCGAGCGCGGCTCCGTCGGTCGACCTTCGCCGTCGTTCGCGCGCTCTGCGCGTGTTTACCAAGTGTGCATCAGCGCGCGCTCGGCTTCCTCGTATGACGCTCACCGAAGCTTTTCGCTGATATCCAGGCTTAACCTAAGCTAAGCCATAGCCAATTTTTTTTCCTTCATTCTTCATTCATTCCTTTCTTATCTTCTTTACTTTTTTCTTCTTTCTTTCGTCATTTCTCAATTTCCTTTCGGCCTAATTTTTGTATAGGCTTAGGGTGCTCTGGCGCGTGGTATGTATTCAGCTTGAAAAATGCAGCAAGCTTCGTGTCGCATGTTACGGCGATAGTCGCCCCTAGAGGGGCAGGAACAGTGGCCCTGCAGGAAGGGGTCGCGATAGGATTTCAGCCATTATAGACACCAGCGTCTAGCACATATTGTGTGGCCTTAGGCATTGAATGTGAAAATGTGCAACATCCGAAGCTTTCGAACAGCGGGTCGTATACGTCTCTATTTTGTTCAGTTCTTGAATCTAATAATCGTTGTTCGAAACTTAACATACTCTTTCTTTACTTGCGAATGCTCAAAAAAGCATGGGCTTTGGGTAAGGCTGTGAAATTAGGTCGATGCAAAGAGGCAATACATTGGGAAAACTGCTGCTCATTGTGCAAGATGTAACTGCTCTGTAAGCAGCTGATTACGTAATTTGTTGAATAACGGTGTTAAGCTGTTATTTTGCCGGAAGCAGCACTGATTTGTGTAATCACACATCGATTTCACACTTTGTGAAATCGATATGTCTCGATATGTGAAATCACATATTGATTTCACAACAAACGGAAATTTTTAACTAGTTGTTAAGGGATAGCTTAAGCAGCTCATCGGCTCAGAAATGTGATGTGCGCCGTAACGAGCGGTTTGGCAACACATACAGTTGCGCCAGGGCTCGGCCGCTAAATTTAGCGGGCAAGGTGACGCCTCATGGGTGCTCAGCGAACTAGCGGCGCTCGCCAAATTCAAATAACTGGGCGTGAAACATCACGAATAATTAAATTTCGTGCTTGGCGAGTCCGGCGAGATCCTTGTGATCGTTGGGCTATGGGCAAACCAGGCTGGGCATTGCCGAAGCGTCCGCTAACATTTTAGTGCGTTAGCTCTAGGTCTTCCACTCAGCCTCTTAGTCGTCTGTACAGTAAGTACCTCTGTGTGCCCACCAGGTTGTGGGCGACCTGCCCTAGGTTTCGCAGCACAGTGCAGGTCACTTCATGCGACTACATTTGAATGGTGGCTCAGAGCCATTGATTTTCTTGCAGATGCCCTCATGGTACACTGTGCGAGCTTCGGCGCCGTGGCCGTTACGTCGGCGTACCTGATCGCCTATTGGTCCAGCGCCGCAGACAGCGCTTACGTCACGGTGCTTCTTGTGTACGGCGTTGGGGGTGAGTGCTTCGTAGCAGGAACTGAGCGTTAAATACACTCGAACAACAGATTCTGCATTCTTTACCAACACCTTTATTCACCCTTAAAAGCCCCCTAAACAGGAACGGCGTGTGTGCTGATAGTTTGCAGTCACACACACACACACACACACACACACACACGAGCACGTGACCAATGGAACAAAAATAAAAAGAGCAAAAAGAGTAAACGACAGGATAGCGAATTGTATCAACCAAGTAGAAATAGAACGTGGAAAAGCATGTGGTAGTAGAGAAAGCTAACAGTGAGGTAATTCAGGCGTGGTTTGCAGTGTACTGTGTAATCAAAGGTGCAGCGCAAATTATTGATAATGATACCATTAGCAGCTGCCTGAAATCGGTGTACAGGGTCGGTCAAAAGTTCCCAGGCCACAGGGTCTACTTTCGAGCGCCATAGTCGGGCAGTTACGATAGCCCCGAAGCCCAAAATCTCTATAGAGGATGGGAGGGGAATCATCCTCATCTCTGAGAAACTTGACACCTTCATTGCTACCATAAGTGCCAGGATATGCCACTGAAAAGGAGACCTTGTGGCCTGGGAACTTTTGACCAACACTGTGCATAGGGTCTACGGCGACAGGAAGGCAAGGTGCGTCGGAGACGTTGGAATGTATACCCTGAGCGTGTCTCTGCCCAGGCGGGCTACTCGTGGAGACTAGCGTACTGCTGCTGACCGGGGGCCAGGACCCAAGCTTCCTGTGCTCCGTGCTGCCCCCGTGCGCCGTGCCCATGGCGGCGCTCAAGGTGATCGTGCTCGAGTGGGTGCACCGCACGTGCGACGACATGGCCGCCACCCAGCTCCAGAACTCGACGGCGCTAATCGCCTTCTGTAGAGACGCGGCGGACGCCCTGGGAACCGTCCAACCTGAGGTGTTCGCCGGGCTGCTCAAGGCACCCGTCGAGATGTGCTGCGCGGGTATGCCATTCATACGGGTGTTCATCCCTTGTGGCAACACGATGGAACACCTTATCCGAACACACCCAGTAAAGAGCTGGAGAAAGTCCAAATAATGTCAGCTAGGAATTTTATTGGTGTTTCTCCCCGAGCTGGGCGTATTAACACAGGTAGCTTTAACGAATCCTCACCCTCCTCAACGATAAATATGCCCGTTCCCGCACCCACCACATTTTCAAAATCCCATGTGACCCATCCTGCAGAGCAATCTATCTGTACAGCAAGTATCTGTACAGCTCATTCCTACCCCGATATTGCTTTTTCTTTGGACAGCAGGTCACATGAGGAGATTTTTGACGATGACGTACAGTCTGGACCAACATGATGATCACTTTGGGCTAAAGCTGTTTGGTCATGAGCTCCGCCGAAGTTCGTTTTCATGAAAGTGGAAAAGAAAAATTGCTAGGGTTTAGCTTTCGTTAAACCTGGTAGGTTGCGTAGGCATCCATAGCGTTCCATTCGGGATCATCACCCGTTGTAGACGATTCGGTTTCGATGGAGGCGCGGTGCGCCCGTCTAGCAGCGTCTTGAGCGCGCCGCTTAGCAAGGCGCCGTTCGCGTTCTTCATCTGTCTCCGAAGCCCGTTGTCGTTTCTTGGCTTCGTCAAGCCGACGTAGCCTCCCTTTCTGTTTAATAGGCGGCATAACGACGGAGCCGGCAAGTGAGCGAACGCATTTTACCCCCGTTCTCCAGCCTCCTCTCCACACTCCGCAGCTGGCGAGAGCGCGGCGACGGCAGCGCCTCCACTCGGCAGCGGCGCGGCTGCAGCTGTAGTGCGCCGCGCCTCGCGCCGCCCCGACGCGAAGGGCTGAAACCTATCGTAATATTGCTTACGCAATAAAATGCATAAGCATAACTGGCCCATGCATTTCCCGATCATTCTTCTAACGATCACAGCCATATAGCTATCAGTGAGTCATACCAACAAAATAAATTATTGGTCTTCTTGGGCCGACACGAAGGTGGTCACCTTCAAGCTGACTCTGACCATACTAGGCAGGCGACGGCGACGGTGATCACTGTTGCGCGCGCCTGCGCACTCCCTTGCGGCTACCCCCTTTTACAGCCCACCCACGCCACGAGTTCCTCTGTGATCTACTCGCCAACCATGCTTTACGAGGCTATAGTCAGCACTATCGTAGCCTGAAATTCCCGCGTTCCCTTGCTAGAGAAAGCGAACCATTCTGGAACGAATGGAGAGGCTTTTATAGGTCATCCAGGCAGTGCACACAAGTGGCAATGCTACTGGCCAGGAGGAGTACACTGTCGAGAATGTACTCCTGTCTGTGCACATGTATGTCCATATGCGGGCGCTGAAGTGGGTGCCGTCATAAGATGTGAGAGGGGAAGAGGAGTGAATGTGGAGTCGGGCAGCTGCTGCACGATTCCGCTTCCAGAACGCAACGACGAGCGAGGCCTAACTTGATTCTTTGTCGTCTCCTCAGCGTGGGACAATCATTGTTCCACGCGGGGATGTTGGGATAGAAAGCACCGTCTCACACTCCACGGGCCGTCGTGTGACCCACTGCGCATGCAGGCCTGCACCCGAAGTACAAGGTCGACTGGAGCCCGCTCCAACTGAGCGCAGCCGGGACCGGCCTGGAGCTGCGCTTCATGATATTGCTCGCGCTGCTGTTGTTCGTGTTGCTCTGCTGCTACAGATCGGGCCGCTTCTTCAGCACGAGCACCGTGGGCCCGTTGGCGGAGCAGATGCCGCTCGACGCGGAGGTCATCAAAGAGGCGCGTCAGGTGAGTCCCCCATGCTTGGCGCGGATTGCGTGTAACGTGCGGTCAGAAATATCCTCCTGGTTCAAGGCCACTGAAATTTCTTTCTCAGTTTCTTTCGCGACCTGTGCACCTGTGTAGTGACGTGGTCAGTCTTATCGCTATCCTCCTCTTCAGGAGCTCTCAAAAGAGCAGGATCGTCAGTTGAGCGTGGTTCACAGTGGAGGCTTGCTTTTGCTTCACTGCTTTTTATGATATTATAACATGAACCCCTCGCACAATTCTTGCACGAGTTCTGGGGTTGTGCCTGCAATGGCAATGAAATGTATCGAATTGCTTACAATTAAAGATTTAATTTGGTCACAAAAAAGCAAGCAGATACATATGCATCATAACAGGCATAAACCACTTTTTTAGTAGCGACGGGAACAATGCAAGCAGCCAAGGGCGTCCGCAGAATTTTTTGCAGGGGGGGGGGCCCGTTGGTGCCCTGGGGGGGGGGGGGGGGGGGGGGGGTATGTTCGTAGCAAAAAGGCGCTATTTGTGGAGTAAATTTATTTATTTATATATAAATAAAAATTAAACAAAATGCACACAAGAAAGAAAAATTACAAACAGCAAATTAAAGCGCGGCTAGGAGAGGTACATTAGAGTTTATCAACGAAGAAACAACCAAAATTAATAAAAAATGCAAAAAGATGCTATATCACTTCGTGGAGAAGAGTGCTTAGTCTTCCTGCATACAGGTTCTCGACTCACCCGGATTGATGACCAGCACACAGCACAATATGTTCGCAAACACGCAACTACAGTCACTCAGTCAGTCTTCCTTGAACAGCAACTGTAGGCGCCTCGGATTTTTCTGGGCGAATTGCGTAATTACACGTGTGATAAATTCACTTCTGTGCTTCATTACACGCTCTCGGTGCACACTCATCATACACATTGATTGGAAAAACTGTTGAACGCGTACGTTGAAAACAAAAGATGACTATATATACAACGAAAACTTATTTACAAGATAAATGCACGCTCGCAGCTTCATACACCTCGCTCCATCTTGCTTGCGCATCCGCACAGTCGAGCAACCCCACACACACTGCTCGCCGCTCGTCGTTTTCTCGTCCGCTGTCTTGGTTGTTCTCAGCTTCGCTGACAACCGGCCACTAAAAACACCCAAGCACAAACACAGAGGCGCGCACACGTGCGAGGGCTTACTTGCCGCAGTATCCGCGAATGCGCACTTTGGGGGTGAAAGGAACGCCGCGCAACTTCCGAGGGGAAGGGACACTCGCCACTCCGGTCGGAAAATTTGTTTTTGTGTTTTTATGGGGTTCAGAGCCCCAAAACGACTCAGGCTATGAGGGATGGAGTAGTACAGAGTTCCGGGTAATGTCGACCACCTGGGTCTCTTTACCATGCACTGACACGCACAGTACATGGGCGCTGTTGTGATTTGAGGCCCAGCCAGAGGTGACAGGCGAGCCAGGCAGGCGCCATCGGGCTGCGTTGACCAAAGGCGCTGGTTTTCGCAGAAGACGCAAAGAACGCTGGTGTGGGGGCGCCTTGGGAGTGCGTCGCCGTGAACAAAAGCAGCTAATCCCCTTTGCCGGAGATTCTGAAAGCGCCGCTTCTACCGAACTGCGCTACCCGTGGATCGGAGGAGACAGCGAGCGGCGGCGGCGCCAACTCATCGCCCGCTTGCCCCTGAGCAGCCCGACAAAGCGGGGGTGGACACGGCTGATTTGTCCTTCCCTCCTTAAGAATTCATCGGTGACCGGCGTAACGATAGGTGAAAACAAGATGCCCCGTGCACTGTCTGCCTCCGTGTCGCTATCTCTCTAGAGATCAAAGAAACAGACACCCATCTCAAGGCGGCTCGAAACACATGCTCGCCGGTGCCGCTGTATGTCTGGAACAGGTCGCCCTTCAGTAGAGCTAACGATGGCGTGGTTTGAAAACGGCGGAACGACGCACGCCCGGACGCGGCATTTCGCAGATGTGACCATGCGGGGCTGCTTTTACCCTTTTGGCTGAGCGCACCACCGCCCCCGGCGTGCGGCCATCACTCACGGTTCGAGTGAGTGATTTTCCAGGGGGGTGCAACCGCCCCCCCTTGCCCCCCCCCTCCGGACGCCCATGCAAGCAGCACGACAAGCCCGCAATGAAGCCCAGTTTCCAGAACTTTCAGTGTGTTTCGGAAATTTCATGGCTCTCTCCACAAACCGGGAGTTTCAGTAAGATGTTCTGCCATTTTTAAAACTAGGCTTCTTGAGTTATGAGTGCTCTTTTCGGCATGAGATTGTCAGTGGCGTTGTGCCTCAGAATACAGATCAGACGTACAACTAGTAAGCTGGTTAACTAAAATTATTGACTTTTTAACTATTACTGGTAATCTCATTTATTGAGAGGTGGGTAGCCCATCGGAAGTAATATCCGTATCAGTTTTTAGAACTCGGTTGCCCTCGATGCTGTGTCCCAGCACATCTTGGCTATTTCGACGAGTTACGTGCAGTGGAGGGGCTTCCTTGCCGGTAATGTTCTCGAAAGCACATGCATTTTGTCGCGATGTAGACAAAGATGTTGGGCCACAGCGCCGAAGGTAACTGCGTTTTCCAAATTCTAACAACTCATATATGGATATTACTAACGATGGGCTACACGACTCTCAATAAATATGGATACTGGGGGGCATCACTCTTTTATTTTTTTCTGCAAATGAAGTTCAAAAAGTACTTTCAACATGTGGGCCCGCGTTGTCCATGACTTGCCCATAAATTCCCCGCAGCAAACTGTCCGGGTGAATGAACTGGGCAGCAGTGTCTTTTAAAAGGTATTTTAAGTGATGGAATATTTGCTGATCGATTATCGGAGGGGTAAGAAAGACGTTTACACCCCCCCCCCCCCCCCCCCCCCCCCCGGAAGCCTTCGCGCATCTTCCCGAACGTCCGTTTTTGGGCTTTTACAGAACACGTAGAAAGAATTTCCCACCGGTCATTTTTCAAAGCAAGATAAAGACCTCCGAAGCAGCACACTCGGCCAGGACAGCGCGTGTTACCGATTAACTCTAAAATATTAAGTCATACTTAATACGTTCGCGTCCCATGAATTATGCAAAACATCTCTGTCCTTAGCCATTTATTGTTCAACAACAAAGTGCACAAAAATTGTTGTACAAATAAAAAGTAAACTAAGAAATCATTGTTTCTAGTCCCCCCCCCCCCCTTTTTGGTATAAGGAAGTCCGTCCGCCCCTCACCTCCTGGAACCAATCTCTGGGACTGCCACTGCGATTAAAGTGTCCTTGGCCCAGGAGTCCACATTTAGGCCTCCAGGTCCAGGATTAGGCTCCTTTCTGGGTTCACAAGTAATCTCCTGGGCCCAGAGCACTTTTGTCGGTGTTCGAGTCTCACACAGGAAGCAAGAACGAACGGATATGACGTGTCATCAAACCTAAACACGCCCCTTGTGTTGTTTTTTGGTGGCGCGCGACTGCCTCAGGTGCACACCGCCTGCGAGAGGAATGCGCTCGAGGATCGCGCGCTCGTGGTGGAGGACGTGCACAAGTGGTACGAGGACGACTACTGCGTGTGCGGCTTCAGCCTGTCGCTGGCCCAGGACGAGTGCTTCGGCCTGCTGGGAGTCCACGGGTGCGGCAAGACGGCCGTGGCAGAGATACTGGCCGGCCTGGCCCTGCCCAGCCTCGGCGAGTGCCACATGGGCGACGTGAAGCTCTCGGACTCCGCGAGAAACGTAAGCGTGTGACGATAGGCGTAGAAGTAGGAGTTATGAAGTTTCTCCCTTCCTAACTTCCGGCCGCAGCGGTGGCTTAGTGGTTATGGCGCTCGGCTGCTGACCCAAAAGACGCGAGTTCGACCCCGGCCGCGGTGGTCGAATTTCGATGGAGGCGATATTCTAGAGGCCTGCGTGCTGTGCGATGTCAGTGCACGTTAAAGAACCACAGGTGGTCGAAATTTCCGGAGCCCTCCACTACGGCGTCTCTCATAGCCTTAGTCGCTTTGGGACGTTAAACCCCATAAAACCAAACCAAACCTAAACCAACCAGCGATCCAGTAGTAGTCGACGTTACGAAAGACAGAGGGGAAAACAGCTGCCGTGGTATAGTTCAGTTGGTACGAAAGCGCCGCGCGCTCATGCGCATGTGATGGGTTCGGATATAACCGGCTGCAAATGGTTGTCTTTTAACGCGATAGTATTAAGGGCTCTGTCACCTTGAAAATCCGGCGTAGGGTAAGCGTCACCTGTCCAGCATGGCAGGTGACAGTTAAACTAATGACTGGTCGCTCGGGAAGAGCAACCTGGGCCGCACAAGGCCCCCGCTGGGAGGTCTCAGACGTATTTTCCTTATTTTCAGTCCAATCCCAATGAAGCTATATCACCTATGATTTCGAATCTGAAATTAACTTTCCATAAATTAGTTACTTACTAACAATTAATTTAATTAGTCATTCATTAGTACCTCGGTGCAAAAGAAACGCTCAATAAAAAATAATTCTTAATCCTTGGCTACGTATATAATGAGTAAAGAGTGTAATTATCAAAGTCGTTTTTCCATTTTATCCTCATTAGTAATTTTACAGCACTTGGAATAGCAACATTCATGGTGTGAATGTCATACATTGGTAAATTTTGAAAAATTAAAATTATAATTTATACATTATAATAAATAGATGGTTGGTTTATGGTTGGTTGGTTTATGTTAAGCAACTCAGGCTATGTGTCACAAAGTGCGCGCATGCTTTATTTTTCTTCTTTCTTCTCCGACCAAAGTGGCCACGGCTGGCCACGGCGCCGGTAGTATGCGGGCATGTCGCGACGCAGCGGCGATGACTTTGCCTCCCCCCGCGTGGGCATTGACCCCTCGCGACGCTGGGGGGGTCAAGACTACGCCGCCCCCCTCCTCAGGATTATCGCCGGGAAGAGAGTGCTTTCACGAGGGGGGGGACGGGAAGCGGCCGGTGAAGGCCCTAGCACCCGTCCCAACCTTGAGAAGTTAACATCCCTCCTCGTTAGGACCATACCTTTCCTTCGCGTCCCCTTCAGTTTCTTCATGCTTCTTCTCCCCCCTTCTCAACATCTGTATATCGTTGGTGCACGGGGCCGAGAGGATTCGTTTGCTTTTATTTGTTTTTTTTTTTTTGTGGTTTGTCACGTGAACACGGTGGCGGGAAAATCACGACCGAGTTAGTTGGCTTAGAGATTTCGGTGCGTGCCGACGTGTGTAGGGTCAGCCAGGGCAGTGGTCGGCAAGCGAGCCTAGGCGGTGTCTGACGCGTAGAGCGCGGCGACGGCGGCCCCGAAAGACGCGTGGAAGACGCGTAACCCGGGGCCCAAGTTCGCCCGTATCCGCACCCCCCCCCATCAGCACCGCGCGCTTCCGCAGCCCGACGCTCCCTGCGACCGGACCTTGCCACTACGCAGCTAAGTCACCGATTCTCACCACTCGCTCTGCTCTTTTTCTTTGTTCTGTCGCTGTTCTCGTCCTATTGCTTTGTATATTGCTTTAATCATGTAACTTTGTTGTATAGTTCTCGCCCTGTTGTTTTCCTTCTTATTGTGTGGGGTTTAAATCGGGGAGATATAACTCCGTTCTCCCCGTTTAACCGCGGCTGAGCCAGTTCAAAGCCGCGCGGACCCCACCCCGTGGTCGCGTACGCTACTGAGCGCACGCCGACCACGGCGGGCCGTGCTCTGCGGGAACAAAGGAACGACACACTGGCTGACACAAACAAGGCATTTATTGCTATAGCAACAATAACGCCAGCTAGCAACAAAATACACTGAGGAATCTAGGATGTCCGACTCACCAGCACGGCTACGAGCGAACGTCCGCCCACGGTAGGGCAAAGGGATAAACTCCGAGGTCGAGCGGAACGGGCTCGGCGGGAGTAAGTTCCGGCCGAGAGGCGCCCGTCGACGAAGAGCGAAGCTGCGAGCGAAACGTCCGTTCGCTTCCCGTTGCCGAGGGAGAAGACGGCCCGTCGCTCCCCGCGAGCGCGCAGCAAAACGCCATCCGTGGCGCTGGTGTCGCTGCGACGCGAGCGCCCTCCCTTGTTAGTTACAGTAACCGAACCGAGAGGAGTGCTTTTCGGGGGGGCAGCTAACAACAGTGGGGTGCGTTGAGGGAAAGCGAACGCAGGGGACGAAGGCGTCCCCACATCCCCCCAACCTTAAATAGACCCACGCGCCTGCAAGTTACATGCTATGGAGGAGTCTCCTGGTCTTCATGCACTTGAGGCAGGTCGTGCAGCGGAGGTCACGCCGACAGAGTGCACGCAGTCTTCCGCGGTATTCCGAAGGCGGCGTGAAGGTCTCCGCTGGGACGACTCGCATGGCCCGCGGACTATGTGCCCGCAGGCCCGCGAAGAGGAGGGCCGGTTGACCACTGCAGTCCAAGATTCCGCAGTAGTCGCCAGGGCAACAGCAGCCAGAGGTGGCTGCTGTCTGGTCTCGCCACAGCTGCCCCGGATGGATGCGGCGAACAGGATACAGGCCGCTCCGTCGCAGCAGGCGGCAGCGAGACGATGTGCACAGGACAGCAAGCCGCAGTGGCTCCGCTGGATCTGAAAGATTGCCAAAACACACTCCGCATGCCTTTAACGTAGGTCACGGGAGGGGAAACGGCGTACACAAAGGCCTGGTGGCTCAATGCTCAACTCGCTAGCAAAACGTGTCGGGCGGTTGTGCGACGCAAAGTTCGAGTGAACAAAGCCCTTTCTTGAGTTGAACGAGAATGCTCGGTTCATGCGAGGTTAAAAAAAAAACAGGCGGCCAGCAAAGTGCGCCCCCTCTCAACACCACGGTCCGGTGGTCGTCACTTTTGACATGGCGCAGGCAGCTATAAATAGCCTTAGGCCTCACTACCACTGTGAAGGTCGACGACCCCCAACAAAAGAAAGACCCGAAACGGGTTTCGTGCGCGCAGCCGCGAGGAGACATCAGCGTTGTGGGGTGGTCCTCCCCGCTCACTGCACGAAGCAGCTGCTGAGTGATCGGCGCCCACCGTATCGGACGGTGTCGGAACGCCCGGTGCCGAGCTGCAATACCAGCGAGCTCGTAAAGGCACCCGTGGCCCCAGGCCACCCGGCTCCCAGAGCCGCGACTCCCAGAGTCAAAAAAAGAGACAGCGAGAAAATATATACAGAAAACTCGGACCACCCACGCGGCTTCCGTACTCACTCGCTTCGGGCTCGGCAACTCCGCGGGCGCTAGGCCTCGCGCTCCCTCGATGCGGACCAAGTGGTTCTTGAAGAAACTCCAGGAAGAAAATTTCACAAAAAAAAACATGCTGCGCATGTCGAAAAGTTCAAACATGCTGCAGCGCAATACACCTCGCACTCAAGAAAGCATGCCGCAGGTCCTAGCGATCAAAATTCACTCTAGGCCTAGCACTTGTCAAGTCCGGACAAAGAGCGTTCCTCGAACCGAACAGACTGTCGTCCAATGTTCCAAGAGCAGGCCCCACGTTGGGCGCCAGATGTGGGGTTTAAATCGGGGAGATATAACTCCGTTCTCCCCGTTTAACCGCGGCTGAGCCAGTTCAAAGCCGCGCGGACCCCACCCCGTGGTCGCGTACGCTACTGAGCGCACGCCGACCACGGCGGGCCGTGCTCTGCGGGAACAAAGGAACGACACACTGGCTGACACAAACAAGGCATTTATTGCTATAGCAACAATAACGCCAGCTAGCAACAAAATACACTGAGGAATCTAGGATGTCCGACTCACCAGCACGGCTACGAGCGAACGTCCGCCCACGGTAGGGCAAAGGGATAAACTCCGAGGTCGAGCGGAACGGGCTCGGCGGGAGTAAGTTCCGGCCGAGAGGCGCCCGTCGACGAAGAGCGAAGCTGCGAGCGAAACGTCCGTTCGCTTCCCGTTGCCGAGGGAGAAGACGGCCCGTCGCTCCCCGCGAGCGCGCAGCAAAACGCCATCCGTGGCGCTGGTGTCGCTGCGACGCGAGCGCCCTCCCTTGTTAGTTACAGTAACCGAACCGAGAGGAGTGCTTTTCGGGGGGGCAGCTAACAACAGTGGGGTGCGTTGAGGGAAAGCGAACGCAGGGGACGAAGGCGTCCCCACAATTGTTAACAGTTGTTTGTGTGCTTCTGATTTTGTGCTTGTTGTTCGCATCGCGCCTGTGCATTACCTCTATTTTGCTTGGTTTGTTTTGTAACCGTTTGTTCGTGTTCTTGCCCAAGTAAAGGGGGTTGCTAAAGAAACTTGCCTATACGCCTCATGCCTCCGGTCAACGGCTAATCAGGCGTGGCCCCTATCGCCGGTCAGCAGTCTAACCTCATCTTCCGCACGCGGGGTGGAGAGGTTTGTCGCTCCTCCCCCTCCGAATTTACGGACAGTGCAGTGGTGGGCAGGTTGGCCCGATTAATTATAATTTCGGCGCCAATCAAAACATCTAGCCGCCCACCATATCGCGACACTATGAGAGACGCCGTAGTGAAGGGCTCCGGAAATTTCGACCACCTGGGGTTCTTTAACGTGCACTGACATCGCACAGTACACGGGCCTCTAGAATTTCTCCTCCAAAGAAATTCCAGCCGCCGCGGCCGGGATCGAACCCGCGTCTTTCGGGTCAGTAGCCGAGCACCATAACCACTGAGCCACCAAATAGACAATGACCTTTTGCACATATGGGCAGTAGCGATTAACCCTATCGCGTCATACCCTTACTGCGGAGCTTAAGTGTCCCCCTCCAATTTTTGAATAAGCTGTCTGCCAGAAAATAGCGTGTTTTCGGGCATTTCACTGACTCGCACTCCCTCGCGCGATGGCCTCAGTGGCAGTCCCAGGTGGGCTACTGTCCGGAGGAAGACGCGCTCATGGACGTCTTCACAGGCAACGAGATCCTGCACTTCTTCGCCCGGCTGCGCGGAGTGCCCGAGGAGAAGATGGACAACCTCGTCAAGAGCGTCGCCCACGTCACCGACCTCGGCAAACAGGCCTCCGAACTCTGCGGGACCTACAGGTTCGCAGCAGGTTGATGTCGAGGAAGCGGAGTGTTCGGATGCGTCATTCAACAAACATGAGAGATAACGACCTAACGGTTGCCGAGCGCCGTGGTCAGGCTATGCAGATTATTAACAAATGACGATACGCTCGTGCGAATGACATGCGAATTTCTCTAAAACCCTTACACAAAACTTTGAGATAACTGCGACGACCCGCATTCAAGCAATGCGAAAGCAAAACTCCACATACTATATCGACGCCCGTAGCTGTTCTGACGTCCATGTAATATATCGACGTCCGTGGTTATTTTAACGTCTAAGTGAATTTTATGCGTTTTTTAAGTTTAATTAATCAACTAATTACACCTCATCAACCATATTTTTCCCACCGCAACATTTTATCACACACTTTCACAATCACACTTTCACACGTGCACAGAGAACGACGTCATCGCGCGGACAAAATTTGCGGACATATTTTGCGGGCACTTCTACCTGACGCGACATAGCCGTATAATGCTATCGCATTAATAATTTCGGGCTCCCCATGGTCGGTGATATGCATAATTATTCACAGCAGAAGGACAAACCTTCGTGGAGTGAAATGAAGTCGACACTGTTCGTTCGCTCGACGCCCGGCATCCAGTTAAACCTTACGTTTTGCGCTCTGTTCTAAGGACAAGAAATGGCACGCACTCCGCCACACCGCCCCCCCCCCCCCCCTTTTTTTTTTGTTACGCGTTGCCGCGTTTTTCGCCTTACTGCTCAGCTCACTTCATAATCCATACCCTTTTCATCCCTCCATAAACACATAAATGAGGGCATCGTCCACGTGGATAACATGACTATAAGAAGATAATTCTCGAAAGCACCCCCCCCCCCCCCCCCCTTGCCCACCTCGATGATACAAGGACTCTAACTATACTCTAACTGGCCACGCATTGAAGCCCAGAGCTTTCGTTCACGGCATAGGCCTTGACGTCGGGCACTTCAGGTAAAGTGCCCTAATTAACAGTTATCGTTAAAATAACAATGCATATCACTGAAATAGCCGCACTTTTGATATTCGTGTTTCCAACCTCAACGTACTACTGCCTCTGCGGCGCCCGGTGAGGCCAAGACCTAGTCAGGAGACCAATAGTCTCCTTTTATCTTGCCTCGTGGGCAATACTTGTATTGCCTAAAAAATGAATAAATAAACAAATAAATAAATAAAATTGTCGCGGGGCACCCGCTAAAAACTGCAGCTGTGACCACAGCGGCGACTTGATGGCTTGAACAACCGCCCCGCATGCGGCAGGTGCGAGGTTCGATCTCCAGTGCCGCCGAGTACCCACCGATGATACAAATTGTGCAAGCTTTCCTACATGGCCTGGTGCTCGGCTTCTTTGGGATTAAATGCTTGGAACGTTGGTTCTTGACCACACATTGTGCAGACTGAAACACTTTGCGCCACGGCGTTCTTTGGCTAAAGTTGTCTTCTGCCATTAGAATTCATTATCAAAAACATCAGCTACCGGCATGTGCAGCGCCAAGGCCGTGGTTAAATTGAGTCTATTGCGCAGCGAGAGCTCCGAAAGCTGCCTTCATTCTCTACATTTTATCTTTCTGCAGCACCGGCACCAGACGCAAGCTGTCCACGGCTGTGGCTATCATCGGCTCCCCGCGCGTCGTCATCCTTGACGACCCCACGAGCGGCGTCGACATGATCGGACGGCACATGATATACGACACCCTCCGGGACATAACGCGAACCTCCGCCTCCGCGGTCATACTCACCTCCCGCAGGTATATGCGCCCTTACCACCGTCGCTGATTTTACACGGCCCTAAGACAAATCCATCAGTCATCACGATCAATCGCATTTAGAGCAAACAGAATTCCAATTTTAGGATTAGAGCTGCGAAAGGTCAACGAAACGAGAGAAAGATGGGCTAGTGATGCCAGCCACAGACAGTGCGACCTCCCACACAGGAATCACTCATGACGTATGGAGATGTGAAGCAAATGTGGATAGTGTTCGGTGGTGGCGCAGTTATGGTGGGAGAGGTCGAAATATGCGTAATAAGTGCAAGATGAATACGTGCCGGCACAGTAGTAAAGGAGGGAACAAGAAAAGGCAGAGAAAACGAAAACATACCGAAACGACGGGAAAAGGTGAGGAAATGCAAGCATGCAAGAGAAAGGAACAAAACCCGGGACCAGAGAAATACAGCGACAGCGCGCTTATTCAAAGGTTGGCCGCATGAAGTCTGGCAGAATGCCCGGTCGTAAAAATCTGAGTAAATTTGTATAGCATGACCACAGCACAATTTTAATGAAAACGTTCCATATCGAAAGCTGCAGTTTTTGTCAAAAGTATGAAGGCCATTTGTGCAAGATCGTAATCGATGCGGCCTTTGGCGAATGTCTCCCAGCAATACGACGTTCTTTGCAATGTCGTATGCATTCCTTGTTCTAATTTGATTTCAAATCCTCACTGTAGGCCCAGGTTGCATTAGCGGTTCTGCAGTGCCTTGAGTGCACTTCAGACCACGCCTTCACCGATGTGGACATGGATGTGACCGCACCCGGAGTAAACTGGCTGCTCATGCACACTGCATATAGATGGAGGACGGTACACTGTTCTACTTGTACGGCGTAGCTGCATTCTAAAAAATTCAGCAGTCACTGATTTTTTTTATTGTGTTTTGAAGGGGACGGGGAGCTCAAGAAAGTAATGCACAGACTTGGCCAAAAATAGTTGGGCGGCTACGGCACGCTCGAAATTCCAAATCCCCAGAATATCCTCACGGTACTTAGGACTTCAATGGTGTTGTAAATGCTCGAATACACGCATCATAGGTAAACGCTATGGCTTGAAGACTTTAGACCAAGGGTGTACATCAGCAAATGCACCAACGGGTACCGTCCAGCGCGACATGCACTTGCTCACTGAAGTTCGAAGAGAAATGTCCGCCACAGATGCTTTGCTATAGGATGCGCTGGAAGCACCCTTGCAAAGTTCGCCTATCCAGTACACCTCAAGAGGAAAGAATAAAAACATCTGTACCTTGCCAGTACTCATTTACGGGACAGAAACTTGGCGGCTAACGAAAAGGGCAGATGTTAAGTTGAAGACAGCGCATTAAGAATCGGGAAGAGAGCAGAGTGAATCAGGGAGCAAACACTGGTTCATGATATCCGAGTTAAAATCAAGAAGGAATGGGCATGGACAGGGCACGTAATGCGAGGGGAAGATAACTGGTGGTCCTTCACAGCGAAGGAGTGGATTGTACGAGAATGCCAATGTATACCAGGGGGCGGCAGAGATTAAGGCGGACGGGTGAGATCAGGAAGTTTACGCCGAAGCTGGCGCAGGAGTCGGGATAGGAGTAGTTTGAGGTCAGTGTGAGAGGCCTTTGTCCTGTAGTGGACGTAGGCTGATCCCGGTGAGTTCGCAGAACGCAACCGTAACTCGATCAGTCAGCTGCGCTGGCAGAGTGCATACAACTGAGGCCACTGCGTGAGGATGCCTCGCGTTCTGCGCAGCACGGAGGAGTGCGAGGTTGCGTGCAGCCGGGTGGGCTTCATGGCCTGCGGGGAGCTGAAGGCGCTGGACACCGTGCAGCGGCTCAAGGACAAGTTCCTCAAGGGCTGCACGCTCACCTTCGCCCTGCGCGAGAGGATCACCCCGTACCAGGTGGAGAACGTCAACAAGGCCGTCACGCACGTCTTTCCGGGATCCAAGCAGGCTGACTGCCGCGAGGTGGGCCCTCCTCCTTCGGTTGCACGCGTCTTCCAGTGGTTGGGGAGCCTAAGTCTTGTCGGAACGGCCAGCGGACGAGTTTCCTCCAATCTCTTGTTCAGTCTTCTCTATGCTTTATTCACTGTTCCACTAAGCCTATGACTGCTTGCCTGTGCAGCCGGTAAATTAAGCAATGTACAGTCTTTGTCAAAAGTAACCAGGCTGCATGGTTTGCTTCTAGCTCGTACAGTGGAGCCCTTAGAGCTTCCCTGAAGCTGGAAGGGTTGTTAAAGGTAAGGACTGGGGGTTTTCTTACCTTCCAACACATTTTGTTCTTTAGGAAAGCCACAAGGGCTCCACTTTACAAGCTAGAAGCAAACCATGCAGCCTGGTTACTTTTTCAAAGACGGTACATCGCGTTGCAAGGAAAAAAAAAGCACCTCTAAGTGCACGGAAAAGAAAGATGTCGAAATGTTTTTTTTTTTTTTAAGTATGCGACTGCACTTCGAGATTGCGCTCCAAATGTGATGATAGCAGTAAAGGCGCTGAGACTGCACTTGAAGGAGCGGAGATAGCAGCATTAAAAGAACAGGGTTTAGTAAAGGCCATGCTAGCGTTTTCGAATGCCACCGCTGCCAGTAAGCTATGTAATGACCCTCATCCATATACCTTGCAGGCTACGTCTAAATTCAGAGTGGCTTGCCGAGATTATGTGCAGCTTGGGAAGAAGTGAAATGGAGTTGCGAGCAACACAAACGAAAAGAAGAACCCCCCCCCCCCCCCCCCCCTTCTTAAGGACTGCAACCACCTTTTATCAGCAGGTGCTTCTCATTAGTACTAGCGTACTAGCGAACAGTGCTGCATCTCGTTTGGTCGCGCTTTGGCTTCGCATGGCGGAGGAGCAGGAGTTTGTGATTAGAGGACAAGCGTACACATTCTTGCAGCTGTCTCACCCGGCAGTAGAGAATGTGCCCTGTTTATCGAACGGACACAGTGGACGCACTTTTAAGAAACACATCAAAACGTGTTTGCCTTGACTGCCGCCAGTGCAGTCATTCGGGACAGGGCGAGGAAACTTCAAACCTCTTCCTTCGTCCCCAACGCCCCCCAGGGCGTGTTCCTGTATTTCATCCCGTACAAGCTCCCCTGGAGCCACGTCTTCTCGCGCATCGGCAAGCTGCGCAACTGGTTCCGGCTCGAGTCGGTGCTCATGGCCGAGAGTACGCTCGACGAGCTATTCCTCGGCATGGCGCGCGCCGAGATGGCCGAGGACGCGGCGATCGCCAAGCGGGCGGCCAAGGACGCCTCTTACGCCGACTTCATGGGCGACCCGTGGGGCCGCGAGGCACAGGAGAAGCACCGGCGTCGCCAACAAGTGCGCGAGCGCCGCCGCAAGAACCAGCAGCCAGCCCGGAAGCCGACCAACGCGTCGCCCACGAGGAGCTACCAGAGCGTCACCTAGGGGTGCTGGAAAAGACCGCGCGCTCGAATTTGTATTACGGCGTTCGTTAAACGCCTGATGTTGCCTCGAACATATATGCGGCACAATCTGGAGGCCATCTTTCTGTGGCAAATCATAGCCGGCCATTTCTCTTAATCAGCCTCCTCTTGTTACCACGAAGAAATAAAGAAGTGTCGTTGACCACATCCCAATTTGAGAGTTTTAAAATGACCGTATTCATAGGCGTTGAGAACTGAGACGTGCTAGTGTTTCAGCGAACACTCAAAAATTCCTAAAAAATAAAAAGGTAGGAATACAAAAATATATTTCGGAAGTATCAACAGCTGTATCTTACCGGTACTCACCTATGGGGCAGAAATGTGGAGGCTAACAATGAGGGTTCAGCTTAAGTTAAGGACAACGCAGCTAGCTATGGAAAGAAAAATGATAGGTGTAATGTTGAGATCGGAAACGGGCGGAGTGGGTGAGTGAACAAACGCGGGTTATTGACATCCTAGTCGAAATCAAGAAGAAATAGGCTTTGGCAGGGCATGTAATGCGAAGGCAAATTAACCGGTGGTCCTTACGGGTAACTGAGTGGATTCCAAGAGAAGGCAAACGTAGCAGGAGGTGGTACAAAGTTAAGTGGGCGGAAGTTAAGTGGGTGAAGTTTGCGGGAATACGGTGACCGCAAATGGCAAAGGACAGGGTTAATTGGAAAGAAATGGGAGAGGCCTTTGCCCTGCAGTGGGAGTAGTTATGCTGATGGTCACTTAGTCACTTAGCATGGGAAAAATATCGCTTGTGCGCCCAACAGTATACCACAGAACTGACAAGTGCTAAAGATAAATTTTACTCTCAAGATTTACTATCAATCCTTCACTCTAACCCCAACAAATTCTGGCGCATGCTATCTAATAAACCACAAGATCGCCATGTACAACTCCTAGATGCTGATGGAGAACCAATCAAAAGCGATGACTGTGCGACCGCGCTCAACAATTACTTTACGTCAGTTTTTTCCGCTGCTAACATTACTGCTAATGAGCACATTCCAGGAATCTCACTCTCAGAAATGCCTAAAATCGAAATTAACCCTGATGGTGTATCAAAGCTTATTGCCTCACTGAAAATATCTACATCTGCCGGCTGCGATCAAATTAACAGTAAGCTACTAAAAAATACCATTTCATTGTCTAGCCAGGTACTGCATCTAATTTTTGCGCAATCCTTAGATACCGGGGTTGTCCCCGACGATTGGAAAAAAGCTCAAATTACACCCATATTTAAAGCGGATGACCGCACGTGCCCTAACAACTATCGTCCCATTTCCCTCACTAGTATACCGTCTAAACTACTTGAGCACATTATTTTTTCCAATCTTATGACCCACCTAGAATCAATGAACTTTTTCTATCCGAATCAACACGGCTTCCGCAAGCAGCTGTCATGTGAGACCCAGCTCACCGAATTCACCCACGACATTCTACAATACTTAGATAACCTTGTCCAGATCGACGCTATCTTTCTCGACTTTTCAAAAGCATTTGATCGTGTTTCCCATAATCTTCTTCTTTTTAAGTTGTCATCGCTCGGCATTCCACAAACTTTGCTCTCCTGGCTAGAGCACTTCCTTAAAGGACGTAAGCAGTTCACCTGTGTTAATAACTGTCGCTCAGCGTTTACCGACGTAACATCCGGCGTACCTCAAGGTGCAGGCTTATCACCTCTTTTATTCCTCATCTACATCAATGACCTACCGATCAACATAAAATCCACGCTACGTTTATTCGCAGATGACTGCGTAATTTACAGCCCCATCCACGGCGCTAGCGCCATTGCCGCTCTTCAACAGGATCTAACCACTATCTCAGCGTGGTGTGACAAATGGCACATGCCTCTTAATCTAAATAAATGCCAATCCATATCATTCTCCCGCAAAAACACACTTATTGATAGCACTTACAACATAAAATCGGTCGCCGTCACCAGAACATCATCTTATAAATACCTAGGAGTACACATCACATCATCGCTGTCATGGACAACACACATTCAGACCATCTGTTCCAAAGCATCACGCACACTTGGTTTTCTCCGGCGCAATCTAACATCTGCATCACCTGAAGTAAAAAAGTTGGCATATATAACATTCGTACGTCCTAAATTGGAGTACGCGTCATCTGTCTGGCATCCATCACAATCGTATCTCATCTCAGACCTTGAAGCCATTCAAAATCGCGCCGCCCGTTTCATTACATCGCAGTACTCAAGAAATACCAGCGTAACATTACTAAAACGATCCCTCGGCCTTCAAACACTAGCAACTCGCCGTGTTATTTCCCGTCTATGCCTTTTTCACTCTTTCTTTTATCGCTCACCAAGACATTTGTTGCTGCAGCCACCCCCACGTACGTCATCCCGCCTAAACCACAGTAACCCAATCGCACGCATTAAAACCCGCACCTCCGCAATGAGCAGTTCGTTTTTTCCCGACGCCATAGTGCTCTGGAATGGCCTTCCCGACAACATAATAACATGCTCCGATCGCCGCCTTCTCCGCGAGAAACTGGCTAATTACTTCTCATAAACATATTCATACTGCGACACCGAAGTGCCAACTGTTCCTTGTTTTCTTTTTGTATGTTTATTTCTTGCTTTTAGTTTGTATATTATTGTACTCTTTTTGTACCCCGTGTATTTTCCCCCTTTCTTTTTTTTTGTGTGTTCTCTGCCACTACCCTCCAACCTGTATGTACGCCCCCCCTTATGTAATGCCTTCGGGCCTTTAAGGGACAAATAAATGAAATGAAATGGTGATTTCGGAACTCGAAGGCGCGGCGGACGCCAGTTAATGTGAAAATCGTCCGAATTGGGAAGCACTACAATTCAATTTATATTTAGCACAGTCGCTCTTCGAAGCCTCCCGCGGTATAAAAAAAAATGTTGTTTTCCGCAGAGAAATATAATCTGAGCGCATGGAGTGCGCAGGTAGCTCTGTGCGAACATGATGTCCGCTGATGACGCATTAAACAGCCTACAGTGCCAAATTCCAGTATTATACCACGGCATTCACTCTTCTGTTTCTTCGCTTTGCGCAAGTAAAGGAATAGACACCGCTAGCCACGGCAGTTACTTTTGCGTGCAACTAAGCAAAGAAAGTGCGTACCATATGGTGCAATACAGCAGGGTCGTTCGAATTTGCCGCTGTAGTCGCTGCAGCACGTTACCATAGAATGACCTGCATGTACCACAGAATAACATAGTTATTAAGCTATCGGGACTTCAACATTTGAGGTTAGCAAGGAAAGTATACTCCGAACCACACAAAAATCTGAACAGGGAGCACGGAGTCATCCTAAACAAATTGCAAATATCCAGTCAAACCCAATCAAATTCAGCTATATTTCCAAGTTCGTACGATCCGCACGGCGCCTTCCTGCGGTGAATTGGCTATAACTTATGTAACGTGGTACGGACATGCTAGAAAAATCCAGGTGTTCCAAGAATCAATAGCCCAGCAACTGAGGACTGGGAGGCAGCGCTGCCCAGCCCACATTCGGAAGACTACCTTTCGCTAATGAACCTGGCAAGAGCGGAGGCAGAAAAAAATGGGCTCCTGGAATGAGGTCCCACTCATCTGACTGCGATTTCCTCTATTCATTAAACGTCTCTCTCTCTCAAAAACTGATATTACATCATCTTGTGATCGGACATGAACTCCATCACGAGGGCAGGCCCTCGTGAGGGCTTCACTTGGCCAGGTGAGTGTGAGGGCGAGGATGAGGGAGGGCAGAGGTGGTGAGGTGAGGGTAGAGGAGGGAAGGATGTACGGGTTGAGAGTGAGGGCGTATAACAGAGTTCGTTCCTGCCCTGGCTTTTCTTTTAGTTTTCCGTACGGACCGCAGGCGAGAGCCGAGTTGAGGTTGTTTCAAGCCACAGGTGAGATCAGTCTTGCGGATTCTACTGGCAACTGCTCCACCGGCCGTGGTGGTGGTCCACAGATCAGCCACATACCTGAGACCCGGCAGATGATCTACATCGCTATACACACAATCACTCATAATAGTCAAATACTGCTGAATCCGCGATACATTAGTGGTGCGGGGAGTATACTTCAATTAGACTCATCTACACTCTGTAACCATCTGTATTTTTTTTGCTCGTGATCTAAGCCAAAAAGGCCGATAAGCGAGCAACATTATTTTTCTTCCTTTTTCTTTGCTCACACCAATATATGTCACCATCTTGAACCCGCGGTACTTACGTGGAGCGGAGAGTCCTCTCCTAAAGGACTCGCCTACTATCTGTTACCGTCTGGAGTGTCACGGGCAGGGAAACCTTGTTTTTCGTTCTTTTTATAGTCCCACAATAATTTTTGCCACCATCTTAAGCCCAGACCCGAGTCCTGGAGGAACTTTAAAAGTAGGCGTGACGACTAAAGGAAAGCTAAAGAACTATCTAAAGGCGAGCTAGGGTACAGACGCTTTCTTTGGACGACCTTTCTGCTGGACCTTACCATTGGACAGTCCTCCTTGTGTCGCAGGATGTTAACGGAGACTCTTCTCAGAAGCCTTCTTCCCCGCTCACGCCGCCCCCTACACGCGCCTGGCCGCGTGTGCGCAGCCGACAGGGGCTACACACGCAGCTACACAGTGGCGACCACTTCACAGAACTGGATGCCTGGCAGTTTCGTGTCGAACCCCGCGGCACTTTGGCGAGTCACTGCTCATAAAGAGTACCGGATCTTTCTCTCGGGTTCCTTCGCCAAGAGTGTTGGGATCTGGGGCTGCCATTTCTTCACCGTTTCTTTTCGTGTTATTGAAGCAGGGGGAAAACGATCTGTGCACCAAGCTTAAGCTCGAAACAGCCTTGCACATTCCTTGAATAAGAGCGAATATTCCAGGTTGAAAATATAGCCTTCAAAATTAACAGCGTCCCTTCGATCACCTTCACTGAAGGAGAAAACGCGTACCTTGCTGCTAACGGGGTGGTCACAAAACAAAAGTTGTTGTTAACCTCGTACAATTTCGAGTTTTTCGCTCCTTTGTTCCTGTCTTCCGTGCGTTGTTTGTTGCTTCGTCAGCCGTTGTTGTGACTATGAAGGGGGCTGTCCTTGCCTTTCGAGGGTTGTGTTTCAGACCGTTAGCTCTTATTAGGTCGTTCCTCATTTTCGCGCCTTCATCGCAGTCTTTGTCGGCATCCGCAACGGCACCTGTCAGCTGCCTCGGTTGGCAGGTGGCCAAGTGGAGAGGAAAAGATCCCTTTCCACTTTTCGGGAAGAGGATGGAGAGAAGAATTGGGAAAGAAAGAGGGAGAGAGGGTGACCTAGTGGCTTGAGCGTCCGCCTCCGGTGCGGGACGCGGTTGGATCGAATCCCACCGCCGGACGAGCGTCCCCTGGCCCGTCACCCGTTTCTTCTGTGCTGCCGAATTATCGCTGGTGGAGGCGATGAAAATGCGTACGCTTAGCTAAGTACGCGCAGTTCAGCACTTCTAGTATTCCCTTTGCATAATATTCACCTAACGAGCTTCGAATTTTCGCGACCTAGTCACGCACGCCAGCTAACGATCAAACATTCGTGCACACTCATAACCGTCCTGTGATTTCTAATGTTTCGGGGTCGTCCTTTTTCCCCGTTACTGCTTCATTTTTTCCCGCCTCATCCACTCCCCTTCCCTTTTCCCCCTCCCTTGTTCTTCCTCCGTTCTGCTTGGCGTGCGTTCGTTTTGCGGCCGAGGCAGCCGACGGCGGCAGAACTCGCTGGAACTTCACCTTGCGGCAGACGTCCTGGCCGTCATCCCACCCGGCCCATACTCAAAAATGTCAGACGGCAGGATTCCGCCTTCACGTCGGCCACCAGCCTGTGGCCGCGCTCTGCCAGGAGGAATATGTTCGTAGTCTCCCTCAGGAACGGCGAAATCTTCTTTCACGATATTAGCTCACTCAGGGATTGCCGTTCGTATTTGCCGCGCTCTCAACGCGTTGGCGAGATCATTGTAAACTGATGGATGGAGAATTGTGGCGATAACTGCGAAAGTGGACGTTTTTCGGGGTAAGCGGTTTCAGAGCAGCAGAAAACTCCTGCCGCTCGCTCTTCAGAATTTTGTCGAGGTGGGCCTTGTGCTGAGCAGACAATAGCTGCACAAAGGAGGTTTCCCAAACTTACGACGCCAATCACATAAGATGTAAGCTTACTGACACCTCGCCCGAGGGGCCACGTGATCTTCCGTACAGGCCACATATCTCAATTTCACAGACCTGGAACCGTAAAAGCAGCCACACACACAGCAAGGCACCTTTCCCTAGCATTCAAGCCCAACACCTGTGGGCACATGAACCAAAGGAAAACGGTGGGTTCCTTGTGGTGCCACGGTTTGAAGCACTGCTGCCAAACCAAGCTGGTTCTCTACTATCAGGCCACTGATGCAGAGGGTCTGAGAGCATGCAGCGTAGTTGCTTCTTTGAGCCAGAGGAATGCAAGTCATTTCATTTTACAGGCTGTAGGCAGTTTTGCTACTAAAGAAAAAACGTGCAATTAGGGAAAGAAAGTTTAACACCATCTTTCATCAACTCAAATACAAGCACCATTCTTGTTATTCCGAGAAAAAGAAAGTTCCTTGGCATGTCTTTACTTCCACCAAACATTCATGCAATTAGTCCATACTACCATCACACTACCACCACAGACAGAGTATCAGCTTCGTTTTGCTGCTTTAAAACGATTCCACTCAGTATTTTCGAAAACGCCTTATTTTGACAAAGAGGGGACTCGAAGCAATGTGATGCAACTATCTGCTCAAAGTGTTAAAAAAACTCCCAGAGTTGCTTTTTTAACTATCTAATGTTGTCGAATGTGCATGAAGGACATTTTACCAGCCCAACATGTTATTACACATTTAACATACATAATATACATCCTGTCAGCACAAGTGGCACAGATAGTGAAAGGCATCAATTTTATTCAGTCATGTTGGAAAATCCATGTAGCCCGTTGAAGTTTGCAATGCTACAGTGTTAGCCACACATAAAAATTAATGAAGGCATGTCCTTGCAAAGCCATTGACAGGTTCATAAACTATGAAACAAGTATGAAGCATCCATCAATTTCAAGATGAGAAAAAAAAAAATGGCCACCGCACCTTCAGTCAATTAGTTGCAACAAAGAAAGGAGGCAGACAAAATGTAATATACGGTGGTGGAAATGACGCTTGGCATTTTACTCTGTATGCTAGAGTCTGTATCGAAAGGTTGAAATCTGGACAACAATGAATGCTCAGGAATGGACGCTAGTGGCTTACCGTAACCAAACACTTCTTTCACCTCATCGTTGTCTTTTGCACTGTTTTCTCACTACCAAATCTGCACTCGTCAAAAGCAGACTTCAAGAGGCAAATGAAGATGTTAAATCTAGCCAGCATTACTTCAGCACTACTTCATCTTCTGTAGCCCTTGAAGTTTTACAGTTGTACCTTACTGATGAGAACTGTGCAATTTTACACGCATGCAGTACAACTGGTGTATCATGAATACTTTGCACCAGTAATCAGCATATTATAGCAGTGAACTCAATTATTAAGGATGAGGTGAAAAGAAATGTTGCAATGTTTAGTAGTGCAAGTGCTATATTACAGTGACGTAGCATGCGAATGAAATGCTTAGCAGAATAACTACTCCGCGAAAAGTAAACAGAACACAAAGATGCATGACAACATCATTCTGCAAGTTTCATATCTTCTATGGAACACATGAATGACTGGACAAAACATTAATACTTTAACAGATGTAAGGCCATCTCCTACAGAGAACCAGCCTACATTGGCTTTTATCTGCCCTCATGTCCAGTCTTCAAACTCTGGTATTTGTGAAGTAGTATGCATAACAAAACAAGATCACTGGCACAAAATCATCCACTGCCCTCATAGCCTCGACACTCACGCATGCAGCAAAACTCTGACCTACATTCGTTGCATCACTGTGTGGACAGCAAAGAAGAATGCACGTGGTGGCGCATTGACTCAAAGTTACAATAGGTCACCCTGCGTTTAGGTTAGATGAGTGTGCCATTATGTCTACATATGGTCAGGGCACTAAACTGTCAGTATTTAGCTTTTTGCGCAGAAAGGCTTTTTTCATCTTTATATAGCTTCTTTGTCAGAGCGTGGTGAAAGTATAGGGACACATATAAAAGGAAAAGAGCAACGACAGATGAAACCACATCTTTTTACAAGTGACAGCACGACAATGTGTTGGAACAAAGTCTTATTCTGCAGGCACACTACTAAACTGTTAGACGCTGAAGTTTTATATTAAAACAACCGAATGAATGCAGCCTCAACAAACAAGTCGGAAGCTCCATCTCTAAAACAGGCGCCCACAGTGTAATCCACCATATGGACCAATCTAAATCACCACTGTAGACCAAATTTTAGTGAAACTACCACTGGGTGATGTAGCACACCCTGTTTAGAGCACAAAAATGGCTTTTATAGAAATGAGTACATTTTTTTGGAAAGACGTAGATTTCAAATTGAACACAAAGTTACTGGAATCACTACTAGCGACACAAACATCTAGTGGCTCGATGCTTGCCAGCCTAATATACTAATTCTGCTCTAGCAAATGGATTCACAAAATAATTTCATAGGCAAATCACAGCTTCGGCAAGGTACACACATACAACTCCCGCATCGAGCACAACATCATTCAGGAATAATGCCGCAGTATACTGTGGCTCTTTTAATCAGTCGAAGGTAACAAATGCTGAAGAAACAAAAATGAGGAAAAGCTCGGTGATGGCAGGAGGAATGACGTGACTTGGGCTTCAGAGAGGTCTTTACGCAGCTTCCATTTCTATGTCAGCAGCTGAAACAATTTGCAAAAGAAGAGAATATACAAGCGAATCCCTGGCATGCAATGCACCACAGCAATCAACTCCAAAGCAACATGCTCAAAGATGAATTCTGTCACACAGGAACGAGCTTCACCCCGAAGGGGTACAGACAAAACGGTTTTGAGCGTCAGATTTTTTTGCACTCAAAGAGGCCTACATGCCTAGCATACCTGCGAACCTGAAGGCTAAAAACTTTGCGACCGGGAGTAGCCAGACCATATTTGTTTTTAAAGAAAACTCTTGTTGCATCGCTTCTTTCGGTGTACGACGCGATAGCGCTGGAGCTTCTTCGCACGTGGCGTCGCACGTGAGGAAATGCACAAACGGCGAACAGCATGTGATGAGCGTGGAATTTCAGTGTGCTGGAAGAACGTAAGTATCATGCGGACGGTATCGAGGGAAGCACCCATTGGTTTCACAGCCTTGCCAGAGTGGCAATTAAGACGCCTTCAATAAATAAGTTAAAAAACAAAAATGTCCCTGAAAAAAGTCATTGGTCACCGACGCATTCGGAATTCCTTGCAACGCGCCTAGTACAATCCTGAAGAACAAAGTCGACATAAAGCTGAAGGCAGTGCAATCTAGTCGCCCTGGAGCATGTTGTGTGCGTGCTCCAACCCACGACAACGTCGAGAAAGCTTTGTACGCCTGGTTCTTACAGACATGCACCAGAAACATCTCTGTCGACGGCCAAATGGCCATGAAAGAAGCGAACTGCAGCCTCAGAAGAAGAAAGTTTCACTGGTGGCACTGCTTGGCAGCAGCGTTTTAAGACTCGTTACAGCATCATCACAAAGACCCTCTCCAGTGAAAGCGAGGCGACCAACAGCACTGACACAAAGAAGTGGGTGTTCGAAGAAAGGCCAGAGATTTGCGATTGCTTTTCAATGTTGCAAATATTCAACGTAGATGAGACAGCATTGTTTTGGCAAATGCTGCCAAACAAGACTTTGCACCAGAAGGGCAATGCATGCCATAGTGGAAAGCACAGCAAAGCGTGCATCTCGATTTTGTTTGCTGCAAATACGAATAGGTCATGCAAACTGCGGCCACTGGTTATCGGCAAGAGCTTTATATTTTTTTAATTCATGAAGTAAAAATTTAGCACTATTTCTTGATACAGCAGAATCTTCATCATTCGATTACAGCTGATATGAATGTTGGAACGATATGAATCTGCCGAAACACTACCGATGTCACAAACATGCGGGCCATGAGCACACCCTCAACTGCCCACACATCAACAATGCCATGATCGCCAGTCATGCGATATGCACCACAAGCAATGGGCAGAGGGCCATACACCAGTGATGTTGCGATTGCCAGTCACATTATACAGGCCGAGAGCAATGAGCGGTGGCATGCCGCCATAAATAAATCCCCATAGCCATAAACAGATCTGCATGAATGCAATTCCCCTGCTCCTAGATATGGACTTTGTTCCTTATGGATGATGCGAATTTCGGATGACATACATATTTTTGGACACCCTTTGCTACATAGTGCGCTGCCTTCAAGTAATCTCTCACTCCTGTTCTGTAGTTAGTTTGCTCTCTCAAAAAGTTAGTTACCAGCATAATAAATGGTGTCCAAGTGTACAAGTTCTGTCCGCCTTTCCCTGCTCGCATATGAGCCTATGCGCAGTTAACGTGCAAAGGCTCCAGAAAGCTTGCACATAACCCAGCACATCCAAACACCAAGTTTTGAAAGAAACACTACACAATAGCCGACCACTTTTTGGACTCCAATAATTCAGAATTTCCTGAGGAACCATCACGCACCTCGTAAGAATGTATATTTTCACACACAGCTGATGCTTCAGACCCTGAGGAGTCCAAAAGTTCCGATTTTTCAGACTAAAACAGATGGCAACAATACAGTGCCGACCATTTTTTTCTACCAAAAGTGAGTTTTCTTGGCATAATGTAGACGCGAGCAGGCATCGCTGCCACAGTCAACCTGTTCTCCGTCGCCAAGCAAGGAGTCACTGTAGATTTAGACACAAACAGCGGGCATTGACAGAGTAAATCGGTTGGACTGGCTTGGATAGGCTTGGTTATTTGTTCTTCAACGCTGCCACTCGAAACTATGGCAAGCTCTCTGTTGCCATCGAGATGGCCTACAAAGAGCGCACAATTGTGTTAAAACGGGACAAGCGGAACAGCTGCAGCATCCACCGTGGCTTGGCCAACGTCACCCGCAGTACATGGCAACAGATGCTGAAGGGACGGGGGTGTGGTGTACTCGGAGGCTCTCACTTCCGCTCGCGTCTTCCCGTCAGTTACCTCTCAGTCTCTGCGAGTGTCATTGCCCATGCAGACTGACCGTTCTGGCTTCCCACGGTGCGTGCATTCATTCACAGCATGACGTGCAACCACGTCGCACTATCTGGTATCATGGCTTGAAAAGGTGCGGACATGACGGAAGCATGACTATGGCTCAGATAGTATAATATTATCGCCTGCAAGTAAAACATGGGGAGCAGCTAATTTCTTAATTTTTAAAGCCAGTCCTTTCGCAGAAAATTCTTTCTCAAACTTTCACAGATTTTTAAGACTGAACGATTATTAGGACCATTTTCTGGGTCCCGTCGAGTCCGAAAAATCAGTCGGTGATTGTATGATTACGTTCACACTAGATGTACGAGTTGAATGACAATCTCACTCTGTGACATGCATTCAACTACACATGCACTCATGTGTGCATACGGTTGTCTGCAATCAAATAAAAACACTACTACACAGCCTCTACTTTTTGTGGTAAATATTACTACTGAACCTCAAAATTATACTCAGTTTGATACACTTAATAATGCGACAACGTTTCCTTTTAAACATTACCTGCAAGCACTGCATCACCTGAAAGCCTTGGTAGGCATGTGCGCAGGAACAGGCTTACCCATTTCATTGAACATGAACTCCTGTTGGTACTCCTTGAGGAACTGAGAAGACCTCGCCTCATCCCAGAAGAGCGAGTATACACGCTTCACATCTTGTATCGACACCTCTGTGCCCTGCACAGAAAAGAACAACACATGCAACCCCTGTCTCAACTTTACAGCCATCTGCCCTCTGCTACCCACAATTGGCATAGAGTTAAGGGGGGGACACTGGTCTTGAAAAAAAAATTTTTATTAATGAAGTCACAGTTACAAAATCTTCAGGGAATATGCATTTTTGTGTGCTGATTCTAAATATGTCATTTAATTTCATGTAAAACAATTCCTTGAGCACTTATGCACTTTTTATGCTAGTATTTTGCGGAGAGTTTTGAAGAAAATTTGCTGCGGGAAACTCGCTGAAATGTATGCCAATGGGTTCTCTTGACACCAAGGAATACAATAAGGGTGAAATTGTCTTCCTGCCTATCATAGAACTTAAGTTATAGAGTGTTGAAGTTGTCGCTTCAGAAATGAGAAGGAAAGTGTGTATTCCAGTTTCTGAAGTGGCAGCTTCAGTACCCTATTACTCATGTTCTATGAGAGCCAGGATGATAATTTTACCCTTATTGTATTCCTTGGTGTCATGTGAACCCATTGGCATACATTTCAGAGAGTTTCCTGCAGCAAATTTTGTTCAAAACTCTCCGCAAAATACTTGCATAAAAGTGCATAAGTGCTCAAGGAATTGTTTTACATGAAATTAAATGACATATCTAGAATCAGCGCACAATACATGTGCCCTGAAAATTTTGTAACTATGACTAAATTAATAAAATTTTCTTTTCAAGACCAGTGTCCCCCCTTAAAACTTGGATATAATGAAACTGAGCAAATCCGTATTTGTACTTGATCAGCTCGGTCCTCTTGCTTCCGCCATGTGCGAGAGTCACACCTTTCTGTTATTTGTTTTCTTTTCCCTTTCTGCAGAGTTTCAGTGCTTTGGCATTTAGTTAGGCTGATGAGCCTGAGATTGTGGGATCACATAACCGCACATTTCGATTCAGGCAAAATATGGAAACGCATTCCGTGATGTCGGTTCGTTTTAATGAATCCCAGGTGGTTAAAATTATAGAGTTGTAGCAGGGCTTTACGACTGGTACTGCCAATACGGTAACGCGTTGCCGTTCCTACTGTTGCCATGTTTGCCTAGCCGCTACTGCTGTACGGCCGTGCAGCTAACTCCTTCCCAACTGACAAGTACAGGAGGGGAGTTTTTGTCTGTCCTACGAGAGGTCTCTTGCAAGCAAGGTTTCATGTTTTCATTGCTTATTGCTCTCTCACTGCGTTTATGTTGGCACCTACTGACTAGGAGGTGTACACACAAAACAAAAAGTCTACAGCTTGTTAAACAAGCTCATTAGCAGAAAAAGTAGCTTTTTACTTTCATCTGAATGGAAAATGTCGATGCCGTATGACTTCTATTACACCGCACTCAGACCTGTTGGCAATCTGTGTATGCACTAATTTGTTGCAGAGTAGTAGTTCACTCGGTACTCAGTAACTTGAAGCAGTTTTTTAAAAACAGAGACAAAACTTTTGAGATCCAGAGTTTCAAGGTAAGCAAAGTACCGAAATTTTTTTAAGTTCAGTGATCACGAATCAAAAATTTAAGCCTCCTGTCCAGCGTTATTTTGTAGAGGAAACTCCATTATACAAATTGGGCACCCAATTATAAAAAAAGGAGCCCCATGTAGTGGCACTGCAGTGCATAAAACACGGTCGAGGAAGAGCGCGCCTGCTCTGAGCATGCAATTGTATTTGATAAAGGCGACCACGGCTGCCGCTATGTGAGGAGGAGGGGGTGGACTGGGAGGCGTGCTTCTTCAAGAGTGTCCCCTCCTTAGGTTAGACTGCCTGTCATTGCCTTGGGAAACAGACTCACTCCACGTCTCGCTTCAGTTCTCCAAGGCCTCTGCAGTAAACTTTCCAAGCTTCAAAGCTGGGACCAGAGGTGGCGTGCACCTGATACTGGCGCTGCATCGAAATTGTACCAACTACAAAGTGGCGCAAACCTCCAATTGATGGCCTTTTTTTCTAGTTTCGACTTGATTACAGGAGTAGCGCAAGCAGGTCTGCTACGCGCTCTCGCCATACTCGGTCCAGGTAGGTACTCGTACCCCTACCCTCGCCTGTACAGTTAAACATGGATGTAACGAAACTCCATATAACGAATTCCTCGATATAACGAAGTTTTTTACTGCCCCAACACCGCCCCCATTGAAGAGCATCCATTTGAGACCTCCATGTAATGAACTTGTGCGGCGGTTGACCCTGATATATAACAAACTCGCTTGAGCTGAGTTACGAAATAAGGAAAGTTTCAAGATGATAAGCATGAACTGATATGAAAGGAACGTCAACGATCGCAACAAGTGACCGCAGTTGAGACAGCGCGTCGTGCGCCAGTGCCGTGCATCTCCACTGTTGCCTCTTTGACCGTGCCTTTCACCTGGTCTTGCAGCTCATGAAAGTTTCCATGGTGCGATTGTGCGACATCTTTATAGGTTTCAACCACAGGAATATAATTTCATTTGCCAATATTTTTTTACTACCAAGTTTTCTTTGTAAAGCCCCTTACACGAGCACTTCAAAATTCCTTTCCTTTTCTAAGATGAAACAACCCACATGCTAGCTGTCACATGATGTACCTTTCTCCGCTTGCAGACCAGGTGTGCTGTGGTGATGAGTTGTATGGCATACCGAAGGGTCGTCTCCGTTGCAATCCTAGTCAAGACATTCAGTGCATCGTCACACATTTCAACATCCTCCTCCAGACACCTGGAACACATCACAAAAATTAAGTTCCGTCTTTAAGGGTGCGACATGAGAGCAGTTCCTCTTCACACACAGTCACTGTTCTTCGTTCACATTCACACAACACAGTTTCCACATTCATGTCTTTGAACTCCTCCCCACTACTGTTTACATACATTCCGTATTTACTCGCATAATAGGCGCACCCCTAGTTTGGTCGCGAAAAATCGGATTTTTTTATTTCCGCGCATAATAGGTGCACCCCGAACTTGGCGCTGTGATCAATACTGCATTTACACGATCGCAGGCCGACGCCTCGCCAGCCCCCACCCCCAATCTTTATTTTAACAAAGTTTTTGCTGAACTGACTGCTGGTCCTCACTAGTGCTGCTGCCGTCGCAGCTGCTGCGGACCCACAGCACGTACAACGACATCGCGTAGAACAGCCGCACACAGTTTTCAGGGATGCTCACTTTAAACGTCTGTTTGGAAAGTTTCATCTCCAGCCGGAAACGTTCCCGACTTAGGCCCGCGAGAACCTCGGTGCCTGGAGTCGCGTACGAAAATTTAGGCATGCCGCAGACGCAACTGCCGCACTTCTCGGCCACGTCGAGTTTCCGACCTGCCGCACGCTTGCCGTGTTCGAGAGCAAACTCCCAGCCGTGTAGCTATTAAGGTGCTTGCCCGTCGAGCTAAAACAGCAACGCTCGGCGGCAAAGCCACAAACCACGATGACTACGCGCCACCGCAGATCCCGGCACTTGATAGCAACAAAAAAAAAAAAAAAAAAAAACTGGAGCTGGTGATGCTGATGGCGATATGGATAGTGAACGCTCACGGCGGAAGAAAATGTTGATGATGATGATAAGCTTGGCCTCGGGCGCCCTTCGTGGGCGGCGTCTGGAACCTATTTAGCGCGCGTGCGGCCTCCGCGATCAAGCGCCGTTGCGCGCAGCCGGAGCTGATCGCGGAGGCCTCGACGCGTGCATTTCGAAGGCTATTCCCGCGTGGGTCGTGGAATGTTTCGGTGCGGCCCTTACACGTTTTTTTTTTTAATATTTTCGGGAAAACGAGGTGCGGCCCGTACATGAGTGCGTTTATGCGGTATGTTCAATTTCGCGAGTCGAAAAATTTCCGGAAATTTTACCCCGCGTAATGGCACACCCCGAACTTTGAGCCGGATTTTCTGGAAAAAAAGTGCGCCTATTATGCGAGTAAATACGGTAATGTTACTCTAATAATTACCTCACTAATTAGCGCATCTCTAGTTCACTCCACTGATTACCACACTACTAAGCTTCAAATTAAGCCAGCATAACACACACATCGCGCAGCCGGAGCTGATCGCGGAGGCCTCGACGCGTGCATTTCGAAGGCTATTCCCGCGTGGGTCGTGGAATGTTTCGGTGCGGCCCTTACACGTTTTTTTTTTAAATATTTTCGGGAAAACGAGGTGCGGCCCGTACATGAGTGCGTTTATGCGGTATGTTCAATTTCGCGAGTCGAAAAATTTCCGGAAATTTTACCCCGCGTAATAGGCGCACCCCGAACTTTGAGCCGGATTTTCTGGAAAAAAAGTGCGCCTATTATGCGAGTAAATACGGTAATGTTACTCTAATAATTACCTCACTAATTAGCGCATCTCTAGTTCACTCCACTGATTACCACACTACTAAGCTTCAAATTAAGCCAGCATAACACACACATCTGCCCCCCCCTCCCCCTTGTACCTCAGCCAAGTCAATGTGCCTATGTGGCCTAGTCGGTAGCATGCCTGGCTGGCAACCCAAGGGTCATGGGTTTGAATCCACACCAAACTTCATGGAAGTTCTTCCTTTACATAAAATCAATTACTTTATAAAGTTAAGTCATTTGAGACAAGTGCCCACCTTTCAATCACATTACAAGTCCCCTCCAACTATTTCAATTCCAGACATACATGCATGACGTATGTTTCTCGACATAACAAAGCCACTGGGATAACGCCAGCAGGTTTCTCGACAACACAACACCCTAAAATCTTGTACAGCACAAAATTGACAGCAAAGAACCCCAACAAATAACGATGAGGCTTGAAGGCCTATCCCATCATTGCAACAGACTAGTCTGAGGAGGTACGTAATGTTTTTTTCATGATACCCTGAGGAAGCCATGACGTCTGGCGGAATTGCAACGGTAATTTACAGCCACTATGCTTCCTGATTACCGTATTTTCCAGTGTACAAGACGCACCCTTGTATAAGACGCACCCGCCATATATGCAGGCTGTCATTGAAAAAATTGGTATATAAGACGCACCCCAATTTACCCAGTAAGGCTAGTGAGGCTTAATTAAACATGCTTATGCGACCATCGCAAAATGCACCGTACTTGAGAGAAGTTCTTAAGCAACGCTAAGTGATCGAAAAAGGCAACACTCACGCCATACCCGCCCACGTTTTAGCACAAAAGAAAAAAAAGCAAAAGAACTCTCATGTCCATAACAATTTATTTTTACATAAAACCTTCAAAGTCTTCATCTTCGGATGGGCTATCGAAAAGGCAACGCGGCTGAAGCATTCTGTTCACACTACGTACTTGCAATGGGTGACTAAAAAAAAACGTCGGCTTCTCTTGGCTTGTCTTGACAAAGGCGAGAAGCGCGACTGTCGCCTATTTTGGCATTTCACAGTACCTTTGCTTGGGGCCTCCGAAACGGCCGCGTGTTTAAGATCCCGGAAGTGGTCAACCCCGCCGTTTCATGATAAAGCTCACCTAAAAAAGTTGCGCACGGCCGTCCCCGTATTGAAGTATTAACCATGTTACAACCGCGTTATTGGTAGTAATATTTTTTCGGTGAAAACAGCTTGAACATGAACCTGAGTAATTTCTGAACTCGCAAAAAAAAAACGGAAAATTCGCATATAAGACGCACCCTTGTATAGGACGCACCAGCAAGATTTTTGAAAAAAACCCGCGTCTTATACACCAGAAAATACGGTATACAAGACAAGCCTCACAACTTGAGCACACTGCTGTCACTTGCATTTAGCACTAAATACCACAGCACTCTGTCTGTGGTTCGTCTTTGAACAAAAAATGTTTTGGATAAAAACAAGTGTTCAATACAATGCCGAAACTGCGTGGATACAAGCACACAGCCAAGTAATATGTAGCACGAAAAAAGAAAAAAAGTTGACATGACCATGAGCACTGCAGGCATGGAACACAGGATTTCGCACAGTGCTTTTCAACAGCAGTGATCCAAAAGATGCAACAATGGCAATGGCTGCTAGCAATGAATATATGGCCATAACTATGGCATGCCAGATAGCTGCGTTTCCCAGCTGTACTTTCTTACAAGCGTTGAAATGCGGGCTAGTTGGTTGCTCATTAGAAAAACAGCGCGAAGGACGCAGACGAAGAAGAGAAGACACAAGACACAAACACAGCGCTGACTGACAACTGATATTTATTTGCAGAAGTGTACAAATATATATACATGGCTTGATGCGCGACAGAAAAACAAAAACAGATGTTGCGCGACAGAAAAACAATAACAGATGTGATGCGCATGCCGAAGATCGCACATCAAGCCATGTATATATATCTGTACACTTCTACAAATAAATATCAGTTGTCAGTCAGCGCTGTGTTTGTGTCTTCTCTTCTTCGTCTGCGTACTTTGCGCTGTTTTTCTAATGTACTTTCTTGTTCAATGACACAGTAAAAGGAGGGGGGTAGAGAAGAGGGAACAGCGCACCTGATGTGCAAAATCTGCTTGATCTCTCGCTCCTGATAGGGTTGGGTGGCGATGATGACGAGCCGGTCGAGCAGGTCGATGGGGATGCCATGGGGGCTCTGGTAGTTGGTGCCCCGGATGCGGGTCAGGCCCCGGTTGGTGGCCATCACCAGCACAGGCGCCAGGTCGCTCTCCATGGCCCGGTTGAGGAAGGAGAAGCACTCCATGTCCAGCATGTGCACCTCGTCCACAAAGAGCACACCGGGCACGATGTCCGCCTTGCCCTCCTCGCGCCACTCGGCCACCTTGGCATTGATCTGCTCCCGCACCTCCGCCTTGATCTCACCCGTGTCACCTGTCCCCCGCATTCGTCAATGCATGCAAAATCTAAGTAGCTGCCTAAGTAAATGCCATTTCCAGGTTTCAGTGAGAGGAAGATGGTGCAGGATTAATACCCGTGCCACACGGACAGATTTAATGCCATTAAGTGCTTACTGCCTTAAGCGGGGACACTGGTCTTGAAGAAAAAATTTTTATTAATGAAGTCACAGTAACGAAATTTTCAGGGCATATGTATTTTTGTGTGCTAATTCTAAATATGTCATTTAATTTCATGTAAATCAATTCCTTGAGCACTTATGCACTTTTTATGCTACTATTTTGTGGAGAGTTTTGAAGAAAATTTGCTGCGGGAAATTTGCTGAAATGTATGCCATTGGGTTCTCTTGACACCAGGGAATACAATAAGGGTGAAATTGTCTTCCTGCCTATCATAGAACTTAAGTTTTAGAGTTTTGAAGTTTTCGCTTCAGAAATGAGAGGGAAAGTGTGTGTTCCTGTTTCTGAAGTGACAGCTTCAGTACCCTATTACTCAAGTTCTATGAGAGCCAGGATGATAATTTTACCCTTATTGTATTCCTTGGTGTCAAGAGAACCCAATGGCATACATTTCAGCGAGTTTCCTGCAGCAAATTTTCTTCAATACTCTCCGCAAGATACTTGCATGAAAAGTGCATAAGTGCTCAAGGAATTGTTTTACATGAAATTAAATGACATATCTAGAATCAGCGCACAAAAATACATGTGCCCTGAAAATTTCATAACTATGACTAAATTAATAAAATTTTCTTTTCAAGACCAGTGTCCCCCCTTAAGTTTTAATGGCATTCGTGCGGTGCCACACGCATAAATTTAATGGCATTAGCCTTACTGCCATTCGCGACCTACTGAGTTCGCCACAACTCATTCGCCCGTGCAATGTGTACTCTTGTTCCCATTCCACACGCAGAAAAGCATGCAGCTTTGTCAGTTACAACTGCCTAGCCCACTATAAAATGGTTCATTCTTAACTTTCAGCCAGATGAGGCACCTAAACCGCATTTTCGATGCGAAGAGCCCCATTTTAACCAGCCTTATTGACTGGTACTCTCGACTTGTGTGCTGACATGCGAGTTTATGGCTACTTTTTCGACTTGTAAAGCAGGAACAGCCGTATTTTCCGGAAAATCGTTTTTACATTACATTTGAACATCATTCCCGATATATTCTGCTCATTAGGAATGTTTATATTAAGATGAAACTTTTGACTACCTTGCAAGCGTTATCGTCATCGTCACTTTCGATAATGGCATTAAAAGTGGACGTGTAGCACCAACTCCGAAAATAATGGCATTAACAAACTTAAGGCCTTAAGCATTTACTGCCATTTCTTGTGCGCGTGTGGCACGGGTATAAGGGGGGACACTGGTCTTTGAGAGCAAAAAATGACCAAAAAATCGATTTTCAAAAAGTAATATTTGTGGAATCTGCTGCAATTATTTTCCAACCCTATCAATTTTTTCCATCAAGAAATCAACATTTTGACCATAATATTACATTCAGATCATCGTGTGGGCTGAATTTATGCAGGAGCAGACAGTTTAATGGCATGAAAATTTTGGACATCTGGCTGTCTTAGTATGTCAATATCTCAACATCTAGGACAGATAGAGATGCCATATTATGAAATATTATGAAATAAATAAATATTGCTTGCTAAGGGAAGCTGAAGGCACAGTGTGTGCAATAATCGAAGATTTGTTCAATCTCACTTCAAAAATTTATAATTCGAAAAGTTTATCAATGCATTGCATTTCCACCTTGAACACTGATATTCCAAGTGCTGTAAAATTACTAATGAGGGTAAAATGGAAAAATGGTTTTGATTATTGCACTCTTTACTCGTCAGACTATGTAGCCGTGGATTAAATATGATTTCTTATTGAGCAGTTTTTTTAGCACCGAGGCACTAATAAATGAATAATTAAAATTAATTATCTTGGGAACCGGCTAATGTATGAGAAAGCTAACTTCATTGTTGAAATCAGTGTAAAAAACTGAGCAAGGTGGTGCAGTTCCATTACGATTGGACTAAAAATAAGGAAAATAGGTCTAAGACCAGTGTCCCCCCTTAAAGCCACCTCCGCTAATACAGGGCAGAAGCGCACACATGTGCCCATCGCCCACGTGGTGTGTCCACCCTCTACGCTACTGCCTCCCTTCCCCCAAAAGCTGCTCAGGCAGACAGTGAGCAGGGCATTTGGGACTTTCTGAGCGAGCGAATGATCAGAAGAGCCACAAAGCCTTAAAAATTCTAGAGAAGCATGTTCCCTTTAGTATACAAGTAAAAACCAAACAGACAAAAACGGCAGGCAGCAATGTAAATTTTTTTCCACGCACGCTTCCCGAATGGTACATTTTTGTCCGTAGTTCCGTGAAGAACATAACAGCGGGGTTCTGCTGCATCATGTTTGAAAGCCAGCTGTAAACTTTTCATGACTTTTTTTTTTTTTTGAGTGTCTATGTGAGAAAAAGGGGGCAGTCAGCTGATGTGTGTGCGCCAGCTGTGTGTAAACAAAACTTGAACCTATCTGCCCCAGGAAAACATTTATTTGCCAAGTATTTTTGTTCCTTGTCGCATGTCTTTTTGAACTCCGCACTCGTGGATTCGCTGTGGATTCGAGTCCTAAGTACAGTAGAACTTCAATTATACAACTTTCAGGAGACTGTGTGAAACCATCGTGTAATCCGGGCGTCACATAAACAAAATCTCGCACAAGGGATGTATTAGTGTAATAAACATGTTCGCTACTCTGGCTTTCAAAAATGAGTTAAAGTTCTTTCCCTTACGTGTTATAAATGTGCCCGTTTTCATTCTGCGAGAATTAGTTCTGAGACTGCGCACAGCTGCAGGCTTTTCGGCGTTGAAGAGGTAGCTTTAGACAAGACGCGCGTGCGCTCCCGTCCCTGCATGTTAAGTAGATGTCACAAAAACGTCGAAAACGACGATTTGGATGATGTGCCCAAAATATGGCTGCTTCAACTCTTCAAAGACATTTCACAGCACACTGTACGGCCATGCCAATGAGATGTCTTTCTGTTCAGACTTCCTCTAGAACCACTGTCACTCTGCAGCAGCGGTGTCTGTACTAGGAATTCGCATCATAATGAAAAAAAGAAAACGCGATGTTTGCCTGCGACATGAATCCACCACCGGTGCACTTTCTGCAGCGATGTGCAGCCTGCCGGGTGACAGTTCACTGCTCCCTCCGTTCAGTGCAGCCAGGCCTAACATGCTCCGCACTGAAGCCGCATCGGAAAGCGCTTTCAAACTAGCCACTGATGATCATGGAAATGCCTACTCTTGTTACCGCTTCTACAGTAACTCTATGCTGGTATAAACATACAACTGATTCCCTTAATGCCTTTGTCAGCGAAGCGCACGAGCCACCTTGCACGGACAGCCGCTGGTCAGGTCGCAGGTGCACAGTCAAAGCACAAGCCATCGGCAGAACCGTGACAATACTTTGTGCGCTTGATCGCATCGTTGCGCGCATGCCTCCGTCTTGATTCCAATCTGGAGCCAACTTGGTAGATTTTAAGTCTGCCAATAAACTACTCTGCCAACGTCTCTCATTCTGGGCGGTTACCGCCGACCGTAGTATGAATTGGGGAACAAATATTTTTCCGTCGGATAATTGAGGCTTTTAATGCATTACCCTTTCGGAGATTCGCCAGGCCCACACCAATTTGTCGTATGTCGTAAAATGCGGGTCGTCGCATGAACGGGAAACGCATAATCAAGGTTCCACTGCATTTTCTTTCATACAGCGACAACAAATATGAGAAAAAGCCATTAATAAGTTCAATAAATATTACCTAGATGGCAGCATCTGTTCTACACGAAGGCACACATTCTTTTTCCCGAATAAGACAGACTTCGATCGGGGTACTGCATGTTGTCGACGTGCCAATGCACTGCTCTCGCCTCTTGCAGCCAGTCATCACAATACAGTGACAATCTGGCCTCAGATTAAGATGATCAAAAATTCTACAACAAATGAAGTGCCCATAAACTGGCTCTTGCCAGCATAACAGCCACACATGTTTATACTTCCTGGATACCCAACAACAAAGCTGTACCCCAATGAAAGCACCCCCTCCCAAGTCTGTGCTAGCTGACCACATGACCACAGACTTCACACTCTCAACAATGTCACTCTCATGCACAAAGCCGAGTTTGATCACACCCTCCCTAGCTATCAACGTAAAGAGAAACGAGAAGAATGTTCACCAGAGAAAAGTGCAAGAAATCCATGCGTGCGGCTGTTGATGACGTCAATTTCATGAAGGGTGACAGTGTGCACCACTTCCTTCCGCTTCTGCAGCTCGCCCTCGGGGCACTGAACAAACTTGGTCTGTGGCCCCATGGCATCGTAGTCACGGGCACGTGTGAAGGAACGGCCGAGCTTGGTGATCTTGCCCGTCGCTTTGTCTATGGTTATGATGTCACTGAAAGCAAGAGAGAACAGAAAAGAAATCACGACAGGTCACCATTTACAGTGAGGGCCAAGAATAATGCAATGTGTCAGCAGAATGTTGTAGCATGTAGGTAAGGCCGACGATGTCCAGCTGCCACTGCCGAAGTTCAGCTCATGACGACATCCAGGTCACTTACCCTGCCTGCACCTTTTCCTTGGTAAGAGACTCTATCATTTTCTGACCCAAGTCGTAAATGGTTTCCATTTCTGTAGTCTTCAGGGTGAGTTTCCCCACTTTGGCACCCTGTGTAATAAGTAGAAGAAGAACGTGAAAATCGTCGACTGAGAAAAGCCAAAAAAAAATTAATAGCCAGAAGAACTCACAGTTCCTGTTGCTGGCCTGTCAATCTGTATCTCAACAACTTCTCCTTCAATAATCTCAGTTTCTTCTCTGGTAAAAAAAAAAAAAAAATGAGAAAAAGATGATCAGCCACAAATGTAATCAAGCAAGCAATTCTTCGATGCAAGACATGAAAGAGTGACATATTTCAGTCATGCAGTCATTCAACTGTGGCAGAGCCTTACTCATCAAGAGGTTTGTTCAGTTTACACACCATTCACTGCACCTGCTACATTCCCGTACCCCGGTCCTCAACTGCATCATGTGCAAGCATGGTGCCTACCAGTAATTCTGGTAAAATTCTGGTTATTCATTATGAAAAAAAAAAAAAAATGCAACACTTGTAGACAAAGCATTGTACACATACTGCTAACAGTAGAAGGGCATCGTTTAAGAAGCTCTATCCTGCAAGGACTTTTTTTTTCACAGCCAAGCAATTAAAGGGACACTGAGGGGAGCACTATTAATATTTTTTTTATAGCAAAATCCGACAGTTCGGCATGTCATGGCTTTGTTGCCACTTAGGCGGCAGAGAAAGATGCACTTATTTCTAAGAAATTTGGATTCGAAGTTGAAAAAGTTTTTCCCGCCGCTCTGATTCAAACTTGGGATTCTCCTATGACGACACAGGACTAAGTGACGTGTAACATGACGTAACGCAGACTCCGTGATTTCTGGCTGCCAGCAGTGCGGCCTAGCAGCAGCAAAAACGAAAGCTACTGCCGGCCGCACGTTGAAGGCATCTATCGGCTATTGCGGCCGTCGCTACAGTCGCTTCGCTTACGTTTGCACTGGCTTTTTGCCAGCGTTACGATGGATCTCGTTCTCGAAGTCGTCAACGAAGTTCTCGCACACCTTTAGCATACCGTGTACCTTGTTACCGCTACAGAATACCGGGAGCCCCCCTAACGCTGGTGAGCAGGCGCTGATTGGTCCCGATGCTTCAGTCGCGTGCGTAGCTGCCGGGCACGTGGCGCCATCTGGCGACGTCAAGGAGATTTGCGCATGCATTGGCTGCGCCTCAGTGATTTGTGGCTTCTCGGGTCCTAGAGTTGCTAGAACCATTGGTTCTAGCAACACTGGTTTGTCCTATGACGTCACCACGCTTGTACTTGCGAGTTTGGCCTGTGGCGGCGATACCTGTATTTTGGTTCTTGCTCTTTTCTACGTTACAAGAGCTTTGTTGTCATATGAGTGGCGTTTCTGTAATCAGGAGCTGGTATTCTGTCGATACAAGCCAACTTCAATTTCTCCTCAGTGTCCCTTTAATGGCACGAACAGAAACTGACCACTGCTTTCGTAGGCCACCATTCTTTCTCCATCAAAATTTCTATGCTTATGCATTCCTCTGCATATGCACGAAAACGAAGCGATTCATGCTTTCTGCTGTCAGATGCCATTCATGCAATAAAAAATGGCCAAGCTGTAATGCCGTTTGGAATATAATGCCTTGCATGCACCAGCACTTCTGTTGACATAACATCTTTGAAACTTCGATGTTAAGGAAAGCTTTAACCCAAAAGGGAACTTAACAATCATTAACTGTAACCCGAACATCACAAAAAGGAGATGGGACCAACAAATGTATTTTGTATTTCTTGTCTTATACTAATAAATAAATTGTAAGAAATAACAGACTACCACCAGCCACATTCTCGCAAAAGAAACCAATTTCAGCAGTGCCTTACTTGATGCGGACACCAATGGATTTCCTAAAGGCTTGCATCAGGGCCTCAGTCTTCGACATCTCCAGGGAGAAGATCTCGCTGCCCGATATTGCTGTGAATGGGGTATCCTGGCCAAGTGCCTGGGCCATTCCTGCAATGGAACTGTCATGTCAGAAGCAGCACCATACAGGCATTCGCAACTACAAAGCAGTAAAGCAACAGAAACGTGTCTTCAAAGCGATGCAGGACAGTTGGCCGCAAGTGAATGCCGGTCAACGGCTGACCCTGCTCACAAAGTGAAGTGCTGAAACAAGTGACAACTATTCACACTTGCGAGTCACAAACGTTGCACAATCAGCTGTTGAGTTTCAACCACAGAGCAGCCCTAATGTACCAATGTTCACACTAATCATTACCGTATAATGCGGAATATAGGTCGACCCCCTTACCTTGAAGCAAAAAAGTCAACATAAAGATTATGAGGTACAAAATTTCGTTTTATTCACTGGTGCCACCAGACTCGTTGCCTCCTCATTCGTCCGAGCTGTCTGAGCTCTCGTCCGAAGATGACTGCTTTGCGCTGGCTGCGTCCCACAGCATGTCGTCCTCGGTACCGTCCAAAGAGTTGCTAATGCAACATTTCTTGAATGCCCGCATACCTTGTCTTCGAGCTCAGGGTGCACCGTGCCGCACCCGTGAAAGGTCGCCTTCCACGCGTTTCAGGCAGACAGCTCAATTTTCTGCACTCGCAAGTACCGGACGCTCTTCTCCGAGACGCCAAAGTGTCGCTGGGCGGACATGTTCCCATACTCTTCAGTGAATTCGATAACTTTTTTTTTAAACGCTGTGGTGAACTGACTTCGAGTACCGGTACTCATTTTGCGGGCTGTCGCGAAATTAATACGTTACAACACCAAGAACGATTACCACCGTCAACGTTTGGCCACGTCGGTCGACAAAGAGGAAGGAAAGAATCGTCAACATGGAAACGATAACGGTGCAGATGCCAAAATGTCCGCGGCTCACACATGTTGCCAGACGACTATTCAGTTTGTGCCAAAGGCCGGTATATAAGTCGAGGGGTTACCTTTCGGTAATATTTTTCGGAAAAAACCTCGACCTATATTCCGCACTATACAGTATGACTTGCAAGTTGCCCTCCCCAAAGATCTCATTCAGAACAAGAACTGTTAGGTCTGCCAATGCCGGCAATGAGAAGCCAAATGTACAACAAGCTCCACATCACTTCTGATTTCCTGAGCCACTGATTGGTTAAACAGCCTTGCAACTTGAGTCGCACTGCTGGAAAATCGAGTAGAACACAGATGCTTCACGACTTACTTTTCGACCAAAGCGACAACATGCAGATTAGACTTTTGGACGAAAATAGCTGCATGACATCCACGAATTGCAAATTCGAATGTACCGTGGTGATAGAGCAATGCTAAGGACTAGACAGATGCAGCACTGACCTCCAGCTATGTGCCCCATCTGTCTAGACCTAATTTTGTCCCTAGTCCTTAGTGCCGTTTTATATTACACTCGAAGAAACCTCAACTGGTCCACACCTCTACCCTTGTGAATGCATCTTTACAGAGTAGCGGGCTTGAAGTAGAGTGACGGATTATGTAAAGCACAGACACATGCAGCCATCCCCTTGCTACACTTGCCTTCTATTAATGAGTTTTTCCAACAAAAAAAAACTTTCTCCTGCAGATTTTATGTTTCTATAAATTTTCCCGCTTGTGTGTGCCGGGAATGATGCCTCACAACCATCGGTGCAGCTGCCAACCAATTTTTCGGATTCAGCAGGAGCGACAAAATCGTCCGAATAAACTGAACAGCCCAAAAATCCATTAACTTCAAAAACTTACTTTAGTGTAATAAAACAAAATTTTCATGTCGCTTGGAAAAAAAAAAAATAAACCCTGGAAATTTTGCCCTGCGCCTTGTTCTGCCCACAAGCGACAATATTAGCTTGATATATTAGCTTGTCAAAGAGTCACGCTTCCATCAAACTGCACGGCAGCAGATGTCCATGGCACGCTGCATACTACCGATACCATCTGTGCACCCTACAGATCATGCCGCAAACCATGTGACGAACAGACGGGCAATTTCCCACCACCCCGTCACAATGCATGCCCCATTGCTGCCACTCTGCACAAACATACTCCTTGCAAGGTCTCAGCAAATGTGCTCCACAGGGGCCCAGAAACACAATCTTAGTTAACTGTTTTGCCTGTTGATTGCATACAGTGAGTTATAATGGTGCTAATAGCGTCGGTAATACCGCGTATATTCCGTTTTTTTTTATATTTTAATGTCATCCCAAAAACAACTTCATGGCTCTGATGGTGTCGCCACACAGTGGCGGGTTTTTAGCAGCGGATATGACATCACCTGGCGCGAGCTTGATGACCGGACAAACAGTAAATATACTGTGAATAAATAGACACATTTTGTCACCTGTCTGCATTTTATATTAGATCAACAAAAACAATTTGTTTGTCTTAGATAAAAGCCCTGCAAAGCAAGTAAAATAAAAATACACCACCAGGGGCGCTCTGGCATGGAAACAACGCTGCCAGTCTCAGCAAGAACGAGTTAGAGAGCAGGCAACCATGGAGTACAAACTTCCGCGACGTGCTCTGGCTGGCTGTTTTGATTGGTTGCGCCAGGTGCTGTCATTGGGAGAGCGAAATAGGAGTGGGAAGCCCCGCCAAAATCGAGTTGAGGGCAGCGTTTTGTTTGCTTGTATTTTGAAATTTCTTCACTGAATAACTCTCGTTCCTGTGCATTGATTCTTGTAATTCTTTTTAAGTCAGCATCTGTGTGCCATAAAGAACCCACCTGAAGTATAGCCGGTATTCCCCCAGGCAGTGTTTCACAGCCCCTTTAAGGAACGAGTCCGCATTCAGGCCAGCGTTGAGAGAGGGAACACGTGGGAAGGGGCCACCTCATGCACATCGGCTGGCTACTATACAGTAGAACCCCTCTCCTGAGTGACAGTAAAAGTCACTCAAACCATCTTGACTATATTGGGATCTTTACTATACCAGTTGTTGGTGATGGCATTTCTCTGAAGATGCTCTCTCTGGCTACTCACTAAATATTAAGAGCTGGCTTATAAAAGAAACACTCAGAAATACCTTCCACCCTGCTCTTATCGACCATTTATGTGAAAATTATTTATTTTCCGTATCACATTTTAAGTTATCATGTTTTCGATTTTGTTTGCATCTTGGGGAAGTACCACCTTTACAAGAATATAATGTGGCTACGAATATAACACCAGTTTGATTCCATGTAAAAACCAAGCCTTTGCGTGAACGTGGCATTGTCTTCTGCAGCCTAAGCATCATTTAAGAGGCAATTGTTAAGAAATGCAAGTGACGCAGTCAAAGATGGCAAAACCACCAAAGCAGTGTCGCCGTTGCCATGCTGCGAACATTGGCTTTTTTTCCCCTTCTCTACTTTCCCACTGCAGTTTTGTTACCTTCCCTTCCTCAGCGAACCGCACCGCTTTCTTTCCCCAATCAAAGCCAGCTTTTCTTTTTTTTTTTCTGCACACGCAGCATGCTATGCCTCACGGCCCCAAGGCCTTCGAAAGGTTGGCTACTCCTAGCGCTCTTGAGTTTGATGGTGAAGCCATCTCAAAATCGCGTCGTTCTGTCACCTCTGTCATCATCGTTCTGTCATCATTCCGTGGGAAGTACGTAATCACGGGCAGACCGGAGTATACTATAGCGAGGTTCGACTGTATTACGTTTTTGCCCACAGAACGGCCAGAGGCCCTTTTAAAGGCACGCTGAGAACAAACTGTATTTATACATTACTCCATTCTAATGACAAAGGTGCTACTTCAACTGAAAATGGGGCTTTCATAAGCTAGAAAAAGGCACAAAATGAAATACAGCTGTCTCCATTACCGGTCGATTTCCCAAGTAAACTGCATGTGTCGACACATCTTTTGCAGTGTGGATTACAGAGCAGTGCCACCGTGCACATCTGACGGGAATCACGGGAGTTCTTTTCAGTGTAGATGTCGCAAGTTTGAAACGAGTGGCAGAAAAACATATAAATGCAATCTTAGCATAAAAGCATCCTTGCCTCCAGACAAACACGAACATACCCAGAGAGAGAGTCATAATATGAATTTTTACTAAAAACGGAAATTAAAAAATTTCCCGTTTTCCGCTTCCCGTTTTTACTAAAAACGGGAAGTTCTCCTCAGTGTCCCTTTAAAACCTTTAACTAACAGTTATTCAACTAATTTTGTTTATATAACAAACACTGTATCGGTTACCTGCCTCTCCAATGTCTGTCGTACTTAGGAGTTTAGTTTATGGGGGTTTAACGTCCCAAAGCGACTGAGGCTATATGAGGGAGACCGTAGTGAAGGGCTCCGGAAATTTCGACCACCAGGGTTCTTTAGCATGCACTGATATCGCACAGTACAGACACAGAAAAAAAGATTCAATCCTTGCAGCAAACAATGACCAATAAAAGATCGATTTAAGTCGTGGCCTCGTGGCAGAGCGCCCGCCTCGGCTTCGGGAGGTGATGGGTTCGACTCCTGCCACCGGCCGGGTACCCACCTGTTTTCTCAAAATGGGTACAAGCTATGGCCCGGCCTGGTGCTCGGCTTCCTGGGGCTGCATTGTTTGGGAAAGGAGCCTGCGCCTTCAAATCCCGTCACTGTGGGCAGAGAGTCGTGTAGACAAAGCGAAAAAAAGGGCCACAAATTGGGCTTATGCCGCACGAGGCGGACTTACCGCCTCGTGCGTCTTCACCCTAGAAGAGCCGAGCACCAGGCCAGGGGAAATCTTGTACCCATTAAAGAAACTGGTGGGTACCCGGCGGCACTGGGGATCGAACCCAGCACCTCCCGAATGCGAGGCGGATGCTCTACCACAAGGCCACGCTTCGGTGCGAGATCGATTTAATTGCTGATTAAAAGGACAGCTTAGTCTTACTACACCAACTGCAACGATCATTGGCTCCAACAATGCTTGACTGCAATATGCAAATACATATCTTGCCACACAGGTAATCAACAAACTAGAATGAAAAGCGATGTCTCATCCAGCTGGCTTACCCATGGCAATGGCTGTCTTCCCAGTGCCTGGCTGGCCTGCGATAAGCACTGCACGGCCGGCAATTTTCCCCTCCTTTATCATCTCCAAGATGATGCCCGCAGCCCGTCGAGCAACGGACTGGCCCACCATTCCCTGGGACGCCTGAGGACCAAACTTCATCAAGGGAGGCAAATTAGGTTTAGGTTTATTGGGGTTTAACGTCCCAAAGCGACTCAGGCTATGAGAGACGCCGTAGTGGAGGGCTCCGGAAATTTCGACCACCTGGGGTTCTTTAACGTGCACTGACATCGCACAGTACACGGGCCTCTAGAATTTCTCCTCCAAAGAAATTCTAGCCGCCGCGGCCGGGATCGAACCCGCGTCTTTCGGGTCAGCAGCCGAGCACCATAACCGCTGAGCCACCGCGGCGGCGTAGGCAAATTAAGAGACTAAAATGATGGTATGCACTGGGGCTTGCGTCACACATTGAGCTGCAGTTAAAAACACGTCTGTGATCTAAGCCAGTAGCATTTTATTAGGCTGCAGTGATCGCAGATTGCGTCCTCAGCCCGAGAACTGCTTCTTTTGAGTACTCCAAATGGGAAAAGCACAAACCAAATATGGTTTCAGCCAACAGGAAAAAAAAAAAACAGCAGTGAATTATTTCCATTTCAGTCCCTCTTAGACTGTAAATCTTCTCGAGAAGCAGACAGACAGTGTAAAAGTAGCGGTCTGAGACAGTCATCAGAGCATGCCGCATATAATATGCGTACGATTGAATGTTAGACGAATGAAGGTACGCGTGTATCGTCTCTGCTGCAGAAGACTAGTAACATTACATTTAGCAAGGCTTTTGTATTGATGGGAAAACCCACCTAACACAGTGACACGTTTAAAATCAGCGTCGGAAGAAGTTGATTCGGAAGAAGTTGGCACTTACCGGTTTCGCTTCAAGCGAATCATCGAGCCCGAGTCCACGTATGTGGGAATGGGCTCCGACTCGTTCGATCCTTGTGATTTCACGGACCTCTTGGACCTTGGCCGCAGCAGCCTTTGGAAAAAGAAATTGCCATCGTGTTCAGGCGCCGCTTGAACAATGACAGACATCCACACTACGCAGTTGGAGCTCTGACAGCGCGTCTGCACAACAAACAGGCACAGCGCAAAACACGTGTGTGACAATGAACGGTTAATGACCGCTGCAAAACTTGTTTTAGGTCCGATTATTATCCGCGACTACAAAGCGACCGGCATTACAATCAATCGCAACACACCACGTGAAATGAGCACTCAATTCAAAATTCTTTCGACTCGACTTATGGGCACACGTACGCTACGTGCTAGCGGCACATACATTGTATTGTTTACTGCAATGACGCCTAAGTGAGGACTTAAGCCCATACACGTTAGAGTATATAAAAGAAAAGTTTCAGCGTTTTAAACGCAAACAATTCCACAGAAAGCACAACTTACTGACGCCATGTTGAACGCTACTCTGATACCAACCCCGCGCCGCGGTAGATTTTAGAAACAACTGAACAGCAGTGGCAGCAAGCGCAGCGCATATCGCATTCACCAGTTTTTAAAATAAAGTAAAGCAGTTGAAACCATAAAGCATTTATTTAAAATTTACGAGTTACACGGTAAAAATAAAGGCTAGAATAAGCGGCAAAATATTTTTTTCGCAAAAAAGAAAAATGTGCTGAATGACCTTAAATGAAACCATCTCTTTCACATTCACATATTATTTAACTCCTTCTGCTTATTTATATTTTTAATGAAGGCATCAGACAGGTGACTATATAAAAAAATTAGATATTAAAAATGGTGCTTGCGCAATCTTATAGGCGGCCCGAACACATTGGGAAAACGCATGCACTGTTGTTGTCAAAGCTCTTGTTCTTGTTTGTTTGTTAGCTCTTACGTTACGTTTGTGCTTTCGCCGCGTCGTGTTCAAATACTGTGACGCACTTGATTTGAACTGCGCAAGAGCAACGAAGAAGGACATGGCTGTGGAGCGTCTCCTGCGTACCGTTATACCAGTGTCTTCTTTCGCATTTATTGTTTACACAGTGGCTCGCCTTGCAGTTTTTCTGTCGTATGGTACCATTGCTCGTGCGTCCTCATTCTACACGTCGCAAGGTGTGTATCGGACGTTACAAACAAGCCTTTGTGCGCGAATATGTGGCCATCACTGTCAGATCAGTGATAACGTTGGGTTCCAGTAGAGCAAGAAAGATATTGCATCGCCATAGCACTTTACGCGTGCTTTAGCTCAGAGGCGGGATAGTTCGATTGATTAAATGCTACAGATCGCAGCTGACAGCTTTATATCACGCTTACTGCCTCGCTTGCAACTACAAACGCAAAGTTTCGAATTCATCATTCGTTATCAATCCATTCATATTGCAGAACTCTTGATGTGCTGTTCATACCGGTTCTTGCTTGTACATGCATCTTTTGCACCTATTTGGAGCTGTATGCTCAGTTCGGCGCACCATGTATTCCAGCTGTGCCGTAACTCCTATTCAGTGGATCGAACTGACAACATTGCCCTCTTTGTTCACTGCAGGCACTGTGAAAAGCATCATGTGGGACACTGGCCTTGCCTTGCAGTTCTGCTTCATGCACAGTGTCCTTTGTTTGCCGAGAATGTACAGATTGGTTGAGCACTACTTCGGGGTCCTTTCCCGCATCTTCTATTTGGTTACTTGCTGTGCTTCGCTTATGGTAAGCCATAAAAGCACTGATGGCACGTTAGAGGGCTGTGGTATGCCAAGTTTCACCTTATCCGTTTCAGCTCCTTATGTCACTGTGGCTGCCAGTGGACAAGCACCTTCTTTGGAACGTAGACACAGCTGAAAGACCCATTCTGTGGTGGACCGTCACTGCCATTCACTGTGTTTGCTGGGCTTTCATCTATATTAGCTGTGTCATCACAGACCTTGGTGAGCTTGCTGGAATCAAGCAGGTATGGCGATGCTTGTGCACCTACGTTAGCAGCTGCATGCATTAATGACAGAAGACCCTAGGCCAGCTGCGTAATGCCTTTCCTTTAACTACAATGTGCGATGCACATTCGCGGTTTTCAACGTCACCGTTACAAAGCCAAGCGCCGTTGTATCATTTTCACTGTCATAGCTTCTAGCGCCACATTTTCATCGAGGCGTTTGCCTCGTTAAAACCACGTCTTACATTGGAGGAAGTATTGCGCTGTTTGCAGTCAACATTAACTAGAAAGTGGGCATATATGGATTAAAAACAGCTTGTTAATAAACAATTATTAAACGACTTGCGAGATCCTGAATTCCTCTTTACACTACAACATTGACGGCAGTGCGTCCTTCCCTGCTACCACAAAGAACGCTTTTGATGAGAGAAAGAGCCTACAGCAGTAGGTGTATGGCTCGGATACACTGGTCGAGCTGTGCGTGCAGATGTAAAATCTGCGTGCTTTGGTTGCTTCCGACACATAATTGGCTTGCTCCCAAAGCTGGATAAATGGCTTTGTCACTGAGCAAGCTGTTGCAGCTTGCCACAATGATAATAAAATCAGATGACCTGAAGTGTTTTCAGCCCACTGTTGTACATTGTGACTTTGAAATGCATCCCTCCTTCACGATGATATAGCTATGTTATCCACTTTTTGAACAGACTTTTGTCGCCGCATCTATTGATTGTAGAAACCTGAAAAAATAAAACATTCGCACCTCAGTTTTTATACACACTGCATTACATCACAAAGACGCATTGCACGTAACATGCGGGTGCGATCACACGATATTAGAGGAAAATAATGTGTGCCACCTTGCTACAGCTCCACGGTCAAGAGAGCTTTCTAAAAGCCCTTATAAAATTATGGAACACTGGGAAAACTCAACTGAACACAAAAAGAACTAAGCAGTAATTGGCGTAGGGTTCATTAACTGCACTTAGTTTGCCATGACACGAACAATCGAAGTTTGCAGATGGAGCACACAGAGTTTCCATGGCCACTATTTGCCATCAAATTAATGAAAGTGCTTCTTCGCGACTGGACTACATGCATGAGTAACATAGGTGTAGGCAGGCTGAAAAAAACTTGCGTCGATATGTTCGTGTCCGACCAACTTTGCACTATCGGAGAGTTAATAAATGCTCACAATCTGCTCCTAATTTGGATCTGAGACAACAAAATCTCTGATCTGTATATTAAACGCAAATCACGTGTAAAGCTTTTGTGAAAATTTAGTGTAGAAAGCGAAAGCTGTGCACTGGTCGGTGTGCTAACAAATGATGCCTTGCGTGGCATTTGATGTTATTAAAATGGCGCAGACTAAAAAGAAATAAAAAGCAAAAGGTGAAACGTACTTTGTGCCCACACGCTTCATAGTATCTGCACTGAGTGCACAGCACAACAGTGCATTGGCAATTCACGTTTCGAACGACATGCAGCATTTTAACCGAACCAAGATTGCAGGTCTAGTTCTCGGAGCGCCAAGAGATGGCGCTGTGCATTTTGCATAGTATCTATTATGGTTTCTCTGCTACGTGTAGAAGTGTATTATTTCGCTCAGGTGTTCATGACGATAGAATGTAGTGATTGAGGAGGTTTATGTGCTCTCCTCAGGCTTCACACCTCTGTTTTGCCTTGTGCTTCACACATGCAGTGTGGGTTAAAACGCCTTGCCTTGGAAATTATTCCTGTTGAGGAAAATGCCCATTGTTTCCAAAGAACATCAGTGTTGCTACAAAGGGTAAAGATTTAGTCCAGAAAGGCCACCTGAAAAGTTAGCGCACCAAACTCATCAAGCACATCGTTAAATATTATACATGGAACAGCCATCACGAAGGCTGAGTGGTTATGTTTCTCGGCTGCTGACCTGAAAACCACGGGTTTGATCCTGGCCACGGTGGTTGCATTTCGATGGAGGCGAAATGCTAGAGGCCCGCATACGCATACTGTGTGATGTCAATGCACATTAAAGAACCCCAGGTGGCCGAAATTATTCGGAACCCTCCACTAAGGCATCCCTCGTAGCCTGAGTCACTTTGGGGATGTTAAACCCCATAAGCCAATTATGCATGTCACAGGAGCAGCACGATTGGAAGTTTCATGCACACTGGAAGATAACCGTCAGGAACACCAGCACATGAGCGTGAGGGTGGTCTAAATTGTTTTCAGCATAATGGAAAAATAGCTCCAACGTTAACACACAAATTCTTTTTGGAACACATTACAGAGCTATAATATTTTATGCGAACTATCTGTGTTGCAATCAAAAGCCATAGCAGCCTCCTCAGTTTGCTAATATCTGCGAAGTTGAAAGCTTCCTTGTATCTTGTGATTCAAGAGTAGGGTCTCTTCTTGGGAAATCAAAAAGAAAAAGAACCAGCAAGTGAGCAGGAAGAGTGAATACGAAAGTCACACTAGATGGACCTTTAGAAGGACAGAAAGCTCGGAAAGTTGGTTACAATTGCTTGGTGCCTTTGCAGGAATGTAGGTCATGATCAGTGTTGATGAGTTCGGTTCTTAATTTTGTCTTGGCGGAAGGGTATAAACGTATGCAAGTGTGTAATAAAGTTATGTTGAAAGTTAGCGCTCGTGTTGTCTGGTTCTTCATTCGTCCTCGTTTTCCATGCTGTTATACTATGGACCTTTAGACTTGCATGAAAAGGTGTAACTGCCGAGAATTTTCATCTTTGCTGGAATCTGCAATTACTGTTCCTAAAGGTAGCGAGGTTAAAAATGAAATACTGTACTTACTATAGATTCTAACATGCCCTCAGTTGTAATGTGCACCTGTTTTTCACGGTAAAAAAACCCCAAAAAACTGCATTTTCTTGTATTGTAACACGCTCCGGGCTTTCACACTTCCCGCACAAAGAGAAAATGGCATGTTACGAGCACACAGCACAAGAATTTCGGGATGGAAGCGAGAGAAACACGCATAGGCACCAAACGACGTCCTGAACCGCGCAGGCTGATGTGCGGCCTAACCACTGTTGCCACGGGCTGGCGTTAAGCTCAGGAAAGCGAAACCGAAACTAAGCACTGGGTCTGTTATCAAAGACTGGGACAGGCCATTATTCATCACGCCTTCTGTTGTGCGCACATCAGAGGTGCACGGACAACTCTGCAGCATGCAGTACAGTTTCAGTAAGGCTATTTTTTGACGATTGCTTGCCATGCCAGCCATACCTGGACGCAGCCTCCCTTCATGAAGCTGTTTGAATTAGTGTGAGACGCGTAGCGTCCAGATTAGAGAGTGTCTGATGCCATAGACTTCCATGGGTGCCGGGACTGCACCGGCTGTACAGATTCTCCAGATTTCCTAATAAACGCGGCCAAATTAACAAGCCTTTACTGTATCGACACTCAAGAAGTGTGAAGCCGCCATTTTGTAATGCTGATAAAAGTAGGGTGCTGCTGGCATAGTTTTATTTTCGTTCTCGATACTAACACACGTCATTTTTTGGCAAATTTATCTGGAAAATAAGATGTGCGTTAGAATCGAGTAAATAGAGTAACCTTCCTTGTTACCACCTGTTGCAATGGCAAAATGCATTTGTGTCCTGTGCAATGTCGGCACACGTTAAAGAGCCCTAGGTGGGGTAAATCTGGAGCCCTCCACTATGGCATCGCCATAGCCCATGTGTCGCATCGAGACCTTAAGCCTCCAGTTTTCTATTTACATCCTTGTTTGCGTTGAGCAGCCAGAACAAAAAGACAGAGATGGTGCCCATAAAAAGAAAATTAGAGGCAAACTCTCAAGTATCTGGTCTAAATGATTTCTTGTCCATGTGGTGAAGTAAACATTCATTTTTGCCCTCCTTGATTATTGCTTCGTTGTTTCCTCAAAATTCTCATTGAAATTTAGATTAGGTATTCTGTACAAACCCTGGTTGTGGCTAAATGTGGCCAAACGTAATAGGTCAGCAACGTTCCAAAACCGGCATATTCTTTCTGCCAGTATTTGTTTAGGAGCAGCCCTAAGTGAAGAAACCTTTATGCAAAACATTGCCTTGCACAAGGCAGTTATATCACCCAATGTCAACCAACTGGTCCAGTTGCGAATAATCCTGCAGTAGTACTTTTGGCTTGTGCAGATAGTGAAATCATTGTCCTTGTTGGTTTAATCAGCAAACTGTCGTTTAGCTACCCAGTACAGATGGTCGAGAGTTTAACTTACAACTGCTAAACTGTCATTACCAAGCATTGTACTGTTATAATGTACTACTAGAGGAAGCTTCATTTGGCATAATTCTTAGTGCCTTTATTGCTGTTTGTCTGCTAAGTAATTGCAAAGGTAGATTTTATAAGACCTATGCATTGCCATTTTTTTATCCAGGCATGGTGCAACACCAAAGGCCACAGGTACACCACCTCAAAGTCACCGCAACTGACACACCTTTTTGATCACATGAGGCATCCAAGCTTTCTGGCTCTGAGCATCATCCTGTGGCTCTACCCACAAATGACCTTGGACAGGGCAACGCTGGCTCTGATCTTCACATTGTACCCTGCTGGCTGGTTCAAAACAGAGGAACTAGATTATATTTACTGCAGTTGGTTCTTTAAGTCCAAGAAGAGGGGTCTGTTTTCAGCCTCTTGAGAAGGCGGCATTTTTCTTTTTTTACAGTGATGCTGTTATAGCTTTGGTTTAGCATCCTCTCATGGAATGTACAGCTTTAGCTGTTAGACATTAATTACTCGGTGAATCAATATAACTTTATTTAATGGAATTTAATTCCCATTCATTGAATTGAATTCCCACCTACCAACTCACTTGCCACAGTTGGCAGATAGCCGCCGCGGTGGCTTAGCGGTTATGGTGCTCGGCTGCTGTCCCGAAAGATGCGGGTTCGATCCCGGCCGCGGCGGCTAGAATTTCTTTGGAGGAGAAATTCTAGAGGCCCGTGTACTGTGCGATGTCAGTGCACGTTAAAGAACCCCAGGTGGTCGAAATTTCCGGAGCCCTCCACTACGGCGTCTCTCATAGCCTTAGCCGCTTTGGGACGTTAAACTCCATAAACCAAACCAAACCAAACCAAACAGTTGGCAGATAGCAAAGGAGAGAGGGAAACTTCCTCCATTTTTAGGAGAGAGGGAAAAGGGTGTGGAAGGAGACGGGCGGCCTAATGGCTTCGGAGGTTATGGCGAGAGTAGAGGAGTGCACGACCAGAAGGTCTTCAGGTTGAAGAGGTGTGCAACCTGAGGGTGAATGTAAGGCTAAACCAAAGCTAAACAGCTTTCGCTGATTCATGCACTAAGATGGTAAGCCTAAGTCAAAAAAAATTTAGTTGTCGGCTTACCTGCAACTGTACAACTACAACTGGCTACATTCAGTTCATGAAATGCTAAATTCTATCCATCAAGGTGAGAAAGCACATAGCTTATTAGAATTTATGGTAGTACAACTACTTGTGCTTTACATTGTGTTATCACATTGTCATGACTGCATTATCACCTATCAATCACTGAATAACTATTAAGAATTCCACCCTGCAAGTTCTGCTTGAGTGTTAAAACAGTTGCTTCAAATCAAATCAAGGAAATACTATTGTATTGTAGGAAGCACACGGGAGGCAGTTTGCTGTTCGCCTTTTTGGAAACTCCTTAGCATGCACAGTTTTTTGTGTGCTTTATTGTATTATAGTGGTGATAGAGCTATACACTGCCGTTTTTATCTACATATTTTGTGTGGAATCACACTTACTAAGCTTTATTTTTATTGTGCAAGTCTAGTTCAGTTTTTCCTAGCATGTTTTTTTGTAGTGGCATTATTACCATACCGATTCACTTAGTGCACTTTATTTGCAGTTTAGTTGCTTGTTCACTTCATCTCATTGTACTCATTATCTACAATAAGCGCTCACTGTGCATGTCTTTTTTTTTTTTTTTGATATCATCATTTACGTGTTACGTATGCACATTTGTGATGCACGTAATTTTTTTGCTACTTTTAAATGATGTTGTGATCGTAAGCAAGTAGACTCTCATTAATTCATTTGTTTTCTGAAGCTCATAAAATATGACTGGAGGCTAAATAACAGCTTATGTTATGAATTGCTGTGCATGTTTGGGAACCTGAGGATCTGGCCGGTGTGATGAAAAGCCTATGGGGTTGCCTCTCCTCTCTATTTTAATACATTGATTATGCCACTTTGCTCTCGTTGCGGCATTGTGCTGGCAACGTCTCCTTGACTGTGTTGTGCAGTAAGTCATCTGTGCATGCACAGTTTTTCATCAGCACCAGCATGACCACTTTTGTCAATAATCTCGTTGTGTGCTCGCTTGTCAGAAAGCTTGGTTCATTGGATCTTCATCCTCACTTTGTTCTTGAGAGCTGCAGTGAGGTGCAGTGTCACTGCCGAAGCCTGGCATGGAAAAGGCATGTTTGAAGTATGGCACGCACACTTGAATTTAAGATTAAATTCATGCAGCCAGTTCTTTAACTCTTTCGCTACCATGAAAAAAATGAATGATTTTGAGTGTTTGAAAACAAAAATTATTTCTTCAAGAAGTGCTAAATGCACTGCACAGTGTAATACCTTAAACTGTAGCCTATTGGTTATACTTCCGAAGGAAAAAACACCAGAGTTGTGTGTGCAAAACTTTTAGAAGATATATTGGTTAAATATGCTGGTAACACAAAAAAGAATACAAGCAGAACAAAAATAAACCGCTGCACTGAGCCAGAAGTTGGTTACAAAAAATTGAAATATACAAAACGTTGCACATGTTCTTAACTACCATTGTTGTGATTTTCAGCTGCGCACTTTTCGTGGCCTTTCAGGTTAGGGAATATGACTGCTTTGCCACTAGGGAAAGCAGTCGCGTGAGGACATGAGATGGAGATAGATATGGGATGTGCTGCACATGACACTTGTTCTGAGTTCTGTGCTTGGTTTTTTTATAGCAGAGCTTGCAGTTCCTCCTTTTCTCCACTTCCTTTTTTCTGTGGGTAGCGAATGGGTTCTGTGAGTGAAAAGGGAGCCTGGCCTTCCTTGACATCATCATAATCAATAATCTGCTGGCACATTTGTTAAAATATCTTGGCAGTATGTTGCGAAGACCATAAGGCACCAAATAAAACCACTCTCATCTTTTGCAAATCAAGCGCACATCATTAAATACAACGTGAATGGTAAAACGAAACACATGAAAGCATGTGCTGATGTCCCAGGCCTCTGAGATAAAGTCTCGCAACCGGAGCCGAAATCCGACCATTCCACGTGGTTGTCTAGCTCAGCACCGCTGTTCTAAAAAAATAAATGACAGTGTAAGAACCGACAAAAGTGCTCAGTGTAGCCTTCCGCCGTTGAGGAGCGCACAGCAAGACGGACACTGTGATCCCAAACTGGCTTACTAGATCCAGTCAAAGTTTCATTTTTCATGTCACCTCCTCACGTTAGAAAATTAAAAAAAAAAAACTGAAACCAAAGAGATTGTGTTTTGGCAGCACTGGGTGTCGCAGCTTGTCCAGGAGTGCTGACTTGAATTTTTGGTGGCAAGTTGAAATTATCGGTTTTATATGACCAGTGGCCTATGACATGGTAGTGAAAGAGTTTTATTAAAAGTCTTGTGTCATCCAGGCATGAATGTTTGACATATGGGTGACTTGGAAGGACCTGCATGCCTTTGAATCGCCTGGGGCTCTTTGACCAGCCAACTACAAAAAGTTCGGGGTCGTTAACTCTCGTCCATGTTTGTCATTACGGTCACCCCCTTCCTTGCATAGCTTGCCACCATGGTGCTCCCCCTCGCAACACTATCTGCCCTGGCGGGCACTTAACAGACAGCCCTACCTCATTGGCATTGTGTGAAGCAAGCATTGAAGTCATGTTTGCTGCTTGTCTGTGAGAATGTCTTTATCCACCACTACCTTTTCACCACTGACAGTTATAAATGCTCAGTCATGTTGTTCCTTAAAGCACGTAATTCAACCATCATTGCAACCAGTCCTCAGTACTCAACTGCAAGGCCAGTTTATTGCCATTTTCTCACAGGATTGGACCGCATACTGGTAGTTGGAGCTGTGTGTGCATGAACCATCAAAGTTCCTTTTCTAGCTCTGCGTGCACTACTCAAAGCCTTGTCTCATGTGGTGCAAATCGGCTTACATTGCTCCAGACTTTGTCCTTCTTTCTTACTGTTGTTGTCATGGTGCTTGTAATGATCCACTTAAGTCTTCTCGACTCCCGGTGCGAGTCTTTTTGTAAAGCCAGTTTTTTTTCTCCGCAGCAAGGACACAAAGGAAAATTGATTCCTTTGGTGTTGGTTTGCATGTTTAGGCTGCTTTGGCTAGGTCAATCAATTTCAGTTAAATTTTTTCACTGAGTATGTTCAAAGCAGGAACACAAGTGATATCCACATTTCATGTCCTTCTACTGTGATGGCATTTGTGACAGAGGTACTAGTACTTAACCTACCACCGATTTTTATACAGCCTTTACTCACCTATACACCATGTGATTTAACATTTCATCTATAACTTACAAATTGCAATCACTGCCAGTAATAGTGACACTGACAATACTTTGCCCATTTTCAAATCTACAGTGGTCACATTATACTGATATGTAACTCTTCACTTAAAAGTGGTGAGCCTAACAAGCTGTGCATGCCAAAGGTTGCATTGAGCAGTATTCACACTGGGGGAGTGTGTTGGAAAGGGATGTGCACAATGTTGCCAGTCAGTGTGACTCCCCTGCCCTGCACCAACTTTCGCTCTTCTGTTGCATCGTATGCACTGACCGCCGCCGGGGAGAGGTACATGTCCCCTGTATGACTACCGCATTACTCATTGATGGAAATGGGTATGAACGCTTGGTATGGTTATGGCCAAGTTTTGTTGAAGTGGCAGTTGGTAGTGGGCTTCTTTCAGGACTGCATTTTGTGATGCTGTTTGCTTGCTTCAACTTGAAAGTTATAAAACGCTATAGCATTTACTAAGTCCTACTCAACCACTAGGATGGAAGGTTGGGGAATTTTAATGCCTTCAGTCAGGCCTTACCATAACATGTAAATGGCAGGTTTTACTCACCTTGTTGAGTGCAGACAAGTGCCATAGTCAGGTGTGGTCTTTGGCAGCACCCACTGGCAAATGTGTTGTTATATGTGAATGTATATGAATTGCTGTAGTATATGAAATTGTATCATATATACGAGCCAGCGGTTTGGGCAGGAGCGGCATTAGTGTCTATCTCAGCATGGCAAAACTTGGTGGTACAGACAATGCAAAATGTCCTTGCGGCAGAATCATTTTCTTCAGTACTCAGTACGACGGTAAGTGTGTGCCCTTAACACACCAAATGACATTTTAGACCCAGTTAATCTGGAATGCAATGGCTTCGTACTATTTGTGGTATGAATTTTGCAACTAAACAGGCTGGGGTTTTTTTTTTTCTTTGCAGAGGATCGTGCTTTCAGCAATTAAAGATGGGTGTTCATTGTAAATCTTGAATACGTGGCAATACGTTAAGGAAAGTCAGCGTAGTGGGCCCTAAATAGCGTGTCCCCTTCAGCTGCATTGTATTATTCAGTTGTAAATCGTTAGTTGAGAGGTTGGATTCATGGATTCATGAATTCATGAGTGATGTGTGCTACTGGCTTGAAATGTACATGGTGTGGCTCAGGAAGAGCTACAGCTGAGGGTTGTTTTGTAATGCCTACTCATTAACACTTTGCATTCATGAAGTTCTACCCCGTTTGCAGTCATGGTCAGGAGTAGTATTACCAAGTTTCGACACTGCGAAGAAAACCACTGCCATGTGTGAACACTCAGTGACAAACTAATCTGTGTCACACCCCAGCATCCATTCATCGCTTCATAATATGACCTTGCATGGAACCATTCAAAGCACTCTTTTTAATGAAGGCTGAAGTGTTTGCTGCATGTCTTGCTGTAAAACAGCATTTCTATCATGTGCCGGTTTATTTTGACCAGCGTCATCATATGAACTCCCAGTGTGTTCTGATGGAGAAGGTAATTGTTCGCTTTAAAAGCATCGTTACTGGCATTAAATTCTCGCAACTTGATGATGTAAACTCAAGTGTGAAAAACATAATCATGGTCAGTCACAGTGCCAAATTTACTGGCGGTCTATGGGCTTATTTGTGAGCGTGCAAAATCAAAACAGAAAAAAAGTTAAAGCCCTCAACAGATCGTACTGCACGTATGATGAAAATAGCAGTGATGAGTTGAAAGTTTGTAGATATCGAACGGGCATTGTCCGAAACATCACCAGCATGGCAGTTCAGCAATTTTGGGTGGGAGTCGACTAATGTCCATGAAAGATTAAGCAACTGTTTCTTTAGCAGTAAAGATTGTCTGTGAGAACTTCCGTTTAGGCTCTAGCTAAAGCTGTTGCCTATATCAGAGCCATTTTTAATGGAAACATATGGTTGTGCAACCCACGCCCTTTATCTTTGCATCTGACATTGAAATTGACCTTCTGGCTCACCATTATTCTTGATCATTTCAAGACTTGTATACGGTAACCTATGTTCATCACTTGAAGAGACGAATTCGAGTGTGTGTTTGAACTTTTATCTTTGTTATATGAGAGCTGCCTAGCGGCCTTCTATGCCTTGAAAGGACATTCAGGGCTACTATGTTCAGTATTTGTTCTTCATAAAAATTGATTGTACGGTGTGGTGTGGATGTGTTGATGTTTTTTTTTTTCAGCAGTTGAAGACACATTTTTTGATGAGAAAATGGGATTTGAAAATGGAGCTTTTTTTTTTTCCCCACCCTATTCTCACTTGTGACATAATAAAAATGATTCTGTGATCACTGTCAGAAAGTGACCGGTGATGTGACCTAGCCTCAAGAGATGTGCAACAAAATGTACTGATGTCGTCGCAGTTTGCTTGTGAAAATGACCGGTGGTGGCGACATCTGTATTTGACTTCTTGAACTTTTATAGCTTATACAAGCTCCGTTTTCAGAAAAAGTAGCCTCTTTGTCATGAGAAGACAGTAATCTGTGTACAGAGGCTACCTTAAATTTGTTTTCAATGTTCCTTTAAGCTTATTTTTTAACCGTCGAGTAGTATTCCATACAATGCTGTGTTTATATCAATGTTTCCAGGTGATGGTAGCATTGGCATGTTGCTTTCTTTGGTTAAGTATTCGAAAGCTTCGCAAGTCAATTTCTGTTCACTCCTTTTTTCTTCATTAGTCACAAGTCTGCAGTCTGGTCTCTCTTCTCATATTATTAGCAACGTGTTTCATTTTTGACGGGTTGCAATTCTTGCATTATGTAGCAGCTGTAGCATTGTTTCTCTCACAAGTATTGATTGACCTGACATAGGTTGCTAGGAAGTCCTGGTCTGATCTCACTTTTTTTCACTTGTAATGCTATGGTACATAAAAAAAAAACAAAGCAACAGAATAAAAGAACTCTTGCTTTCTTCATGCGTGTTTTTTTATGCTCTGCAAGTACCAGACATGGTCTGCTGGAGAGAGGGCGCAGAAGGTACATGCAAGAGAACTGACAGATCTCGTGCCTTACCAAAAGTACACAGCACAAGTGCAGTATTTCTTCTGAGAAACTGGTGCCCTATATGGAAAACAATTTGGCTGCTTTCGAGAGAAAGCAAAATTTTCAAGAATATTGATTGTGCAGTTTAGTAAAGTTACTGAAAACAAGAATATCAAGTTCCTGATTTCAGAATAAAAATTTTAGAAAGCTAGTAAAAGATGCATAATGGTGGACACGATCATGCTTGGATTCTCTCTGTGTTAAGCGAAACAATGTGAGGTGTACAATGGCTCATGATAGCCTGTCTCTAAAAGTTACTTGCTCTTCGTGGTTTGATATGGAGACAGATGTGATTTTTGTAATTTTAATATGGCACTGACTGATGCTAACAAAGAAATAGGCAATGGAAATACTTCCAGCATTTGACAGCTCTTCAAAAAATTTAGCGAGCTGAACCCTTCTTCGCCAAACTGACCTCTTCTAGATACTAGACATGCTGCCTGGCCAGTATGTATACAGCCTACATTTCTGTTTTCTGTGCATACAGCACATCATAGTCCACTATCATAAACCTGAAAGCAGTACATATAATGAGGTGTATCATCAACACAGCTGGTCTCGGCAAATGCTAAAAATTGAACTCTGGCACACGGCTCCAAAAATGTACTTGGCAGGTTCAGCTGCTTTTAATATCATTTCCAATGACTGCCAGTAAAATTTCTTGAGCAAAGAATAACAATTATTGAAGAACACATAATACTGGCTGTGTCTGCACTGGGCACTTGTGTCTATGATGCCCGGGGGCACATCCAGGGGAGCTGGCTTGAATGCTACTCCTGCCCTTTCTATCGCAGCAGGTGGTCAATCTCATTTTAAACAGCAGATTTCAACTCTCCCAACACCCTCTCCTCCCCTTATGCACACATATCCAAGCCCCATTGCCTGAAAGAAATCTGGCCACGCCACTGATCATGTCAACAGCAATTGAATTGTAGAGATGGCATAAACAAGTTCAACATACGATTAAGCCATTCATATTACTCGTTTCTCTTGCGCTTGTAACTATGTACGGCAGAAATATCAATAGTTTTATCAAGCTGAATGGTAAACCTCATTGTAGTTGCATTGTTGCATTGCTAAAGGAAATATTCCTCCTTGCTGAAATGCTGGGCTGTTTTTTGCAGAACATTACAAAGGTGAAAAAATTAGACCAATTGGCTTACTGTCCGCTGCCTACAAGGTGCTTACTAAGGTAATCACTAATAGCATCAGGGGAACCTTAGAACTGGATCAACCAAATGACCAGGCAGGCTTTCGTAGATGCTACTCGACTACAGACCATATTCACACTATCAATCAGGTGACAGAGCAATGTGCAGAATATAGCCGGCCCCTATATATATATATATATATATATATATATATATATATATATATAGATTACAAGCAAGCCTTTATAGATTACAAGCAAGCATTTGACTTAGTCTTACAGTCATGCAGGTGTTACAAAGTTAGGGCGCAGAAGAGCCTAATGTAGAAGTACTGAAGGGTATCTACAACGGCTGCATAGCCACCATAGTCCCCCATAAAGACGGCAGTAAAATTCAAATAAGGGAAGGTTTCAGGCAGGGAAACGCAATCTCTCTAATGCTATTCACTACCTGTTTACAGGAGATGTTCAGGGCCGTGGATTGGGAACAGTTGGGGATAAAGTTAATGGAGTATTATACCCTAGTAATCTGCGATTAGCAGATGCGTTGCCTTGCTAGGTCATCAGAATGAATTGCAAAGAATGATTAATGACTTCGACAGGCAAAATAGAACTGTGGGTCTAAAATTTAATATGCTGATAACTAAACTAATGTTAGACTTGATTGGTAGCAAGGCGCTAGAAGTTGCAAGGGAATACGTCTAATTAGGGCAGGTAGTGACCGCTGATCCGGATTACGGGAGTGAAATAACCAGAATAAGAATGGGTTGGAGTGCATATGACAGATACTCTCAGATCATGAATGGCAGTTGTGGGAATCCTGGCTTTCCACCGTTACCTTTGCGCGGCTGTGCCGACTTCCCGCGTTGTTTCTCCTCTTTCCCTTGCTCCCGCCTCAGGCGGTGGAGAGGCGGCTAAGTGACTAATCACTGTCATTTGGCCATAGCTCCGCCCCGGCTCCCAAACGGCCTTCGCCATTGGTGCCTTTTGGCGGGATTTCGGGACCCGCTTTGGCGGCCGCGCACCGCGCGACCGTCCGAGCGGGGCCCAGAGAGAGATCCCTCCGAGACAGCGTAAGGTGCGTACGCAACTGTTTGTCCTTGCCGGCCTTTGCCGCTCGGACCCGTGCATATACTCGAGCTCGCCCGCACGTGTCCTCTGACCTGCAGCGGCTCGAGCCTGTCCAGCGGGGTCCAGCGACCTCCGACAGGCGTACCTTGCGTTGATTGCCCACTCTCTCTCGCAACCGGCCCAACGGTCGACACGAGAGGGAGATCACAGCACTGCCGCGGGGACATTCTCCTGCAGCGGCGTGCTAGCGGCGCGCATTGCTCGAGTCGCTTCGTGCGCGCAGCGGAGCCTTGCTCCTCGCACGCCCCCGGGACGGGGTGACGATTGAGTGTGTGTGTATCAGCTGGAGGACGACGTGAATAAACGTCTCCTTGGTGAACTTGGAGGCCTATTTCTTTGCGGCGAATCGCTCTCCTCCCAGCGGAGGTTGAGTGCACCGCATCGGTGTCCCAGTGTGTGTGTGGTGACGGCTGATCGGGGCCCTTGGCTCGCGCGAAGCTCGAACCCGCGGTGGTTGGTGGCCTGTGTCCACGTAGAAACCCACACAGTTTACCAATATCCCTCTAGAGAAAAATATATAACAGCTATATCTTACCAATACTCAACTATGAGGAAGAAATGTGGAGGCTAAAAAAGGCGTTAAACTTAAATTGAGGACAACGCAGCGTGCTCTGGGAAGGGAAATGAGAGGTGCAACGTTAAGGGGGGATGAGGGTGTTGAAAACTTGTTTTTTATTTTTCTACATAACTTGTTGAAACTCAGCACGCAGGTGTATCATTGAATGCTGATTTCAAATATGCATTTAGATTTCAAATATCCCATCTGGAAGAAAATTTATCGCAAAATAACATTCAAATTAGGCAATTTCTTACGGGCCTTTATAGTAATTTATCAGTTAAAGAATGATTTTTTAAGAATAAGTAGACATTTGCAAAGGCCCAAAGCACATGCTAAAGCTTTCTTTTTTCCTTTAAACATGATATATGAGCAATTAGGCGAAGTGTGGGCTAATTACTGCCACGTCATTTTTTCTTTCCAACTTTGTTGTTTATTTATGATCAACAAAATTAGTTTGTAGACATTCTGTTAGCTTTAGAATGTGCTTTGGGCCTTTGCAAATGTCTGCTTATTCTTTAAAAATGTTTATTTAACTGATAAATTACTAAAAAAGCCCATAAGAAATGACCTAATTAGGATATTTTATTTTGCCATATATTTTCTTCCAGCTGAGATATTTGAAATCTAAATGCATATTCGAAATCAGCATTCAATGACACACCCAGGTGCTAAGTTTCAGAAAGATATGTTAGCAAATAAAAAAAAGTTTTCAAGACCCTCATCCCCCCTTAAGAGACAGGAAGAGCAGAGTGCATCAGGGAATAAATGCAGGTTAATGACATCCTAGTCAAAGTTAAGAAGAAAAAGTTGGCTTGGGCAAGACATGTTAAGGTTAACAGACTGGATTCCAAAAAAAGGCAAGCGCAGCAGGGGGCAGCAGAAGGTTTCGTGGGCGGATGAAATTAGGAAGTTTGCAGGGATAACGCGGCTGCAGGTGGCACAGGACAGGGTTAATTGGAGAGATATGGGAGAGGCCTTTGTCCTGCAATGGGTATAGCCAGGCCGATAATGATGATGATGACAAAAATGACAGCAGTTAGTGGCTTCTGTTTAAAGTTGTGTTTTGGTTGCATTACCTGCTGTTTTGTATGAAATAAACAATGTGCAAAGCTGGAAAGGAAGGCGGTGGTGAATACAAGAAAAGCGGAGTGTTCATTACCATTTCACTGGCTATGTTCACCACATAGTGAGCATCAGGCAGTGTTGGCGATTAACTTACACTTCTCTCACTTTGGTGGCTGCATCATTCACTCGGTGACCATATTATGAAAACACTAGTTGCTTCAGACGGGTACCAAGAAGAAGAAGGCAAAACACACGCTACTTCTTCGTCCCCATCCAAAGCACTAATTTTTCTATAATATGTGGTGAACAACCAACTACCCAATTTCCACCCTGACCACTCAGCGACACATGCCGAGCAAAAAGTTTTCTGACGTGAATTGTGCTATACTGATTCAATAAATCTGCAGGCAATTAACACTTCTTTTAGTTCAGCTTAAACTTCTCTTGCTCGAAACACAATCAAGTACCTAGTGCCACCTTTATGTGAATTCTGAGTGAAAACTGACTAATCAGAATTCCAGGCAGGAGAAAAAAATCTGTCCCAATTAGTGACTCAATAGTCGGTATCACACTGTCATTTTGATCACAACTACGAACCATTTTTTCTGCATTCACAAAAGTTATTCACAAAGTTGCATTTTTGTCAAAACAACGGCAATATGCATGGCAAAGAAGTTTTCCGAACCAGTACATTTTATTCGAGAGTCTTAATTCTACAACAGAGTTAACACAGCCAGTCATGCTAAACTCATTCAGCAAGGACTGGTGGGGGCCTGACCTTCTCAAACTGTGCAATGTCGGGGTCAAAGTAGGCAGCTTCGCGGAAGTACTTCAGTTCGAATGGGAACCTATCTTCAACACAGGTAAGCTTGACCTTGAGATCTTCCAGCGTTGGGTACTCATAGTACACATCATCACTTGTGTGTTCCTGGTAGGACAAAAGAACAGGAGGTCAGTAAGTATGGGTCAGTACAACTGCTATGGCAAGAGATTTTGCATACTCTGCTACAAACGTACTACACGTGCAGTCATTGGCCCGAGATCCTGTCCTACATGCTTCCATGAATACTCGCATGCAGAAATACATAACTATCACTGAGAAGCTTGACTACTTCCCCAATGGAACATGGCAGCCAACGCAAACCTATCAGACAGCTCCAACAACCACTGACGATTGCTAAGACTGTGCAATGTGGACCCAATTATTTGAATTGCTTTATCTGTTTCGTAAATACACTCCTTCTGCTGTATGATTTTCAGACACTTGTTTATTTCCCCCATTGCGCTCTGAAATGCTCTGCCACGAAGGCAAAATAAAATACAGCAAATTTACTTCACTTTATACTGACATATGCCATGACATTAAATTTCATGCAAGTTTCATTACTGTTGGTCTGTGCTATACCTATGGGCAAGAACTAGGAAAACAAATGATAGACACATGTGGTGACATGCATTTCATACCCTTTCCAATCGTTCCCATGACAGTATTGGATACTTCAACCCAAACGTCTGCATAAACTGCACACGCATCCTGGAAGGTAACACAAGAAGCTCAGTGAAACATAGCACACTGCAATATGATAAATACCACTGTACAGCAAAAAACATTAAAAAAGTCATATACACTGGTCACAAACATAGCTGAGCTATGAAAAACAGGAAAAGTAGTTTTGCAAGTTACGAAAACGGCAAAGAAAAGAACAGCGAGAATTGCTAAAACGCACACATGTAAACATGATGAAGAACAGCGCATGAACAGAACAGAAGACAAGAATGAGACCCATGTGCTCTTTTTCATTGTGTTTACAATTTAGCCTCACTCCAGATGTTGGGCTAGTTGGGTAAAATCTTTTGTGCTGTTTTCCGCTTCTTTCGATCATGAAGCAAGTAGTTCAAATTGACAGCCCTTAAGAAAAGTAATCTCTGAAATTAAAATGCAACATTAACTTTGCCAATAACTTTTTGCAATTTCAAATCAATTTTGAAAAAGAAATAAGGCAAAGAGTCAACTCTCGCTTCAAAATTTCTGCAGTGCCGTATAGCGGCGAGCAGAAATGCTTTACACCACCAAATCATAGGGAGAACTGTTGGGTCAGTGACTGCACAGGACAACCATCACTGGCTAGGTGCAAAATTGTATTGCGGTGCAGTCTGCTACAACACAAAGTACAATAAACACTCGCTCACTACACTCTGAGCTGCTACGTACAAGAAGAATGGATCCAAGCGCATGTCGTAACGAATGTATCCAATTTCTTTCTCCCGTCGCATGACTCTGAACATGTAGTCGATCAGCTCCCCCAGTTCGTAACGACGAGGTCTGCAAAGGAATCAAGGCCATTTCTCACCACTCCCAAACATGCGTGTAGCAAACAAGAATGCTCCAATCAAGAAGGGTGGATCTGCAGCACATACTTGATGTCAAGACAAAGCAATGGCATTCATTTCAGCAAGTTCCAGCAGCAAAATTTTACAATTTCTGTCTAAAATCTTACACAGTGCATGAAATTAAATGGCATGATTGGAACCAGCATGCAGAAGAACATGTTCCCTGAAAATTTCATAGCTGCGGCATCATTAATAACATTTTTTTCTAAGAGCAGCTTCACCCCTAAAGGAAAAAGCTGACTGTACCACCAGAGAGCACTTCAAGCTTATGAGCTTCTAGTAAGCTGTGATTCTCCCAGCACTTTCCTAACAAGGAGGTCCTCATTGATCTTTTGCAACTAGCACTTGGCACACTTCGTGTTTTAGTTGCAATGATAATGAACAGTGTTTCAGCATATAAATGTTGACATCCCCTCTGCTTCCTCGAGCACAGAGTCCAGCACAGTTAGTAAGTCAAGGCATCACCAACTCTGAGTGCAGATGTGTTTGGAAAGCGGTCACAAGTGCACCACAACCTCTTCCCGGCCTATACAATACAGCAATACATAACTATTTCAATAAGTATAAGTAATCAGTGCAGTTCAAACTGTAATTACATTTTCATTACAAGATAAACCAGTTGAGTTAGTCAATGCGCAGCACAGGGCAGTTTGTCATAACTTGCATCCACAGCAGCATGTAAGAAAGTGTTGTACAGTCGCTGAACAAGCAAAACTATCAGCAAGGCAGAGTTTGTACAGGGTGGTAATGAACCAACCCGCCATACTCACCCAACGGCTTGGTAGATTTCACCTTCATTGCCCTCCTCAAAGATGGCATTCACAACACCCTCAGCAACATCCCCCGTGTAGACAGGCTGCTTGACAATGCCATTACCTCTCTTCCACACTGGCATGTAAATCAAGTTCCTGCGAGCTGCAGGTATGGAACAAAACATCAACCATGCAGAACTCACCTCCAGTAAAGCTCACCCAGCTTAGATTATTACAGCCGCGGTCGACTTGACTCCTTTAAGAGGGGATGTGGCAACTAAAACTATTTTCGTTACCTATGTGCACGAGATGCAACAAAGCTAGGCACAAATATGTAACATCTTATGCAGACCACAACTGCATTTTATTTTAAGGGGGGACGAGGGTCTTAAAACTTACCTTTTTATTTGTGGTTAGAATCTCATAAAATTTTGCACACAGATGCGTTTTTCTCTTATGATTTCAAAAATGTAGTGATAATTGAGCTCGTGGTCTTAGATTAAAAGTTATCTTAAATTCTGGAGGGTAATTAGGTAATTTCTTACACAGCTTTAATAAACTTTCTCACTGCATTTTGTTGCTTTTAATTACATGAATTGATAGCCAGCTAATTCCCTTACCCGATGACATTCTTACTTTTCTTGTTTAGGCCACATATAAATAGCAATTTACAATAAGCTTAATGAGTTGCAGTGTAAAATACTGTGACCTTTTACTCTTGACATAGTACGTCAGGATGTCATGCCTTTAGAAGAAAACAAAGAATGTCATCGGGCATGGGAACTCTCCGGCTATCAATTCATGTAAAGAAAAGCAACAAAATGCAATGAGAAAGTTCATTAAAGCTGGGTAAGAAATTACCTAATTACATTCTAGACTTTGTAAGATTTAAGATCATCAGCTCAATTATGATTGCATATTTGAAATGAGAAGAGAAAAACGCATCTTAGTGCATAATTTTATGAGATTCTAGCCATAAATAAAAAAGTTAGTCTTAAGACCCTCGTCCCCCCTTAAGCTAACTGTTGTAATTGCTGAGTAATTACAATTAACGCCCTCATAAAGTCATGTGCAGAGTGTAAAATAATTAGGACAAAAGTGCACAAATGTTTTATGTTGGCATGTCCACAATGCCCTGTCCTGTGTAATAAAGCTATTAGTTCTTCTTTTAGATGCTTGGTACTCGTGAAAATAAAAGCTGAACTCCAGCGTGCATATTTACACCATTACTTAGAAAAATAACTTTCGACAACTATTGCATGTATATACAGAAAAATTAAGAACTTTACTGCACTTCTCAATCTCTCGGGATTCATTCACACACACAAAAAAAAGAAACAATCACTGTATTGTCATTTTTTACGAAATACCGTGATAGTGATAGCAATCGGTGATAGCAATCGCAAAAAATGTGAAAGATGAAAAAAATCAATCTTAAAGTTTATTCCTTCATTTCCCTTGTTATCGCCTCATTTGCTTTTTCTTTTGGCTAGAGGAATACAGCATTGCAACCGTTGGACGCTCTGATCTTTCTCTTTCACGGTGACACTAAGATGGCAGTGGTCCGTCGATGAACAGCCGCAGAAACCGTGATGTGCCAGTGCCATAAAAAGTGCGATTCACTCACAATTTTCGATGCTCACGAATAAAAAAAAACTTCTTCTAAATTTCTACAGCACATTCAGCTAAATACTTCGTCACAAGACAGATGAAGACCCGAGGATCATGAAAAAAATAAAGAAATTGTAGAGCGGTTTATTGGCACCTTCAAGCGCCGGCGACGAAGACCCTGGCGCAAGAAGTCTAAGAACGAGCGAGGCGAGGGACTGGCACTCAAGCGGCAGTTCTCCAGCACGAGCCTCCTACGGGCGGCGCTAGCGCTTCGTCGTCGTTGGTGGCGGTGCTTTATCATCTTCTTCATTTCAACTGCCCCGGCGGAAAGAGGGAGCCATCCTGGCGACTCAAGGCGAGGAGACGACGAGAGGGCTGTAATAAGGCTTCAAGCGGCTGACATGAACGACGTCGCGACCACGGCGGCGATGGTCCAAAGAAGGTGTCACCGGTTCGATGATATAGTTGACAGGTGACGTACTCTCTAAGATACGGTAGGGACCAATGTGCTTGGCCGAAAATTTGGACGCAGCCAGAACAGAGAGCCAGACCAATGATCCAGTGGAGAAGTGTGCAGCGGGCGTGTCTTGATCGGACTCATGTTTGCGGAGTCCTTGACGTTCGGCGGTGAAGGAGCGAGCCAACTGGCGGCACTGCTCAGCATGGCGGGTAATGTCAGAAAGGGAAGTATATTCTGAGCTGTCGGGGTTGTAGGGAAGGATGGTGTCCAGGAGGCAGGAAGGCTCGCGCCCGAATAAAAGAAAGAAAGGGGAAAAGCCGGTGGTTGCCTAAGATGCGGTGTTATAGGCATAGGTCACGAACGGAAGGACTTGATCCCAATTAGTGCGGTCAGAGCTAATGTACATGGCGATCATGTCCCCAAGAGTTCGGTTGAATCGTTCGGTGAGGCCGTTAGTTTGAGGGTGGTAAGCAGTAGTGGTACGGTGGACTGAGTGGCACGTATCGAGAAGCTCGTGAACAACTTCAGACAAGAAAACACGGCCGCGGTCACTGAGAAGTTCTCGCGGAGCGCCGTGACGCAGGACGAAGTGATGAAGAAGGAAGAGGGCGACGTCGCGAGCAGTAGCCGCAGGTAGGGCAGCGGTCTCAGCATACCGAGTGAGGTGGTCCACGGCAACTATAATCCATCGATTCCCGGCGGTCGTGAAGGGGAGCGGCCCATATAGGTCGATGCCCACATGATCGAAAGGGCGAGCCGGGCACGGTAATGGCTGTAACGGGGCAGTCGAGGGTCGAGGTGGCGACTTCCGCTGCTGACAGGCTGTGCAGGAGCGAACGTAGCGACGAACGAAGTTGTACATGCCTCGCCAGTAGTACCTCTGCCGTAGTCGCTCGTAGGTTTTGAGTGATCCAGCGTGAGCGCTCTGAGGGTCGGCATGGTAGTGCGCACAGATCTCAGACCGAAGATGGCGGGGAATCACGAGGAGCCACTTTCGGCCGTCCGGTCGATAGTTGCGGCGGTACAGGAGATCGTCGCGGATGGCAAAATGGGAAGCTTGGCGACGAAGAGCTCGAGGGAAGGAGGACGTAGAGTGTGCACGAAGGACATCGAGCAGGGACAAAATCCATGGATCCTGGCGTTGTTGATTGGGCATGTCCATAGTAGTGAGCGCTGCGAGTAGGGAATCAGGTAAGGGGGAAGAGGGCGCAGGAGAGGGCAGTGGCGAGCGTGACAAGGCGTCGGCGTCGGAGTGCTTGCGGCCCGACCGGTAGACTACGGTAATATCGAATTCCTGAAGACGGAGCGCCCAGCGGCCAAGGCGTCCTGAGGGATCTTTGAGGGAGGCCAACCAGCACAAGGCGTGGTGATCAGTAACGACGGTGAACGGGCGGCCATATAAGTATGGGCGGAATTTCGTGAGAGCCCACACTACGGCCAAACACTCCTTTTCAGTCACGGTGTAGTTCGACTCTGCTTTGGTGAGAGCACGGCTGGCGTACGCAACAACGTATTCAGAAAATTCGGGCTTGCGCTGGGCCAGGACAGCACCGAGGCCGATTCCGCTTGCGTCGGTGTGCACCTCAGTAGGAGCAGTGGGGTCATAGTGCCGAAGAATAGGGGGCGAAGTAAGAAGGCGACGGAGCGTAGCAAAAGCTTCATCGCAGGCAGAGTCCCACGTAGACAGGTCGGCGGGACCATTGAGGAGTTTCGTAAGGGGCGCGACGATAGAGGCGAAATTAGGGACAAAGCGCCGAAAATAGGAGCAGAGGCCCACAAATCGGCGCAGCTGTTTCGTAGAGGTCGGTTTAGGGAAGTCAGCCACAGCACGGAGTTTGTCAGGATCAGGTAGGACGCCGTCTTTGGATACGAGGTGGCCGAGTATTGCCAGTTGCCGGGCGCCAAAGTGACACTTCTTGAGGTTAAGTTGAAGGCCAGCACGAGTGAGGCAGCTCAATATCTGGCGCAAGCGCTGGAGATGCATCGGAAAATCGGGCGAAAACACAACAACATCATCTAAATAGCAAAGACAAATGTTCCACTTGAGACCGCGCAAGATGTTGTCCATCATTCGTTCGAACGTGGCGGGAGCGTTACACAGACCGAAAGGCATTACGGTGAATTCATATAGGCCGTCAGGGGTAACGAATGCCGCTTTAGGACGGTCGGACGCAGACATCGGGACTTGCCAATAGCCGGAACGAAGGTCCAGAGATGAGAAGAACTCGGCGCCTTGCAAGCAGTCAAGGGCGTCGTCAATTCGGGGCAGCGGGTAGACGTCTTTGCGCGTAATTTTGTTGAGCCGGCGATAGTCCACGCAAAATCGTATCGAGCCATCCTTCTTTTTCACCAGGACAACTGGGGATGACCAAGGACTGGCAGATGGCTGAATAATGCCGCGTTGCAGCATGTCGTCCACTTGCTCAGCGATGAGGCGGCGCTCGGGAAGGGACACACGGTAGGGGCGCTGGCGGAGAGGAGTATGTGTACCAGTTTCAATGTGGTGCTCGACAGTGGTTGCACGGCCCAAAGAAGAGGACTGGTGGTCAAACGATGAGCGAAACTGATTGAGCAGGACAAGAAGCTGCGCGTGTTGGGCTGTGTCGAGGGCGGGGTCAATAGAGCGGTCGAAAATGTCCGAAGGCAGTGGGTGATCGGGAGGAGCGCCACGTGGGGTGAGGGCAGCGAGGTCGAGACTGGAGGAGGGCGCATCGGTGTCCAAGGAAGAGATGAGGTCAGCGGTTTCAAAATGACCAAGGCACTCGCCACGAAGCAGGGGAAACGCAGAGAATGAGGTGTTGGAGACGAGGATGGCGGCAGCACCGTGGTGAATGTCGATGACGGCGAAGGGAAGAGAGAGACGTCGACGAGAGGCAAGGAGGGTGGAAGGCTTGAAGAGAACGGTGGCCTCAGAAACAGAGGCGGCGCACACAGGGACGAACACAGCACTCTCAGGGGGAATATCGGTGTCCTCGGCAACAACAAGCTTATCATCACAGCGAATCGGAGGTGCGTCGAAAAGTGTATCACAGAGCGGAGAAAAGACGACATGCGCACGGGCACAGTCAATGACGGCGCTATGGCGGGATAGAAAGTCCCAGCCAAGGATTACGTTATGGGAGCTTGCACGGAGGATTAAAAATTCGACAACGTATAAAACATCGGCGATGACGACGCGGGCTGTGCAAGCGGCAGAAGGATGAACGGGCTCGGCGCTAGCTGTACGGAGGGAGAGTACAGAAGATGGGGTCGTAACTTTTCGAAGCGAACGGCAGAAGTTTTCGTTAATCACAGAAACAGTGGCCCCAGTGTCCACAAGCGCAAGTGTCAGTACGCCGTCCACAAACACGTCAAGAAGATTTGGCGGTGAAAGGCGAGGACTTGAACAGGGCGATGATAGCGCAGTTCGTGCCCCAGGAACTGCGGCTGCTAGTTTTCCGAATCGGCGGTGACGGTGCGACGCCTCATGGGCGACAAGGAGCGGCGGCGAGGGGACGGCGATCGGTGGGAAACGTAGGGCTGACGACCATGAGCGCGATCAGGTGAGGTGCCCCGATGGGGTGGTTCGAAAGATGGGCGAAAGGTGCGATCCGTAGCGGGGTAATCCGGCATGGGGTGTAGAGGCGCAGGCAGAGTACGTCGACAGAGGCGCGCGACGTGGCCGGGACGACCGCAGGCGTAGCAGATAGGTTTGTTGTCAGGTGTGCGCCAAGGATTGTAGGCAACGGGCGCGAAACGGTGCCGGGGAGCAGCAGGCGCAGACACCGCAGGAGGAGCGTATGCATAGGCCTGCAGCGGCGGTGGTCTTCTGACAACGTCGGCATATGTGAGAGGCACGGGTGCGGGCGCAGGCGGCACTGTGACTGCAGGATCGTAGCTCAACGGGGCGGCAACAGGAGTGGGCTGGATTGGGAAAAGACCGGCCTGGGGAGCCAAGGGTGCCGGTTGCCGAAGACTAGGAAGTGCATCGGCGACCTCCCGCGTGATGGCGACCGGCCTTAGACATCGGGATGGTGCGACTGCGAAGGTCCACGGTGATGGGAAAAGGTGACCGCAGCAACCTCCACCAAATGTAGAGCGGTTTATTGGCACCTTCAAGCTCCGGCGACGAAGACCCTGGCGCAAGAAGTCTAAGAACGAGCGAGGCGAGGGACCGGCACTCAAGCGGCAGTTCTCCAGCACGAGCCTCCTACGGGCGGCGCTAGCGCTTCGTCGTAGTTGGTGGCGGTGCTGTATCATCTTCATTCCAAAATAAAAATTTTGACCAAATTTGCCATTTTATTTGCAGCATCCCCCCTTAATTTAACACGACCATGTCAAAAGGTATGGCCTCACTGGTAGTGTTACTTGCCTGCCTTAAAGGGACACTGAAGTCAAAGTTAAGTTGGCCCATGTCGATAATTACTGCGTTCTGATTTGGTTATGGTTTAACGTCCCAAAGTGACTCAGGCTATGAGGGATGAAATAGTGAAGTGCTCTGGAAATTTTGACCACCTGGGGTTCTTTAACGTGCACTGACATCACACAGTACACAGGCCTCAAGAATTTCGCCTCCATCAAAATTCAACCGCCGCGGCCGAGATTGAACCCATGTCTTTCGGGTCAGCAGCCGAGTGCCATAACCACTGAGCCACCGTGGTGAGTTAATTACTGCGTTCTATTGACAAAGGTGCTATTTTCATTAAAAACTGACTTTCTATAAGCCACCAGTCATTTTCACAAGTAAAGGCGATGCTAAAACAGCATTTCTCGCACAGATCTCTTAGTCTAAGCTATGCCACCATCCACTTCTAAATGGAGTTCCTTGATGCGACAAGTTTGAACTGAGTGGCTGGAAATAAGTGCTCCAATTTTAAATCCAATTTTCCCGGAAATAAACGTATCTCCCACTGCCAAACAGGCACCAATATAACCACAAAGCACCACACAATATAGTTGTACTAAATAAAGATTGGATGGAGTTGTATCCAGTGTCCCTTTAGAAAGGAACTTTCCTAGTAATCTGCTGATATCTACAATTCTGACAAGAACAATTTACCGAAGAGTTCCCAAGATGAGGGAGGGTCCATCAGTAGTGCAACGAAAATAGGGCACATTTACTCTCATTCACAGAATATAAAATACCAGATTGAAATAGCACATCTATCCCGAGTGGGGCTTTCTGGTCACAACTGTCTCCCACTGTCAGTGCCCATCACTTCACGCACGCACGCATTATATATAGTTTTTATATCTTCAAGACACTTTCTCTGCTGAAGGCAAACCAGCTCATGTATGACAGTATGCTGCACTGAAATGCCTGTCACAAAGCAAAATGCCATTTTATAAACCTTTTTTTACAGCGACAGCTGTTAAGAGAACATTTCCCCGTTCTGTGGCATCAGCAGTGTTGGCGTAACGCAAAGGAGAAATGAGGAGCACAGGCACTGTTCATCACACCACAGATTTGCGGTGTCCTCTGTGCGTAGCAATGCGAACTTGTGCTTGCACCGTTCATGCCTACACGCATAGACGGTTTTCACCACACCAGCAGTGGATATGGCAGGCTCATCAACAATAAATGGACAGAGAAGATGCAAGCATTGCTTAGAGAAAAAAAAAAAGACACTCACCCTTGGACACATAGTAACGCAGAAAGTGATCCTCGTGGGAGTACATGTCAGCAGGACGGAAGATTATGGCTCCAGGAAATGCCTCCCTGACCACCTGCTCTCCCAGCCACTGCACAAAAAAACATCCCAGATCACCATCATCTTCAGGCAAGGGCAAGCTGAGTTAACTGCACGGCAAAGGCCTCTCCCAAGTTTTAAACCTCCAACCAGCCTTATCATGTGCTTGTTCACAGCCTAACAAATTTTATAGCTTTGCCACTCCATCCAACTCTATGCCATGCCTCACTACGTAATTCTTCATTCGGCATTTACCCTGTCTCTCTAACAAGCCACCAGTTATCAAATCTGGATAAAATGCGCCCTGCATAGCTCATTTGTTCTTTTAAATTGCAATTAAACTACCCTCAACTTACATTTCATCTCTAATCCACACTGCTTACTTTCAGTAGCTTAATTTCACATCCTTCATTCTCCTTTCTATCACTTGCTGCGCTGATCTTTAGCCCAAATTTTAGCCTTTTCATTAAACAGCTTAACGCCTTGTTTGGTAACAGAACATTGCAGGGACAAAAAAAAAAGGCACCGGCAATCATATAATAGGACGTGACAAATCTGCATTAGTAGTATACTGGTTCTACATTTCGTTTTACATTCACTGCCTTCCAACTGCATCTTAGTCATCTTTGAATATGATTTCACCATCACTTCTTTGGAGGTGGGTGGGTGGACAGACAGACACATGCATGCACATACACACGCGTGCACACAAGACTTCATTTTTAGGTTTTATTTGACTGCCTGGTAGCACTACCAGCGACACCTGGCGAAAATGTCAGCATTGTCTGCATGAAGCCTTGGCAAGTGAAGCCTTCATGAGACCTCCGCCCACTAGAAACCCACGCACCAGCGGAATGGAAAAGCGACGCCAAAACTGAATATAAAGCCACAGAGAGACCTCCAGAACCACCACCCAAGATATCCACTGAGGGTACATCCAACTGCTATCACATCTTTCTCGCATCAGGTTTCATTACTCCCATCTCAATTACTTTTTCTATATACTAGGGAGTAAAAATCAGACATCATTCTTTGAGTCCAAAGTCAGGTACAACAAAGCAGATCTTTCTAGCGATCACTTCAAGACTCAAGTTTTTTTATTTATTTATGGCAGCGGAAGTGAATTCTAGCACCTGCTTTTCTGCAAGACCTAAACTCTACATTTTTTGTACCATTTTCATGCACAGTGCATAACGGCTTACCAAATCAGTAGGGGGTGTGCAAATAAATATTTGAAACTTAGAATGCGAATCGAATATGTTCGTTATTCAGTTCATATTCGATTTGAGAAATCGATATTTGACAATTTCCAAATATTGAAAAATTTTTAATATTCAACAGCGATTGAATGTCACGTCAACTTTCATAAATCGTACCACGGCAAAACGACAAAATCTGGGCACAATTTTAAAGCGCCAAAAAAACACTACAAAGATGGCTATCGGCCACACATTCGTTAAACATCCTAACCCAGCTGTGCACCACTTTTGGATGTCGACTGGTGTGTCGTTGGTAATTTCTTTTTCTTTTTTGAGGCAGCCTTGCCATTCTGACACCAATGTACATTCCCCTCGCTTATATACACACTGCTCTGACCATGGGCATTTCACCACTTGTGCAGTGGAGTCTCCTCTCAAGGTTTCACTTTATTTTCAGGCATTTCTTCCAGTCCTTCTCACTCACCATATTATTTTTAGTTGCCAGTCATGTGTTCAGTTCTCAATTTCATTTTGTTACTCATTTTGCATAACCACAGCACAGACTGCATACTGATATGCTGTCTAATTAAGGAGCATACATTTCTGTGAATGTGATGCATTTTTTTTATGGTGCTGAGTCAGTCTAATTCTGGTTATTTCAGTTGCAAAGACCGCATATTATTTCGAAGAATAAATAAATAAATAAAATGAACAACAAAATTTGACTAGTTTCCTTTTTCTAATTTTTTTTTTCATCCTAAACAGATATTCGATATTGATTTGATATTCAAAGTCAATTTTTCTATACATTCGTTTTCTATTCGTATTTGAAATCTTCAATGTTCGCACACCCCTAGAAATCTGCTCTTGCTTATTTAAGGCAACTATTTCATCATGCACGTTACAATTCACATATGCAACATTTACACGTCAGCGCTAAATCTACTCACATCCCTCACATAATTTATGAAAGCATGAAGAGATGCCTCAGATAAAAAACGTTAGAAGAGAATTAATATCGCCAACAACTGTGTGGAAATACCGCTCTAGAATAGGCTCACGATATCCATTAGTTTCCATTCAATGCCTTCAGCTTTTTGCACTGGCAAACTACATTTTCTTGAAGGTGCATTTTCAGGTAGAATTCCGAGTTTCAGTTGGCTTTCTGAAATTCCCTCAGGGCATTAAAACTGGGTAGAACTGAGCTTGCAAAAAACAACGGGCCCTAAACACATATGAATGACTGCATCAAACAGCACACTTCTATAACGTGTAATGCTACTGATGCGTGAGCAAGGTAGAGTCACGAGCGAAAGATGAAAAATTTGTGACTAGTAACCAGCACTGCTCTTTACCTTGCTGGCATAAAATTTTGACCCTCCAAACTTGATGATGGGCTTGGGATTTTCCGTGGCATTCAGTGCCGAAAAGTGAATCAACTTTTGAACGCCACTTTCCCTTGCAATTCTGGCGATCCTCTCCGCACCTTTGACGTGGACTTCACTGAATGGGTAGTTGCTGCACAAAAAATTATTTAATCATTAGGTGTAAAAAATACCTATTATACTTTGTGCACACACACATTTGCACCATAAAAAAAAAAAAGAAGGTTTACACCTCGAAGTCTATTTTGAAACACAGAATAAACTACACCAACACGTGTTTTATTTTATACTTTAGAGTAATATTGGTTACCAGGGAAAATGCTCCTTTTGTGCACTTCTGGGCTGTTACCATTTGTGCCGTGAACATGAAAAGTTATCCCAATACTAAACATTAAAAGCAATGAATATGCAGACTATCTGAGAAATGCAAGCAGTCACTATGAATCTGCGACTAATGTGAATGAACTACATTACAATGCGCCTGCATAAAACTCTGTAATCAGTAACCCCTTGGCCACTACACTTACTGTAACGGCCAACTGAAACAGTACCGTGCCACATACCCACTTATTAATGTGTGCCATTCTTGCCATCTTTTGCTTAAAATTTTCAAGTTTCTAAAAGTTTCTAAAAGTGTCTATCCAGAAGACAGCATGGCTGGCACCACAAAGAATTGAAAAACTTCTTTCGTCCTTCTGCAAAGCCCTCCATCCTCTATAGCAGGGGTTCTCAAACTTGGTTCCGCGGAACACAGGGGTTCCGCAGGCTGTCTTCTTGTGTTCCACGAGAACCCTCACCGGCCCTGACCCGGCAGCTGATATGAGACTGGCTCTCAGTGCTACTGAGCCACGCTTTGACTTGCTCTTAAAAGGGAAGCAGTACCACCCATCACAATAGTATTTGTATTAATCTGTGCAATAAACATTTAACTTTTGCAACTCTCTCTTTGCAAAAATGCATTCGACAACATTGCTGGTAAGTGAAAGCGGGGGGGGGGGAGGGTTCCCTGGAACTTATTGAAGGCTTTTGGGGTTCCTCCAAGCAAAAAAGTTTGAGAACCCCTGCTCTATAGCATGCCTCATAGCTCACAGTCCTGCCTTGGCACGCGAGTATACTAACTGCTAGCCTCATGCAGAGCACAGCTGACACAGCCAACAATGATCTCGCCAGCAGTACTACTGCAAAGGCAACAGCATATAGCGCAGGGGTGCAGAAACACAGTGCAGGACTTGGGGTGTTGTCCAGAGTTCTTGCAGTGGAGTTGACATACTTCACTGCCAGCCTATGACAGCAAACCATCTTTGTGACCTGACCAATCAAGTTCACGGGGATCCGCATTGTAGTTCACATGTTTCCCTATTGCAAGACAACAGTGCAGACCAAAGCTATTTTGGTGTACATATTTCAAGCGCAGTACATAATAAAGGCCCATTCGTATTGACGAATATAAAGAATCAATGCCAGAACAAGTGGCAGTGAGGTGGCGCAACAATGGTGAGTTGTCGACCAGCTCTCAAGGTAAGTCAATCCATATCCTTTGCATTACCAAGGATTTTCTTCAAACCTGACATAACTGCATGTCACACCAAATACACCACACAGCACAGTGACTCTGCACTGAATATTCATCTCATGATTTGAGGGAAACGCCTGAAATGAATGCAGTTTTATTCAGTGCTTATAGGAGAACTTTTCAGAAACTTTCCAGAACAGTTGGTATCATGCGCCGCCATTGCTTTAATTTTCCTACGTCAGTCAACATGTTACTTTATCACTCTTTGTTCTCTTCCATAGCCAGCTACGGATGTATGGTGTGGGCAACAACAACAGCTGAAAATATTAACAAACTCACTGTCTTACAAAAACGTATTATACGCATTGCATGTAAAGTGCCGTATTTCTTCCACACTGCGAGTCTTTTCCACCGACACAACGTTATTCCAATGAAATCCATGTATAACTATAGGCTGTGCTATAAATATAAACTCGCCATAATGAAAAATGATGACTTCTTACTTACACTTGCTAGGTTAGAGCAAAGCAGAACTGTGTATGATACCCGCGCAGCAGAGCCTTGGAATGTTAAGAAATGCCGTACAAACTATGGCAAACAAATGTTGCAGCATACCTTACCGACACTTCTGAACCAGTTGTACTGCCACAAGAATCTTGATGTCTCCAATATTTCTCTGAAAGAATTGCCCCAAATATTCGTGTAGTTCTTTTTTTTTCTTGCTATTACCATTTTGAGTGCACCTGTCAGTTCTGCTGTCCTTCATTTTCTCCTCCCTGTGTTTGCCTTTATAGTCTCTTTGACCTAATATAGTTCTTTTTTCTTTTACAAGCAGAATGTACTGCTTACTGAACGTACATGTGTCATTCTATGTACAGAACATACGAGTTTTTTCTTACTATTTGTTTGATGTCCTATTCCGCCGCCGTCAATGCTGCACTGTAAGAGGAAGCCAGGACCTCTCAAGCTGTCTATACAGCTTTTTCCCTGGCTGTCCTCGCAACACCTAGTTGCGGAAATAAACCTTCAAACCTTCAAACCTTCAAACTGCTAATGATGGTAGTAGGAGGCACTACTACAGAAAGCTGGATGCAAGCAATGACAACACGTTCCTTGCACAATTAATAACAGGGCTGGAAAGCTGGGCCTCAAGACAGCAAGTGACTTCAAAACACTGGTCATTTTTCTTTGCTGCAATGACCACCAAGATATGAATCTTAAAAGACCAACTCTGGTGTTTTTTTAACCTCCTCTGATATTACTGAAACTTTCATGGTAGGTTCTCTGCAGTTTTCTGGTCCTTTGTGCCCAATGTCGCAATGGGGAGGTGTTTCATTGCTGTGAAAACGAATTTTAAAATTCCCCATTTCATGGCCTCAATCTGGGAGATTTCTACAGGCAACATTGCGTGCGTGATGTCACTGGACGCACAGCCATCAATATTCGCTCTGTGTTTGCTGAAGGACAAAATTTCGAGCTGGCTTTTGGTCATTTCAGAAAAATAATGACCCAAGCTCTCACTTACAGTCACCAGTTTGCCCAGTCAACATGCACACGACAGGTTTTGTGACAGTACCAATGACGTCATGGGATGGTCTGTCGTGACGCCGTCATTTGGTCGAAACCCAGTTTCGGTTTCCTGTTTCTTTGCTTTTTTTAAATAATTTTCCTTGGTGTTTTATAGTGGAGCGAGGGGACTCTAAGGAATGTGACGGGATTATCAACTCAAAATGTTCAAAAAACCCCCGGAGTTATTCCTTAACACGACAATGACCCCAAGCCTGACTCATGCATGATGCTCGTTGTACTGCATGGCTGATGTGGCAACAAATAAAATAACTGATTCTTCACTCTGTGGGACAGAAAAAAAACTTGAGAAAGTGAACTTCTGAGTTACTGACATATTAGCGCATCAAAATTTGTTGTCTGTTGTTTCACACTACCACAAAGCAATTTCATTAGCACAGCCTACTGAAAGCTGTGAACATGCCCACACGCACCTTGTTTCTGTGTCTTTCCCAATCAAGTTGATGACCACATTGGAGTACTTCATGGCCTTGGCAATGCTCAGTTCATCTTTGAGGTCGAATGGCTAAAAAGCGCAGAAAGGTAAGAAAGAAGGAATGATTACCTCCACAAAAATCCCAGCGAGGATAAAATGCAGTGGCTTATCTTCGATCTGCACTGATCTGCACTGACCGGTCAATGCATTTGTCTGATGGTGCCTTTTGGATATGTGAAAAATATTCATGGCTTTTGCACTGTGTTATGTGCACGTGACAGTTTGATGCACTTCAATCTTTCACACCCACCATTCACTCTCAACCATTACTTGACACATTTACAACCACACTCCAACTTTCATATTTAAGCTTCCAAATCTGCACAATGTAGCATCTAATAGTTCCTGTGTCTATCTTTTTTAACCCATAGCTATTGCTCATTGGTCACTTTGAAGTATTTTACTGCTTTCATGTTACTCTTCCCCACCACTTCCCATCCTTTAGGTCCTTTAAATAAATAAATAAAACACAGTACAAACTTGGTCAGCAGTGTGCTAGCACAATAGTTATCACATTTAAAGAGTTAAAAGCATTGCACCAACTGTTTGGAATTAAGCAGTTCAAGTCAAATGAATGCTGCAGTGAACAATAGCTAGCCAGCTGGCACAAGCCTAATGTCAAAGGATGCCATCCCACAGACCAGCAAATTTCAGTTTTCAAAATAGACGATACAGACAAAAAATTTCCACACTTTTCAAACTCCAGAACGGCAAAGAAGTAAGTAACAGTGATAAATATGTCTCCCAATATTTTTATTCAAAGCGTAAAGCATTTTTTTTTTTTTTTTCAGTAACAAGAGTGAACTTGCACTGGCACTACACAGCAATGCACTTATTGTGCAAAGAAAGCAACCACAATGGAGGCAGGAACTCACCACAAGCAAGACCTGGCCCAGGTCACCGCAAAGCTTCAGCCTTTGCATGTAATAAAAATCTCCCCTCGATGGCAAAATGAGCTGGGAGCCAATCTTCCCTGCATAAGACAAACATGCCATGCACAGGCATGCGATTTACACCGGCCATCCTCCAACCCATTCCTAATTACTATCAACACTGTGCTACAGACAGCATCTCGCCTATGCAAAAATGAAACGATGACATATCTGTCTTTTTGAAATAACAGAATAAGGCAGATGGTCACACCAGACAGAAAATCAATTGCAGTCATGGAAAACTTTTTGTGGCACTGCTGCCAAGACTAGGCGGGCAAGGGAAGGAGACAGACCTATGGCCATAGTGTGGAAGTACTACGGCCTGTAAACAAGCATTTTCTTTTGCCCTTTCCTTCGGTGCCTGAAGACCGAAGCAGGCCATCAGTCGCGAACACAATGACTTGACTGCTGCATCTCCAGTGTCCTCATCCCAAATTTGTGAGAGAAGATTCGAGGGGTAGAACCTTTTATGTGAACCTATTGGCCTCACCCCTGACGTCTTCAGGACTACATACTGCCATGGATTGACACTCGCACTTTAGTCCTCCAGATTTGACTGCAGTGTCACAAAAAGCTGTATACGTGTATAGGTGCTGCAACTATTTTAAAATGAAAAAAAAAAAATCTGTTAGTTCTCGTGTTGTAGCACATGTAGGGCACAGAAACATGAAAAGCAATAAAGTTATCAAGCGACAAGCACATGCATGAAAGTTTGACAACTTTCGGTCACCTGTGGTACGAGAGCAAGTTTTATCTATGCCAAAAAATGCCAATCTGTCTCGCCGCTGAAAACGATGTAAGCACTGAACATTTTGCAGTTGGCAGCTAAGCGCCATCTGGGAGCACATAAAAGAACCTTGTAGTGGACAGCTTAGCACCACTTAGTGCAGTACAGAAAACTAGCTGTGAAGTGTTCGATGTGCTTGGTATCAGTAAGGCATGTTGACGGGCTAGTTGGTGCCTGTCCGTTATCTCCTCATCTCTTTTTGTCCTTGTGAAATTATTTGCGCCTAGGTGGTTTTTCCAAGTTTCAAGATGCTTGGTATGTCTTTACTGGAGTGCTGCACTGCACCATAATGCATCCAGTTTTGTACTTGACTGACCAATAGCTTTACCTAAGAAAATTAGCCGATATATAATATCAGTTGCACAGTTAAACTGGCTTCATTCCTTTTTTACTTGCTTGTCAAAATCTGTGCAACGTCACCTGTGGACACTGCATGACTGCCAGGCGCTCAAAGCCCACACGAGTAAAATGAAAGGCAGGTGGCTCACCTAGCTTGTTGACCAAAAACCGACCAAGGCATCCACCTGCTCCGAAGACAGTGCACACGACACCACTGAAGGAGCTCCTGCCTCCCGTGCCCCTTTTCAGAGATGCCAGGTTCATGCCTGTGCCACCCACCGGGTTGCCGGACGGCTGGCTTGAGCATTGCCGCTGGTTCACGGACAGGGTGCCAGCGATAGCACCCTGCCCTGACTCTGCAAGCACATGTGTAGTGAGTTAGTTTAACACTTATCACTCTAGCCGTTCTTTCCTCAATTATACTCTATGGAAATAGAGTATACAGTGAAACCAGGCAATAAGACGTAGTTTACGATGCAAGGACATAACTGCTTAAACGACGAAAGTTACTTTTTCGAAGGATATTGTGAGTGTAAAAGAAAAATGTGCATGTGTGTAAAAACAAAGAGTTAACGTCAAACTTGGGAACGAAAAGATTTAAAGAGGAACAACTATAAAAACTTGTCAAAAAGTCGGGCAGTACACAAGATGTGCAATCAAGGCTGCCCAAACAGAACGCCTCATCCATTCGAATCCCAGCAGCACTGTCGACCATACGAAAGCACTGGGACACATTCAAAGAGTAGTACCTGATAACCAGAGCCTGCGTTCAAACGCAACCCTTCTATGATGCACTCTGAGCACATGCTTAAGCAAGATTGCTTAAGCATGCAACATTGTTGCCCAATTAAGTGCCTGAGCTTTTTTGTCCAGACGAGTAACCTTGGTAATTATAGAGAACAATTAAAGCTGTCACAGCGAAAGTTTGCAACTATACTACGGTGTCCTCTAAAAGGTCGTCCCAGACCGGTACTTCCACATAGCGGACAGGTCAATGCTGCACAATATAGGCAACAAAAAGAGCACAGTCGAACTAAACACCCTCTGTAACTAGGCACGAAGTTTTTCGCAACACAGTGGGTACTAAGCTTGAACGTTTGCAAGTGCGACACTCCTTCAAAGTGGTGTTTCCAATACTGAGGCAAAGTGCTCGCACTAAGAAGGGCACCACATTCAAGCATCTGTAAACCAAAAACATTTTTTAAAGCCCACGCTTGCATAGAAGGGTGACGGCCCACTAAACAAACAAACTCGGCTGTAATCGAGAACAAAGTAATAGAGTGTCTGCCGAAAATATTACTTGGGAATCTTGTTAGCAGACAGATCCTCAGGGCCGCCATGTCTTTATGTTGCGGGCCTAATATTTTAGTAATTATTAAGAAACAACTTAAAAATATAAATAAAAATATTTAAATAAATAAATATGACACGCTATAGCATGTAAAATAATTTATCTACAAACTTATATTATCCCGCTTCTATTGATGCGGTCCAGTTACTTGCAATGGCGGTCACCTCGTAAACGGATTTGACGATCAGCTGGCCGGCCTGCACCGAACGGGGAGTTCGGACAATGAACAGTGCGCGAATATAGGCGCCAAAGCCGAGATCATGCAAAGCATGATTATTCAAGTGTTGTGCACGATGTAACTCGGCGGGGCAACCCGCGCTGGCGTGAATTTGTCTTGAAGGTATGCCGCAATCAGCTGATGCCCATGAATCCGCGCACCGTCGGTTGGGTATGTTTTGCCATACTCGTTCAGGCTCTGCTATATTACTACTACACTCGGCGCACCATACTTCTCGTCGGCGTTCTCTCGGCTCGGGAAAACTTCGATCGCCGCGCCGCTGCACGCGAGACGTGGCTGAGCGGCGCGTCACGCGTCAAGTCCTTCTTCATCGTCGGTCGCGACGCTTGTCGGGTGCCTCCCGAGGATCGCGTCGACCCTTACGTCTGCGAGCGCTGGGAGCCTAATATAACGGAGATCAATGAGAACCTGGAGTTCTATGCGACCACGGCGAAGTCGCGCAACTGCTTTCCGCGAAAGCGCTCGTTGTACACGGGCTTCAGTTTTGAGGTGCATCACCCGATCTCCGTGTCGCGGCTGGGAGTGCTCAAGGACATTCTGAGCGGCAGCACTGGTGTCACCGTTTCCCTTATTGACGCGCATACACGGGAGATCCTCCGCAAGGCTGTCATCAGCAGCGAGACGGGCAACGAAGACGGTGGCTACTACTACCGCAACATTGACCGGGTTATCTTGAATAGGTACTCTCGAACGACCTGTTTCTTCTCGCATAGAGCAAAGGTTAATTGTAAACATTGTATAAAAACCTAGCGATTGATTACAAAATTCTGATTACTTTCATCTTTTGATTTCGCTCATTGCCAGTGTTCGTTCTCTTTTCCAAATGTTGCGTTTATCTCTAGCTTTTACTGCAGATAACTGATAGCCAGCGCCTTCCTACCTTTGTGTGGAGACTGCTATGTGGCCCTCATTCCTGCATGTATACACCCGCCATCTAAAGTCTCATGCCGCAGGGTTTGCTTTTCAGCCTTGTAGAGCATTCAGGGCTCCCGTCAAGCTGGAAACTAGCGTAAGAAGGAGAAAAAAAACCTTGTCCTAGCCTTTCAAGGTACTTTGCCGTTTAACAGTGCCCTGAGTGCTCCACTATGCAGCTAAGAAGCACACCATGCAGCCGAAGACTTTTGACCAAGACTATACATAGTTTCTGCACGTCTCAAATACATTTATGATTCCCCATGTGCTCCACCTGGAAGAGTGATCACTTATTTGCTTGGGTGACGAAGTGAAGATTACCGCATCACTTTCTCTAAAATTTGCAAGGTGCCAGTTGTAGAGAAACCATTGTGGAAATGGACAGTCAGATACAACTTTAGTCTACTCCGGCCATGTTTAGGACCACCACACAGAATTCCTCCGCAACAGAAAAGTAGTCCATTATTTAACCTTTTCTTTTACCTAATATGGAGAAGCTGATCATAAGACAAAATTATGAGTTGAATTTTAATGCCTCTGAGCTTATTTCGTTCACTGTTGTGATTGGTCACCAGAGTAATACAGGATGCCACGGACCATCCCCCATTGTTACCAACAGCTGTTTTTTCAAGTTTTATCCCACACATATACCACAGATAACAATATGTGCTAGTTTGCAGTGTCTCCTTTTAGGTGGACCAGCAGTGATGGTTATACCCAAACATGCCATGCAGTGTGCCAAGCGCTGCGACTTGTAGAGTATGTTTAGCCACTACAGTAAGAAAGTATTAAGGCGGAAGCCTTTAATGCCTCATACTGTCAATAGCAGCCATGGCGGCAGATGTGTCCACGTTTCAGTTACGTGCCTTAGATGGACATATGCCAATCATTACTTAATCGATGGCATTCGAATGATATTGTAACGCGATTTAAGGCATCCTATGATAATTGCATGATAATTAATGACTAATTGAGCTTTCTAGTCAGACCACATAAAAAAATAAAACCGAGTAGGAAAATAGTTGAGTTGGGGAATCGAACCAGGGTCTCCGGAGTGCGAGACCAGCACGCTAACCACTCCCCATGCCAGCTCGATCTTTCCATCTTTCCCATTACCATGAGGTTCAGGTGTCCACTGAGATATGGGAGACAGACCCATTTCCTTTCCTCAAAAACCAATTTACGACGTAGAGCTGTAGAGCTGAACGGGCGATGGCGTTCTGTGGACTCCCTGGCAGCGTTGCAAGACGCTGTCACCTTCCACTCTTAGAGGCGAAGCTTAACATCTTAACCACACATCAGTGACACAAGCAGCAACACTGCGCTTAAGGCTCACCGCACTTTAGATCAGCAAAGTGCCCCCGAATTTTTTTTTCATAATTTATGCCTATCTTCAGTGATGACTGTGATGGTGGAATCCATCACTGTTACGCTACTGTACATTGTGGTCACCATAAGTTTGTCTTCTTATCTTTTGCAGGTATTTTGAAGGAATAGTGAGCCTCTCTGGTGAAATTGTGAGTGAGACGTGTTCAGCACCCTTGGCCTGGAATAATGGCTCAAACCTGCTTACTTATGAGAGGCTCTATGTGGACCACGAGGACAAGAACAGTGTGGTGTGGAAGCCCGGTGCCGTGTCTGGTGTCGGCGTCCACTTTGTCATCTCGGACTCACTGCCCAGTCTCTTGGACCACGTTGACGACGCAGAGATGCGCCAGGCTGTCTGGGACGAGCTTGTGGAGGAAGAGCAGCGAAAACTAGATGCTGAGGTTCGAAGGTAACATCTTTAACATTTTTTCCCCAAAAGCTACATGTAGTGGAAATAGCCTTCAAAGTTCCATTGGTGATTTGGACCAAGAGGGTGGTGGTGTTTAAGTACTCTCAGCTTGCTACTGAACTTTGCGATGCTGTCTTGCTATTTTGGCTCATTTTTATTTGAAATAATGTCTATACTTTTTGTGCTTAGTACTTTTTGACTTGGCATTTGTACTGAATGCTGACAGTGCTGCACAAGTCTTGCTAGCATCAAATTAAAATTATGATTCGCCTACATTTAGCCTTAATCTGTGCCGTTTTGTGAGCACTTTTATTGTTGCCTGTTTCATTAGCTAACATTTTCCTTAGCAGGATAACAAATGCATTTTTAGCACAGCAACACAGTTAAATATCCTGTTAAACCTGAGTGTCCAAATTAGCAGTGTAGACCTCTGTGCTTTCATGACTTGAAAAGTCAGTGTAATTAGCTTACCTCAAAGATGATTTGCATGTGACATCATGGCTGCCAAGATATCAGGTGGACCACGCACAGCTTCGACAGTGGAGGATAAGCGGATTAACTAAACTCAGGCGTTTTTCACTGTGCACCTGTTCACCAATGACGGCCACTACGATGATGGAGCAAGCAATCTATAGATGGTGCCCTCCTATTTCTGGCCTCATAGTGCAAAAAAACTGGTCTTGGCTTAGGGCTATTAATGTAACACGAAGTGCCAAGCAAGAGGAACAAGAAGTAGGCAGATTGCTGTGCTTGAGCTGATGTGGTTCTACCAACTTTTCACTTTGTTCATGTACTTTCTGAATAGTTAGCAGAAGGGTTTAGTTAACGAAAAAACATGCTGAAAAACATTAAAATCATGATATTTTTTTTTCCTGTTTCATATATCCCCTTCAGGCGCCGAGTCCACATATGCAGACGTAATAAAATACGGTGAAGTCTAAAAAATCTTATGTAGAAAAATTTAGAGTCGCACATATGAAATGGATGCAGTAATCTTTTTTTTAAATTGGTGGCTCCATGTTTTACAGCATCTCTCGTACAGTTCCAATGAGTGTCAATTTTTATTTGCATTTTGCAAGCATTAATGCTTTGAAGTGCCTAAAATTATCTTATTTGTTTGCATGACAACTTATTACTACAGGAATTAGCCAAAGAAGTGTATAAGTGAGACCTTAAAAATAGTGTTTAGTCATGATTTGATTGTATGAGAACTCTATAGAGGTTGCATAATGAATCATTGAAGAAGGTTGGAAGTTTTTTCTGTGCAGTCCCGGCATGCTGCTTACAGAAACCTGAAATTATGAAAATTTTCCCCTGACTGGATCATAATTTATGCCTAAAGGGGATATCAGTCCAATCCAATGCAACATGAGCCTTGAGTTTAAAATACAACTTTGGAATGAAATGAAACTGTTACTGCTAGGCAAGTTGCCTGGAGCAAGAAAGCACATTTCTGATGTCACACTAATCTAATCGCAGGTACCGAGACATTGCCGTGGTGCCCGTAGTTGATGTGTACCGCAATCTGCCACGCAAGTTGCTGAATTTTTTCGACTTCCTGCTTCAACACTCCATTGAGTTCGACTACCTGGTGAAGGCAGATGATGACACCCTCATCGACTTGGAAGGCTTACGGGACAGTGTGCCAAAGGGCAAGCGGCAAGACATTTGGTGGAGCACCTTCAGGGAAAATTGGCCGGTCATTCGCTATGGCAAGTGGGGTGAAAGCTCGTACAGGTAAAAATGTGTATGCTTTCTTTGAGCATGTCTGTAGTTGCATGCATCTCCAGAATGAAGTGGCCAAAGTCCTTCAAAGAAGGTCCTTCAACCAGTGGTGGCTACTTATTGCCATGACGTCGCCGTCAGTCACCTTGCAGTGCGACGCCATTAGGGGCAAGGCGTTGACTGTAACGTCGTGACAGATGGACTACAGTGTCTTCTTTGAGGGAATTGACTACTTCATTCTGGAGTATATCCAACTATAGATGACCATTTCTTGCTAGCTTTGAAGGTTTTCTTAAGCTATTTCAGTACAAATCTAGGCTAAAGTGCCAACATTGAGAAAGGAGGCCAACTACAGCACAAGACCATAAAATCTGGTTTCACAAAGTTTACACCCGCCACGGTGGCTCAATGGTAAGGCGCTCGTCCACCGAGCCGGAGTACCCAGGTTTGAACCTGACCGCGGCGGCCGCGTTTCGATGGAGGCGAAACACAAGAGGCGCCTGTGTGCTGTGCGATGTCAGTGCATGTAAAAGATCCCCAGGTGGTTGAAATTATTCCGGAGACCTCCACTGTGGCACCTCTTTCTTCTTTCACTCCCACTTTCCTCCCTTCCCTTAGGCAGACACTCTGTGGAGATATGGAGACAGATACTGTGCCATTTCCTTTCCTAAAAAACCAATTTACCACAAAGTTTATTTGAGACATGTTTTTTATGTTTAAAAGGATATTTTTTTATAATGAGCTTCATTTTGTTTTTGTAGATTAGGGTTCATGAATGGTGTTTTCTAGGCTAGTGCATGGTCCTTGATTTATGTTTTTCATTTTCAGCGCTAGCATAGCTTCAAGAATGGCTAGCTAGTTATATTTCCTGTAGGGACGGATTTGTGCTCAGTGTAGCTGGCCTCGTCCCTATCAACTTTTCCATTTTTGTTGTTATGAATCAGTACAGTTCACCTCCTTTACATTATTATATATCGCTGCATCATCCTGCAGCGGTTCTCTGTAATAAGTATAACTTTATTCCAAATGCACATGGAAACTGTATAACTTCATAGCACAATCACTATGGCATAGGTTGTGGATGATATGAAAATAGTTCCTCAAGTCCTAACAGTGATGGAAACTTCTAAGCATATTTGCCTTCTTAGCTGCAACTGCCGAAGTGTCACATGGACTTTCATAAATTGGGAAGATGACTGGTTTGTTAATTGCATAACAAGCCCTCCATTCTGTGCATTTTTATAAGAAAGCGAAGACAGGAATGAGAATCGAGATTGCCTGCATGTTGACAGCCTTACATTTGGCAGTGTTGGTATTGTTGGCAGCTAAGGAGTATACACCGCCAGCCAGTTACCTGCTGGTGGCATTGACTGCATTTCATGTGGCACTTGACAAGGTATTCTATGTCCATCACTGTAGTCACCAGTGGCGTTTATGAACACGCTCAAAGCCAGGTCGTGTACATGCATGCATAGATATCCACAAAAGCAAACCAATGAATTACCCCGTCCATAGCTACACTTGTAGAGCACCACACACCGTCTACAGAAGCTGTAGGACCAGTCTGTGGCAGCAGCACTGGCCTCACACTTCCACTGACAAGGTGCAGGCGAGTTGAGCTCAAGTCTCGCGCCACTGCCACACACTAGACTGTTCTGGTCAGCTGAAGGCAAGAGAACATTCACTGGTACAATGGCTGAATGAATATCTCTGCTTCCCTCATATCGGCATCATATTTACAGATGCCATGAACTCTCACTAGCTGTGTTTTTTTTTTTTGTGTGTGCTTTCTTTCAGTTTATCTGTAATCTTAAAGAAAAAGAAAAAGTATTAATGTTCCCTTTCATTTTATAACACCGCACTTCTACCCTCTCCTTAGAGTCTTTTGGTTTATGCATCAGACTAGTAGTACGTGACATTTTGTGTTCTTTTGTGCTTTGCATTGCCTTACAGAGCGCCCGTGTACCCAGCCTTTGCCTGTGGTTCCGCGTACGCTCTGTCGAGAGACATAGCCCTCTGGTTAGCCCGGAACAAAAACTACTTGCACAGCTACCAGGGGGAAGACGTCTCAATGGGCATCTGGCTGGCAGCACTGTCACCAAAGCTGATCGACGAGCCTCGGAACTGGTCGTGCAGCTACAGCTGCCCAGATGGGGTGAGCCGCCCATACAACAGAGCCCAGCTTTCACCCAGTGAAATGAGGGCCGTGTGGGTGACATTCAAGAAGCACAAGAAGCTTTGCTGAGCTTCGCTTCTATTTTAACTGCCACTGCTTCGACGTGCTAGCCATGAAAGGCATGGAGAACTGTGATAAATAAATTGCAACGCATTTTACTTTCTCCTGGATTGAATGGGCCCCAAAATAAAGGTCAGGGCTCACACAAAAAAAAAAAAAAAACTTTCAGGACTTATTGCCATACCTTACAAAAGGCAGAGAGGCCTGGTGATCTTGCATTCTTTTTTTGGCTTCTAATGAAGAACGAGCAGTGTACTGAACATTGTTGTTAGTGTTGAAGGAGGCAGAAATGCTTTACCACCTTTCGCTCTGCTCCAATAATAGGACCAGCACACAGCATGTGCCGAGAGGCACATGCTGTGTGCTGGAAAGTACCATCAGCAACAAATGAAAAAGGCAATTGAACCAGGGAGAGCAAAATGAGAAGCTCTTACCTGGGGGAGGGGGGGGGGGGGGGGACCGCAATCAGGGGAAAGTTTGTGGAAAACCGGGACACCCGGCAGCACTTGGGGTCGAAGTTTAAATCCTACACCTCCCACATACGAGGCAGATAGATGCTCAGACCATTTGGTTACCACTGTAGTTAAGTACTTCTTTTCATTCTTTTTTTTGGCAATGCAGTGGTGAATGTATTCTTCTATCATCTTGCATATAGAGACTAATCAGTGGTGACTATATGCTTTGGTGGAATGCAAATTAATCTGATGAAGTGGTGCTGAGAAAAGAAGAGGTGACATTGAAGACACCCAGGAAAAAGCAGAGAAGTGTGTATCGGGGCTCCTTTGACAGGTCCTTCTTCCTTGCGCATTAAATAGTAGGCACACCAAGCTTTCTTGTTAGAGCCTCTGCATTAGGTTCACCTCATAAAATTAAGCACTACTCCTAGTTGCTCTATTAAGGCGGAGCATACAGCATGGATGGACATACTAACTTGCACACGCATACACTGCTTTGCTAGGACAAGGCCACACCATGTTGGGCGAGCACGTACTGTGCAGACAGACGAGAACTAGGTGTGGGATTCCTCATCAATCAGGATATAGCTGGCAACATAGAGGAGTTTTATAGTATTAACGAGAGGGTGGCAGCTATCGTAATTAGGCTTAATAAGAGGTATAAGCTGAAGGTGGTGCAGGCCTGCGCGCCTACATCAAGCCATGATGTCCAGATCGTTGAAGCCTTCTATGAAGATGTGGAATCGGCGATGGCCAAAGTAAAATCACAGTGCACTGTACTGATGGGCGACTTCAATGCAAAGGTAGGCAAGAAGCAAGCTGGAGACCAGGCGGTAGGTGACTATGGCATAGGTTCAGGATTTTGCTGCAGAACAGATTTTCCGCTTTAACTTAAGATGACGACCGTAATGTTGAAACAATGAACGATCGTCTCACTGATATCATTACGGAGTGCGCCGTAAAAGTAGGCAGTAGGATGGTATGACAGGATACCGGGAAGCTATCCCAGGAGACTAAAGAACTGATTAAAAACCGGCAAAGCATGAGGACGTCTAACTCCATAGACAGAATAGAACTCGTAGAGCTGTCGAAGTTAATAAATAAGCGCAAGGTAGCGACATCAGGAAGTTTAACATGGAGAAATTCGAGCATGCTCTACAGAGCAGAGGTAGCCTAAAAGCAGTGAAGAGAAAACTAGGCATAGGTAAAAACCAGATGTAAGCAATAAGAGACAAAGAGGGCAATGTCATTAGCAATATGGATAAGATAGTTAAAGTAGCCGAAGAGTTTTACACAAATCTATACAGTAGCAATTGCAATCACAATGTTACTGAGAGAGGCAGTAGAGCACAGCAATGGAACATCCCGCCAGTAACGAAGGAGGAAGTAAAGAAAGCCTTAGGAGCAATTCAAAAGAGGAAAGCAGCTGGTGAGGATCAGATAACAGCAGATTTGTTGAAGGATGGAGGAGAGATTGTGCTCGAAAAACTAGCCACCCTGTATACGCAATGCCTTGTGACCTCGAGCGTACCTAGAGCTTGGAAAGACGCTAACATTATCTTAATTCATAAGAAAGGAGACGTCGAGGACTTAAAGAATTACAGACCGATCAACTTATTGTCTTTTGCCTACAAGGTATTTACTAAGGTAATCGCTAATAGGGTCAGGACAACCTTAGACGTCAATCAACCAAATGATCAGGCAGGCTTTCGTAAAGGATACTAGACAATAGACCATATTCACGCTATCAATCAGGTGATAGAGAAATGCGCAGAATATAATCAGCCCCTATATATACGAGAAAGCATTCATCAGCCTGACTACGCCCACTGCAGAGCAAAAGCCTCTCCCATGTATCTCCAATTAACCCTGTCCTTCGCCAGTTGCGGCCACCGTATTCCCGCAAATTTCTCAATCTCATCCGCCCACCTCACTTTCTGCCGCCCCGTACTACGCTTGCCTTCACTTGGAATCCACTCCATTACCCTTAATGACCAGCGGTTATCTTGCCTTCGCATTACATGTCCTGCCCAAGCCCACTTCTTCCTCTTGATTTCAACTAGGATATCATTAACCCACGTTTGTTCTCTCACCCACTCCGCCCGCTTCGGATCTCTTAACGTTATACCTATCATTTTTCTTTCCATACCTCGCTGCATTGTCCTTAATTTAAACTGAACCCTCTTTGCTAGCCTCAATGTTTCTGCCCCATAGGAGAATACCAGTAAGATACAGCTGCTGTATACATTTCTCTTGAGGGATATTGGTAAACTGCCATTCATGATCTGAAAGAACCTGCCATATGCGCTCCACCCCTATCTTATTCTTCTGTTATTTCCCTCTCATGATCCGGATCAGCTGTCACTACTTGCCCTAAATAGACATATTCTCTTACTACTTCCAGCATCGTGCCATCAATTGCGAACTGGTGTTCTCTTGCTGGACTGTTGAATATTGCTTTAGTTTTCTGCATGTTAATTTTTAGCCCCACCGTTCTGCTCTGCCTGTCTAATTCATTGATCATGCTTTGCAGTTCATGTCCTGAGTGACTTAGCAAGGCAATGTCCTCAGTGAATCGCAGGTTACTTAGGTATTCTCCATTAACTCTTATCCCCAACTGTTCCCATTTCAGGCCCCGGAATACCGCTTGTAAACAGGCAGTGAATAGCATAGGCGAGATCGTGTCTCCCTGTTGGACACCTTTCCTTATTGGAATTTTATTGCAGACTTTATGGAGAACTATGGTAGCTGTGCAGTCATTATAAATATCTTCCAATATTTTCACATAACACTCTTCTACACCCTGACTCCGCAATGACTGCTGAGGTTTCTACTGAGTCGAAGATGATGATGATGATCGCTCTCGTCAGTAGGTGAGTAGTCTGCTAACGCCATCCATGATCTAAACTTCAGAAGGAACAGCAAAGAAAAAATAAACAAAAGGAAACCGTAGCTGGTGGTGTGGTTATCACGACACAGACATTAATGGTAAAACTTTTACATGCATGAAAGAGTGCTGTTTATGGAACGAACACCTGACATAATTGTGACAAGTGAAAAGATTTTCATTCACATCAAGAGCACCATGCAACCATCCACTATATTGCCTATATAAGCCTAGATGTAGCCATTTTACAGCTATTAGTAACTATTGTGCACATCAACAATATAACACATGTCCTGCGTCAGTCTTTGTGTGTGTCTTCCTATAGTGATAGTGTTATTTCAATCTCAAACAACAATGCTGAGCTTGCAGTGCAGTGTGTGCAGAAACTGATAAACTCGGCTTTGAAGCTGATAAGGTAGAAACTAAGCAGCTTTCTGAAGAAAATGAGAAGGGCCCTCTTGGTTTCACTCAAGCTTGGCACTGAGTATGTGTACAGGTAGTTTCTCAAAGTACCATAAGGATTCAGTCTTTTTTCTGCGGTGCTTTTATGCAAAACTGGCTTTTGGAATTAAGGTTTATCACATTGCAATCTGCAGATTATCTCCTGCAGAGGCAGTCCAAGGTCATTGCAAAATGCATGTTTTCAGCTTGACGAGGGACAAGACAGAACAAAATAACACGTATGCACAGACAGGTGCAAACTTATTTTGTACACGACACCGTAGTGCTAAATGATAGACAGTCGTTGCTTCACCCATGTATGCATGTTTACTTTTCCTGTCTGATCCTGTGAACAGTGCAAGAATTTAACAGATTTCAAACCAAGCAGCTTAAATACAAGCCCTACTCAAGCTCGACAAATTAAGCATTCCATTCATGCTTGAAGTAACACTGTACTGGAAATGTAATTGTGGCTTCACACCTTAAACAGTTGTAGAGCGGCTATGACTGCAGATCAGTCACAGGGAGTGATGACTTGACAAAAAGAAGACTCAACAAAGAAGTCAATACTTTAATGCTGACAAATACAAAAGCTAGTGGCAAGATACATAGGATATTAAAGACTGGCAGTAGACAACAGACAATTTGTTTATTACAATTAAGCACAACCAAATAAAATGAAGTTGCATTTTCTTTGTTCAAGGTCGAATATCACCCCGAAAAAATCTTGGGATCACAAGGTAGGTGTTCCATATATGTCAAAATCTTTGGATCACAAGGCAGGTAGGTGTTGCAAACGTCTAAGAGCAGCCTCAACCAGTGCATATCTGCGAAGGGAAACAGGCATGTGCCTGGCTGTATGCTTTACGAGTGGAACATGAAAATGACTACAACAGTTTGGGGCCCATAGCTGCAAACACAAAGTGTTGAGGCAAATATGGCACAAGTTAGTTGGTAAAACTTTGAATAAAACTAGCAACTACAGACGGAAACTTTGAGTCCTTGTAAATTCGCCGATGTCCTGGTCCCACGCTCCTATCAACTTCGTAGAACACAGGAGCTGGCAGATGAGCTGGCCTTTCTGCTTGAATCCGAGAGAGGAGTTTCTGACCTAGGTCATATGGTACGAGCGGATCATCTTTGGAATGCATAACTAAAACTGGGGCAGTCAGCTTTTTGGCCTTCTGCTCAGACTCGAAATTCGTGTCGTCACTTCGCAATGGTTCAGCAAGTCTGCAGAACACTGGCAGGTAGCGAAAGGGTATCGCAAGAGGCCACCGCAGAGCTGCTTCCACCAAGCTGTTAAACGGTGCTTCCAGAACAATCGCTGCAGGGTTGTCATCAGTCTCGGTAAAAATTTCAGCAAGCTGCATTACGACACCTGTGCCCAAGGAATGACCCCACACAATGATTCTAGACTTAGGCACTCTCTTCTTTACCCAGTTGTAGACTGCCAACGAGTCTTCAATTACACCACTGCGGCTAGGCAAAACATTAGTTGAGTCTCCAAAGCCTCTGTAGTCAAAGGTGATGACATGAGCATCAATTTCACTCTCTGAAAGCCTCTTGTAGAGCTGAACTCTGTAGTCAGCTGCACGTGTTTCTGCATGGCCATGATAGTAAATGATGACGGGCCTATTATCATTGAATTCCGACTCTTCCCTGACTCCAGAAACAGAGCGTGCCCACTGACTCTTTGGCATGATATGCCAGGTTCCGAGCATGATGCCATCTTTTGACTCTAGAAAGAATGATCGTGTGTATGGGAGTTCGTAGCTGTGGGTGTCGGCGAAATTTATGAGAGGTGGCCAGTTCAGGTAATGGCCAAAGATCATGAATCTTCTGAACCATCCAGAGAAGTAGAAAGCGGCTGGGAAGGCACCATATACGAGTAAAAAAATGCAGCTCAGCACACGAATCCATGACTTGCGAATTTTGAACTTCGGCAAGTAGGCTCGCTTGCCCACCATTTGGGACTTTTGGTCAGCGCTCTTAAGCACGGCAGTTGCTCGGTGCAGAATCCGCCTCCTCAGCATTGTTGGATTTTTCGCGTCTTCTTCGTTATCTACAAATAAAAAAAAAAGCAAGCGACAAATGTAAACGGCAGTGACTGTGCTCTTGTGCAGGGAACTAGGCATTTCAAACCCCACATACCGGACATAAGTAATCTGTCAATTACGAAAGGGCAGAAAATATGTAAAAACTGTTACACGAAAACAGCAAAGCAAAGGTGGTGTTAGCGACGTGCTTACAATCAGAGGCAATGCTGATTATGCGAACATAAGCCGAATCCAGATCAAAAACGTCGTACAGCGCGAAAAACAAAGAAAACACAGAAGAGAAGTAGCGCGCCGGTAAACTACATGTGCTTCGTCTGTGGTCCTTTTGGTTTTTCGCGCAATTAGAACTTTTTCACTAACTGCCGTTTAAAACTAGAAACTTATCCAGCTTGCAGCTCCAGCAAACTGTTTCGTTACTAAAAGGTTTCAACATTATTAAAAGCACAGAGAACGGTTGCATAAAAACTAGAACACATACCACTCATTTTGGAAGCGCAGCGAGAGCAAACAACTTAACAGAGCAGGGTCCAACGCGAGAATGCCTATCGCCCAACACAATCAATGTGACCGCTTGAGGATCCAGCTGGCATCCCTCCAACCGGCAGCTGCTTACCTCTGCATTTGGTAAACGGACTCCGCCCGCCGTCGCTTCATATCTTCTTGCGACACGCAGGCCGTCGTTTTGACAGCAACAGCACCATGTCAGCCATAGCGGTGCGACAACGACCTGCGCAACCGCGCGCCAATGCGGTTTCGCACTTCCGTACTTCCTCAACCTCCTCGCTCTCTTTGCGCTCTGATCGAATAGAGTGATATGGCGGTGCAGCCAACCTGACGACCCGACCCCGTACGCCGCTGGAATACGCACTTTCGTTCAGTGTACCTTTTTAAAGTGCAGCGCTTTTGTTTTTGTTTCTGCACCCCCCCGTACAGCGGGCGGCGGAGTTTTTAAACATCGTAAAAATGAGCACAAGCACTGGTGGCTCCTTAGATCTAATAAAGCGCAGCTGGTGCTGTAGAGTACGCGATGCAAAAAATTAATGTGAAGTTACAACTGACCCTGCAGCTTTTGTTGGATAAGACCCAAAGAGGATTCCAGAGCTGTTATATGGTTTAAGTTTTAGAGTGCCTACACCGTCCGTGTATGGCCTTTCTTTCGTACACTCTTGGTATGAATGTTAACAATGCAAGCTTACTGATTGCACCACCTTTTGGCTTATATGGAGCCCAAGTCAGCTGTATCCATGTTGAAGAAGCTTTGTATGTTCATAATGAAAGCATTAATTAATAAAAGCTGAATTGCTCAAAGCACACAGATTTTGAAACTTCATAATGCACCCTCCCCATGAAGTGGTTTCTGATGGACTTAATTAGAATGCAGTATGGAAGGCTTTTAAACGTTGCACGAATTTGAAGCTCCTTTGTTGCCAAGGCTAGTAATAACAGGTAAATATTTTCTTGGCAGTTAATCTGTATGCAGTTGTTTTTCACATTTTTGGATTCATCAGTGTTTCATGCAATGAGAAAATGCATCTTTATTGTACTTACCTTACTGCACTTTTACGTCCAGTCGCTGTTTCAAGTCATTTTATGCAAATATACCGCCTGTTCCGTATTTATCTGTCCGTGTTAGGAAAAATTCTCCTGCGCAAACTACTGAACTATGTGGGCTCAAACGCCGACTACAAGGTAGCTTATGATGGTCTTCGTCTTTCGATATGTAATTTAACATCTAAACCTGCCAGCATTTTCAGGAATCGGCGAAAAACTGCATTCGGATGCGGCCGACCTTTTCGTCCAGGTGAGCTTAGAAGCCACTTTGACAGGCTGCGCCATCTGGCGAGCGGTGAGGCAACCGATGTCACGGCACCTCGCGCGGTTTCTTCGGATGTGCGTGTCGTCTGCTCCTTGAAATTAACACCCCTCGCCAGATGGCGCAGCCTGTCAAAGTGGCTTCTAAGCTCACCTGGACGAAAAGTTATGCCGCAGCTGAATGCAGTTTTTCGCCGATTTCCGGAAATGCAGGCAATTTTAGATGTTAAATTACTCATCGAAAGACGAAGACCATCATAAGGTACCTTGTAGTCGGCGTTTTGAGCTCATATAGTTCAGCAGATTGCGCAGCGGAATTTTTCGTTACAGGGACAGATAAATACGGAACACGCGGTACATCTAGAGACCCTTATTTCAAGATTTTGACTTTTGCTTTCATGTTCAGAGGCACAGATTAGGTACTATTTTCTTGGTTGTACAATGGAAACAGATCATTTACCTAGGAAAAATTTCGTAATTGAGTTTCTTGTGGGCTAATTTTACCAATAAAAGAAATTACCCAGTGTCCACTCGTTTTGCAGGAGAGACTCTCAATATATTTTTCTTTTCTGTGAACAAGCTATAAACATGCATCTTTATTGCTATACCTTGGTGATGCATATCTCATCTGCCATATTTCTGCATCCATGTTAGATCTACCTGCATTTCCACATACTATTGAAAAATGTAAATGCATGAACAGCAGCACTGAGGCAAGGCATTGGCAGTGTGAAGCAGTGCTTCATGTGGAGATGCCAAGAAATGAGGACAGCGAGTACCTGTACACACAAGCTCAGTTCTAACAGCTACTTTTCAAGTACATCCTGAAATAGAGCCAGAACTTTTAGCGATTCGCCAGGATTCAATTTTGGCAAGTGCAAGCCTCTTTTAATAGGAGAGACACCTTTCACATGTGTTTAGGGTGTCTGCCCATTATATGGCACCTTTATCTGTTTGCACTGGCAAAGTGACCTTTCTTTGGAGAATAACTTTTTGCGTAGAAAATGGGTCTAAGCTGATTATCACAGAATTATAAAAGTGGGGAGCAACCCTACACTAAGCCAGAAACATGAATATCTACCAAGACTGTTGCTAAATAGAGAAGTAAATGTATTATTTTGTAGCTAATCCTCTAAGCTTCACATCCTTCGTAGGAACACTGCTCTGCTGTGATCCCTAAATAATTATTACAACAGCGGCTGAAGAAGAGAAAAAGGTGACATAATATAGCACTTATAACTTATGCAATATCAAAAGAATGGAAATTAGTATTCATATAAGCACCTTACAGAACATGTGAAATTTATCATTCATCAGTCTCAAATTAAACAAGAACACTGAATGCCATCCGCAGCTGTTTAGGAAGATCACGAAGTTATGCTGTGTAGATAGCCTCTTTGATACTGGTTAAATACCTACCAGATTTCTCATTTTTATTCAAGATATACAAAACCCACTTCCGAAGACATTCCTTCCCACAACTTGCACACACTTATACTCAGACTTGCATGCATTACATAATGTGCAGTGCTCTAACATAACACTCCACTATGTGTTACAACGACTCACTGCCAAATAAGTTTTACCTCCACATGCACTGTAGCATGCACACACCTGGTGCCTGAAGGAGAGCAGACCGAACAATGCATTCCACCAAAGCAGTTCAACCTACCCGAGAGTGCTTTGCTCAATGACTGCAGTCAGCTATGTGTGTATTGCAATGTGTGGTATAGGACAGTCGGAAAAGACTGAGCACCACACCCAAAGCCAAGGTTTCTTTTATAAATAAACAACAGTGATCAACTACACAGAGGTCATGAAAGGAAGTTTATTGTAAATACCACAGTGCAATATGCCTGTGACTGCAGTAACATATGGAAAGTTCTATAGACAATAATGCAGTCTACTTTGTCTACAAAAAAGGATTTCTGAAAAATAAGTCAAAGCCACAAGTTATAGGTATATTTTGTAAATTGGCCCATCAAAAGTTCGCACAAAAATAGGGGAATGCTGCCCAGTAAAGCATCTCTTTGACAAAGAAACGCTGTGAATGATGTGTCTATGGCAATATGTTTGCAAAAAAAAAAAAACAGTGATTGTACAGCTTTGTTTTATATGAAAAAAGAACCGGGAATAATAGAAGGTCACGTAGACTGCCAGCGGACCTTTCTCTAAACCAAATCTGCCATTCCTCAAATTTTTAATCACACTGGCTTGTGGCACTAAGCAGTTGAAAACTGTACACATTGCCTGCACAATAAACAATCAGTGCAGTTCTGCGCTCAATAAAATGCAAGTGAATCTACTATAGGGCCACTTTTCAGTTCTTGCTCCATCATGAGTTTCAAACCGGTTGAAGCTGAACACCCCACTGCTGTTGTCAAGACATGTACCGCAAACTATTACAATCTATCAAATTTATTTTGCTTAACCTTCTGGCCAATAAAGTGACGTATGCATTGTTTGTTCTATCAGACAAACAAAAAACAGTTCTCATAACCACATGTATACTGTGGCACCAAAAAGCTCCAAGAATTAATTCACAAAACCTCTTGACAGCAGCATCATTGAGGGACACAAAACTAAAAAGAGCTGCAAAGTTTTGGACAGAACAGAATGTGTTATGAGTTAAGTAGAAAATTTCAGGAATGAAAATTCATGAATGCATAAGGCGAAATGAAGCGATCACTAGCAACTTTTTCAATTCATATAAGTATGTGCTGAAAAAAAAAAAAACAGGAAAAAAAATGCTCCCAGTTACAAGCAGGAAATAAGGAATCAATGCATAAATGTCATGCATTATAGACAGAGCCCTTCGTTCTCAGGCAAAACCCATTTTACCCGATTCTTGCACCCCGAACATATTTCGCAAAAATTGGGTTAAAGCCGATCTGTCCCCGAAAGCGCCCCTTTTAAAGAACACACAAGGGCAAACGGAATGAGCTGCTCGTTAATATGCAAGCATATAAGAAAGGGCATCGAGAAAACATTTTCCTGAACAATGCTGAAGACGCATGAAAATTAGCATATATCCTGTGCAATTCATAGGAGTGTTCATTCAAACTGTGATCTTAAGCCGCTATTAATTCGAGGATATGTAACGCTTGGAAATGAGAGGCCAAAACACTGGTACTGGCCAGCGCCTTTCATGCTAGTGACGTCATGCTCCAGAGCTCTTCACAGAGGCTATTTTAGACAAGGGTGTTTAATAACTATTTTGGCAGTGTATGTACAAAGCAGGCAGGTGTCTCGCATGCATGCGAGGTGCTGCGCATGAGATTGACAGTTTACGTGATGAAATAATTCGAATAGCTAAGAAAAAATCCAATTTAGTAAACAGTTTTTCTGCGCCACCAGTCATTTCTACGTTTGTGAAATATTGAGCAAAAAAAAAGAGGGCATTTCGAGTTGGGCGCAAGAACAAATGCTAATTGTCTTTTCTGCAGAAAAAGGAGCCAAAAAACCCAAATTATTGAAATTTTTGCTAAATAACCCGATTTGTAAGTGAAATTTTACTAAAAAGAGAATTCCCGATTTTACCCCCTGAATTCTGGAAAAAATAAAACCCGAAAGCGAAGGGCCCTAATTTACACAATTTAACAACTGCTCAGTACACAACATGGCAGTGAAAAAAAAAAAAAAAGAAAGGATGTTAGCTCAGTTTTACTTAGGTACAAAAACAAAACAGAACTGGACACAGATATACTTTGTTACCAACACACTAGACTCAGCATCTCACATGCTGATAAACATTACACTACATTTGATGTAGCTCATGATTCTAACTGCAGCAGAAGTAAGAAAAAATAGAACAGGCGCTAAATGCCACAGATATCAGCAGTATCGCACTACTTCGAGAAAAGAAAAGGAAATATACATAAAATAACATCATTTTCCTAACACACACTGGCTTGACACAATTCTTTACCGGCAAGTTCAACAACAAAAATTCACCGGCTTAGGTGCAAACTGTTCTGGGACGGGATGAAGACACCATAGTGGAAGAGGCCTGCAATTTGTGCGTGCAGCTCAGTATTCATCACTGTGTGGTAAAGCAACTACGCCGTAGATGATTTGTGTGTGCCATAGATGCATGCGGTGGTGTAAGCACAGTGAGCATTACTCACATCACCTGGCCTGCACTAAACAACAGTACCATGAGTACAAACAAGCATCAACAACTGTTTCAACGTATACTTCACAACAGTCAGTTTGCTGATTTTAAAGTTGTCCACGTCAACGATTGGGTGCAGGATGAATAAATAACTACTGTGTTGCACTAGAAATTACCAGAAAGTAATCTGCCAAAGCAGTACTTTCAGAGCAGCTTTGATTTCAACAGAAAGGTGACTGTACAAAGTGCAGCCTGCCCAGCAACCAATTAGAAGAACCAGAACAGAAAGCTTGCCCTGAAATCCAGTGGTCTAAATCCAGCCCAATCTCCAATCTATAACTAAAGCTAACTTGAAGATAACTTTTCAACACTGACAAGTGACTCAGTTGAAAGTCAAAGGATATTAAACAAAATGCCAACAAAGGCTTCTGCAAGAAAAGGCTCGTGACATCATTCAGCCACAGCAAGGAGGGAAAACACAAAGCAGAGAAATTTCCTGCAGTGCACAATTTCTGTAAAAGAAATCTGTAGAACAGGTTATAGCTTCTCCAGCTGTCTCGAAGAACAACAAAATGAGCAAAAATAGAGACACAAAGCATTGCGTATATGGCTCTCACCCAGCCGTAGTAATGAACAGTGCAAAATAAAATAAAAGGAACGGAGTGAGGTCCAACGACCAGAAACACCACAAAGCTTTGTCTCATGATATACTGCTTTTTGAAAGCACGACATAAAGCTAAGCTCTACAAAGTCTGGACAGGAAAAAAAAAAAGCTACAACTATCAATGTGCCACGGGGTCAACTGTTATGCAGTATCTACATATGAGCGCAGTGTGGGCTTTACGACGACATTTGCAGAGTGCCGGACCCAACGCCGTAGCCATATCCTTTTGGGCCGAAGTACTTTCCATAGCAGGCTGAAAGAAAAATGAAAGACAAAACTGCAACTCAGTTCACAATCGATTTTTTAACACCCCATTGAGCCATTTATTCACTGGAGTGAGAAACAGCTAACACAATCAAGTGAAAAGGAAGAAGAAATGAACAAGCTCACCAGACCGCACAGTAAATGCGGATGCAATACAAATACTCAGCATAACAGCATGAAAAACAAGACACAGTGAAACTGTAAATTGTGGGGTTTAATGTCCCGAAGTGAAGCATGGGCTACGGGGGAACTCGTAGTGGAGGACGTCACATTAATTTAGACCACCTGGGGTTCTCAACATGCGCTGATATCGCACAGCACACGGGCGTTTTTGTCTTTTGCTTCCATCGAAATATGGCTGCCACAGCCAGGGTCGAACCTGCAATCTCAGGATCAGCAGCTGAACACCAAAGCCAATGAGCCACCACGGCTGTTTAAACACAGTGAAATTTCATTAATTTGAACTTGCTTAACTCGAGCTTTCCGTTTATTCAAACTGGCCCTTTGGACCCTTCAATGCCACAAGTATATTAAGGGGAGCCTCCGAGTGGGTTCCTGTTGATCTGAACATGATATAATGCAAACAAATTTTAAACCCCTTTTGTTTTTGAATAATCAGAGTTTAGACTATATCACCATTGGTTGGCTTCAAAAGTTCCTACAGGAGACTGCACAAGGCAAAAAAATGCCATAAATTGCAACTGAATGGGGGCTAAAAGGCAGCAGTGAAGTGCTGCAGGAATATGTAGGATGTGCAAGAGCCAAAGGAGTTAATGCTGATGGCCACGCACTGGACTACAGGATATACGTAAAAAGACCAGGAAGATAAAGTTGGATGAAAGAAAAGTCACCCATAGTTACTCACTCTTGCAGTAGATCTCTCCCTCCCGCTCACAGAGAATAGTTGACTCAAGCCGCTTGTGACATTCATGGCAGTTGAAGCAGGCAATGTGCCAAGCCTGAAAGGGATGCCATGTGTGACAGTGAAAATGCTGCAATGCTAGGCTGGAGCAAAAGTCAACTCGAGAAGTACGAAAAACAGTGCTGTTGGGTTGACCACAAGCACAATTTTCTTTTGCCAGGGCCTTTCAAAAATAACATATCTTCGATGAACAAACTTATATACTTTCAAAAGGCTGCAGTGGCCAATTAAATGTACGATGAACATTAGAAACAGTTTATCAAACCATCTATTGTAGCCTTTTGTTGGGAAAAGAGCCTGCGTGTTGCCACTGTGTGCCATCATACAACAGTATGGCTTTGTCATGTCTGCAGTTTATTGCCAAGCAGTTTGCCAGTCCAACCAAGGCCAAAAAAAAACACTTGCACTGCCCAGCCTACAAAAACAACCAGGCACCAAGCATCATACACACTAGCCACACAATTTAGATTACAATGGCATGGGAGAAAACTCAATTACTACACAACGAGCACAGGAACTTTGTTTCCTTATCACATACTCAAGAGCACGCAATGCACTCTCTTTAGGCTGGCTCAGACAAAAACACTTCTTCCATCACTTCTTGCAACATTTCTTGTTTCAGTCAAACATCACATCTATTCACGTGCTTCACTCCGACTTTCCCATATATACCCTCGTGAGCAAGGAACATCCTCTTGCAGCCCACCAATATTACCCACTTAAAGACCGTGAACCCAAAATGCTTACCCAGCATGCACCAGGGTGCATGACAAGCAGTTCGCCCAACTCACCTTACCATGGTTACCACATGAAACTCTTTGAAAGTAAGCCAACAATAAACTTGTGATGTGCTCCACTAAGGTTCTTTCATTGCTACCTCTCATTATGAAATAAACCTGCTTACTGCTACTATACTACAGCTTTTGCCCAAGCAAGCAAACGAACATTGGTCTTGCTTGGTCCAAAAAGCACAATTCTAGTTGTTATTACCAGGCTTTCAGTTTCATGAATTATGCAGTAGTTTCTCTGTAGATTACACTCCTGCTGAAAATTTGCATGTAGTTCTTTGGTTTTGTTTGGTTCAGTGGGGTTTAACGTCCCAAAGCGACGAAGGCTATGAGGGACGCGGTAGTGAAGGGCTCCGAAAATTTCGACCACCTGGGGTTCTTTAAAGTGCACTGACATCGCACACTACACGGGCCTCTAGAATTTCGCCTTCATCGAAATTCGGCCGCAGCGGCCGGGATCGAACCCGCGTCTTTCGGGTCAGCAGCCGAACGCCGTAACCACTGAGCCACCGCGGCGGGGCGTGTTCTACTAGGTTTTCTAAAGAGGGTAGGAGCACCACACTGCTCACTTCAAGAAATTATTTACCCATACAGAAACCAGCCATATTGGAAGGAGGCTTCTCACTTTTTTCTCAAATTCCTTCAAGACTCTGATCTGAACTCCAGACAGTGACAAGAGCAGTTGATGACTACTGTGGGCAACTGTATGCATTGTTAAGAGTGGACAACGAGACCTGGCGCCGGCAGCAGAAGCATAGACGACGACGGACGGGGGTTGTTGCTCTCCAAATCACCGAACCTCCGAACCGATCGAAGGACGCTGTCTCCCACGGGCCTGGGAGAAATTACTGTCAAACGAGTGTCGTCGTTAGGCAACGATGTGGCGAGAACTTGGGACAGCAGCAGCAACGCTGGAAGCAGAGATGCACATGAAGCACGGCGGACAGCGGTATACGTTGGCCGAGTCGGCCTTCGGCTCACCGAACGGGATGATGCTACGCAAGGTCACGCTGAGCGAGGCTGCTAATTGAAAGACGCTGTGTCGAAGGGGTCTCGTGCTTCGGCCATCCGGCGGGGGAGTTCGAGAAGGTTAAACCACCTGCGAGGAGACTGCGGGATTCTGCTTTCCCACGGAGGCAACGCACAGAACACTTGCGGCAGTGGTCAAGGTGACGCATCTGTGTTTGATGACTGTCTTCCCCTTCTCATCCCCCGAGCTGTGAGAGAGCGAGAGAGCTTCAGCACCGCCCCGTGCCGTGGGTGGTACCGCCAGCGTCATCAATGGCCCATCCGATTGGACAACGTTATTCGAACTAAGTTCCCCAGTCAGGGATCTGGGGAACGCGAACCGTATTTAACGGGATGCTGTTGTGTGATCGGAGGATTCGGCATTGCATTGCATTCGATTCTCATCTGTAAATATGTAGAATAAACCCTTCTGTACAGTTTCCTCGATAGCGCAGTCCGACATCGTCATTCGGAGCCGGTACCTGCGAGGCTAAACGAGTTAGTCATCTATAGGACCCCTCCGTTCTCAACACTGGTGGCAGCAGCTGGGATGGACCGTGCGACATCGTACTTTCTCCACGGGTGAGCGTTTTGGTTTTTGCTATGGGATTCGCCAGGCTGTAGATTCAGAGAAAAATCTTGACTGGGAATCAAGGGTTTGTCATTTGAGAAGGGTTATTCTCAAGGCATTTTTTTTTGAGTTAGCAGAGCCAAAGCGGAGAAAGCGTCACAATGGACCTAATGAGATTGTTGAAGTCGGACTTGCTGTTGATATGCGAGGAACTGTCGGTTGAAGTGCCTAGCAAATTAACCAAAATTGAACTGGGCGGTTTCATTCTTAAGCAAGTCAAGAATAACGATCAGCTGCTGGTAGATACGTGGAATTTGGTACAGGGGGAAAAAGCCGTACAAGGGGAAAAAGCCCGCAAAGTAAAATCCGACCAGGAGGCTAAAGAGAAAGCCGATCGGGAGAAAAAAAAAGCACGTAAGGAGGAAGCTGATCGGGAGTGGGAAAAAGAGAAAGAAAGAAAAAAATGGGAAGCTGAAAAGGCCGAAAGGGATCTAAAGCGTATACAGCTTGAAAACGAACTGCGAAGAAAAGGCGGTATTGTGAGAGCCGGAACTCCTGAAAGAGCAAGCGATGCTTATGAAATAGGTCCGCAGGTAAGACCCGCAAAGTCTGTGACCGTAGCCGAGTTGGTAAATCGCGACACCACGAGGGAAGTGGCAGAGAACGTGTGCAACTGGTACGGTAGTCCAAGGAAAGCCGCAGAATCCGAGACCGTGTCCGGAGAAGTTGGACGTAATGCTAAGAGAGAGCATTCCGAGATAGCGTCTAAACTACACGAGTGCGAGGATTCTCCTCCAAGTGAGGAAGGAGTGGCAATGGACAGCTTTGTCGGGACTGTTACGAGCGCGACCCTTTCAGTAGAGTTGATACAGGCGTCAAACCGGCAGGACCGCGAAAAGGGAGATTTTAATATCGGAAAAGGTTTCGAGGTAGAAACAGCGGAAACCCCCTTTGAGAGTAACAACCGCAGTAGAGAGAATGGCGCGCAGAGCGACAGCCAGGCGGGCTCAGTTGTGGCTGAGCACTGCAGTAGAGAGAATGGCGCGCAGAGCGACAGCCAGGCGGGCTCAGTTGTAGCTGAGCACTGCAGAGTAGAAAATGGCGCGCAGAGCGACAGCCAGGCGGGCTCAGTTGTAGCTGAGCACTGCAATGCAGAGAAATACGCACAGAGCGACAGGCAAGCGGGCTCAGTAGTGGCTGAGCACTGCGATGTAGAGCATGACTCACAGAGCGACAGCCAGGCGGGCTCAGTTGTAGCTGAGCACTGCAATGCAGAGAATGGAGCGCAAAGCGACAGACAAGCTGGAGAGGACAAACCCCAAAGGAATGAGCTGGGGATCTCAGGCGCAGTTTCAAGTCCGTCTGTCAGCTGCGTGGAGCTGGCACTGTGCTGCGAAGGCACAGAGGCCAGTTTGGAATTTCAAGACAATTTCCGAGGTGCGACTGAGAAACTAGAGAGAGCTAGTTGCGATCAGGAGACGCACGCGGCACAGTCTAGGCGCAGAAAAAGGAAAAGGGCAAGAACCAAGAGGAAACGGATCAAATTCAAAGCCCTAAATTCGGTTGCGCGGACAGGTGCGAAAGAAAGAAATGCGGTAGAAGGAAAGGCGAGGCCTTCCCGCGTTGCACCTCGCAGACTTGCAACTGCAGTTAACGATCTGGCGACACGGGCATCTCGTTCGAAGGCTGACTGCAGTAATGAAAAGGGAAGAGCACGTCTTCCAAGCAAAACTGGCGCGAAGTACATAAAGGGGCATCGGCCTGCAAGAAAGACTAGACCGCGCCGTCCGGACAAAAAGCCAGTTAGGAAAAAGGCAAAGCGGCCCAAGAGATCAGAAACCGCAAGGTTGCACGGTACTCAGCGCATGCGAACGCAGGCGTCGAACAACCGAGACGACACATGCAGGCGGGTTCGGCGGGCGCACTTGAAAAGGAATCGTCCTTCACTTTTTGCCCCGCATTCTAAGAAGCGCGTATGGCGAATGAGTAGCCGAGCTTCCTGCTTGGGGCGAGAGAAAGAGGCACCTTCTCGCACTGGTCACTGCTCGTTGTCCAGAGCCAGAGTCGGTTATCGACATTGTAGGCGCGACCAAGGTTTTCGGAGAGCCTCGAGGGGGCGCGGAAACGACAGGGAGAGTCGGGGATCGTTTTTTTCTGCAGCCTTTTGTCACGAGTTGACCGCAGTACAATCAGTCAAAGCGCGACCCCGGCGGGCGCGTCTGAAAGACTAATCCTTTCAACTCGGCGGCGGGGAGTCAGCTTTCCCCCCCGCGTGGCGATTCGAAGTAGCTGTTTCTTTTTTTTTATTCCTCTTTTTTTTCTGTGTGTGTTTATGAAATCAGGCAGGAAAAGGCTACTTTTGAATTAAAACAAGTTGATCGGAGGTTACTGTTTTTTTTTCCTTACCTTAGAAAGGATAGAGCGTCACTGAGTTAGAAATCACAGGTGTCGATTTCCCATGCTACCAACTGATGACGGCACTCACAGGAGTGCAGCTCGAGTAGAACTACGCTTAGAGTCGCGTAGACGGAGCGTTGATCCCTTGACGAAAGGGAGCCCCACTGACGTATACTGAGATGACCGAAGAGAAAACTCGTCTGGGGGAAGCGCTCGTGTCCATACCTTTGATTCGGCCACTTATTTTGTTAAAGAAGTTCAGTGTGACGCCAGTGATAGAGGACTGGGTGCTATTTTAATTAAGTCAAGTTGGCGACGGCCACGAAGAGCACCATGTTCAGTACGTCAGCCGCAGACTGACATGTAGAAAAGCGTTAAGCGCTTTAGACAAAGAGCGCGCGTTTGGTTTAGGCGGCACAGATGTTGTCGGGTTACCAGAGCTACTTGAACGGCGCAAAGTTCATATTTGAGACTGACCATCGTCTCAAACATGATTATGACAGTTTTGTCCCCCCAAAAATGGTCGCTTGCTTAGACGGAGCCCTGCTCTCCAAAAACAATTTCTGGATGCGTTTCAGGAAGGGAAAACCGCACGGAAATGCTGATGGATTCAGCCGATTGTTGTAGACAGGAGTACTTGGTAGGACCACCTACTGTGTGTGGGTTTTTGATTTTAACCTTGGTCCAAGCAGTCCGTCTTTGGCGATTTCAAAGGGGATATTTTGCGCTTTCTCGGCACCAAAATTACGCCAAAATTCAGTCATGTTTTAGTAAACATTTGTTGTCATTGTGGGAAGCCTGGTGGGTCTTTGGCAAATTCCGAGCGCTTGCTTGTGGGTCAGTGCCCTGTCTCGTGGAACAGTCCACTGATGCCATTCTTTGTTGAATGTTCGAGCTTGGATGCCATTTCTGGAAACCAGCCCTTCCACCCGACTCCGGCCTCATCTCTTCCTGCCCAGCGGTCGTGAACGCTGGCCATTCGAGATTTTTCGGGCCGCGGACGAGCTGTTAAGAGTGGACAACGAGACCTGGCGCCGGCAGCAGAAGCATAGACGACGACGGACGGGGGTTGTTGCTCTCCAAATCACCGAACCTCCGAACCGATCGAAGGACGCTGTCTCCCACGGGCCTGGGAGAAATTACTGTCAAACGAGTGTCGTCGTTAGGCAACGATGTGGCGAGAACTTGGGACAGCAGCAGCAACGCTGGAAGCAGAGATGCACATGAAGCACGGCGGACAGCGGTATACGTTGGCCGAGTCGGCCTTCGGCTCACCGAACGGGATGATGCTACGCAAGGTCACGCTGAGCGAGGCTGCTAATTGAAAGAAGCTGTGTCGAAGGGGTCTCGTGCTTCGGCCATCCGGCGGGGGAGTTCGAGAAGGTTAAACCACCTGCGAGGAGACTGCGGGATTCTGCTTTCCCACGGAGGCAACGCACAGAACACTTGCGGCAGTGGTCAAGGTGACGCATCTGTGTTTGATGACTGTCTTCCCCTTCTCATCCCCCGAGCTGTGAGAGAGCGAGAGAGCTTCAGCACCGCCCCGTGCCGTGGGTGGTACCGCCAGCGTCATCAATGGCCCATCCGATTGGACAACGTTATTCGAACTAAGTTCCCCAGTCAGGGATCTGGGGAACGCGAACCGTATTTAACGGGATGCTGTTGTGTGATCGGAGGATTCGGCATTGCATTGCATTCGATTCTCATCTGTAAATATGTAGAATAAACCCTTCTGTACAGTTTCCTCGATAGCGCAGTCCGACATCGTCATTCGGAGCCGGTACCTGCGAGGCTAAACGAGTTAGTCATCTATAGGACCCCTCCGTTCTCAACAGCATGGTGACATAGATCTACCAGGTTCCAGATCTATGCTTCAAATTCCGGAGCTTAATTAACATCCAAGTGTCGTTAAGGTGGAGAAATTATTTCAGCAGAACACTCACAGGACTAATTCAACCAGCAGCTAATAACAACCTCAATTCAACTCTCACTGCCACAATGCTGATGATGCCATATGACATTGGCATAGAGTGAAGGAATCCTTTCCTATATATATAAAAAAAAGCCAAATTTACCCCCAAATTTCAACACAAACTGATGAAATACAGCAGAGAGCATGGTAGCACTTTTTCAACCATGCTGCATTTGGTATTGTGGAATTAACATGCAAGCTTTGTTGTTGGCATCCACTGTGAAATGAGGATTGTTTGCACGTTCATGCGTGTGGTTCAGTGAATTAAAGCTACTCACTGCACCACCTCCCATTTTCTTCTCGGCCATGTAGACTGCTTTGCCACATCGTGGACAGATGTCGGTGCCGCCCCAGCGGGGTTGTTTTTGGGTCACGGGCTTTACTGTGCCATTCTGCGGTGCAACATGTGCTTGGGCTGTTGCTGGAATGTTGCTGCAAGGCAAGCAAAGTAATTTGCCAAATTATCTCTGCTAAGAATAAGCTACACGAATAAAACAAGCAGAAGGGATGCAAACACAGTGAAGAACACATGATGATTCTGAATTCATTTTTGTAATTATGTACCAACTCACCCAGCTCTCCACTCTACTAAGAATAAGCGCGAGCATGACAGCATCAGCATGAGCATGAAAGCGTGATTGTGACAAAGAAATTTTATTGCGTTAATGAGACATAACTGCTATGCACAAACTACAGCTACCACAACTGTGTTAGCTCATTTGCCCTGTGAATTGAGCTCCAATTCCGCAGAACAACACTCAGAACCTCGTAAGTCCAGCTTTTCCAACTTTCAGAATCCGGAAGAGGCGAGGGGGTGTACAATGAAGATCTGCTGCCAACTATGCATCCATTAGATAAATTTATTCCTCTGTAAATATACTACAGTCAGATGATACTCGGAATGATATCACCACTAAAAGACAAGTGCCAAATCACAGATGCTAGACTTGGCAAACAGAAGTGCGGGAATAAGTGTGTACTTAAACACTGAGGCAACCCTTGGAAACCAGCCTTGACAGAAACAAAAAAGGCCGCCCACCCATTTCGAACAATCGCAACGCGAAAGCACTCAGTGCTTTGTTTGGTCCTTCTATAATGTGTTGCATACAGCACTCTCACACATCATGACATTCTTCCTGTTGCCTTCACAACTCTCAGCGTGAGCACCATCATCTCGTTTCAGCCAACTGTGATGTGCGGGAAAGCCCACTTGCGGAATTTCACATGGGGCTCTCGAAGGGGGGCCGAGGGAGTAGAGGTATCACCGGCAGAGCAAGCATTAAAAAATTCAGCCTATTGTACGAGTTGTTCTAATCCGTACACCTCTGACGTGCGTGTAACAGCAGGCATGTGCCGCGTGTCGACGATAGGAGGAACCTCAAAAATTGGGGGACACTTAAGCTCCGCCTTTAAGGGTACGACGCGACTGCGGTTCCTCTTGCCCACGCAGACACAGACACTGTTTCCTCTTTCATATTCCCGATCATTATGTGAAAAACCATACAGCGTACATATAAAAGCTTTAACCAAGCTGGACAAACGTGTCTGCGTGGCGTAGCGGTAGCATGTCTGACTAGCAACCCGAGGGTCAGGATGGGTCAGGGATATCTGATGAACTAAGGTCACTAGACTATGTGATTCGCTGCTGGCTGGCGCCATCTATTGGGGCCTCTTGTAATCGACAGTCCCAAGTCGTGGCCTCCGCGATAAAGCGCAAGGCCACGCCGAAGTTTACGGGCACGCCGCCGGCGACGCCGGCTTTTCAAGGCCAAAAGATACGACCGCGTAGTTTCGGTTTCTGAGCTTCGCCGCCAGCCCGTGGCTACCGTGGCGACGGCGGCTGTCGGCCATGCAATTCCAAGCAGTCTGAACCCAGCTGTGCGCCGCTTTCGGCCGCAGACTGGCGCGTCGCTAGTTTCTTTTTTTCATTTTAGAAAGAGTCCCGCCGTTCCGACGCCAATGTACATTCCACTCGCTTATGCGCGCGTTGCGCTTCCAAAACGCCGAAACCGCGCGCTCGTCGCAGGCTATTCAGAGCTTGTTCGATGCAGAGTCTTCACATGACTTCATCTCGAATTTTCGATTTTTTGGCATTTTTTTCTTCTTTGGCGGGAAATTTGATCAATGGACAATCGTAAAAAAAAAAGTTAAGGACAACAACATTTGCCTACTATCGTTTTCTAGGGCATCTTTTTCTTATTCGGAGACAATTTTTCTTCAAATTCGTATTCGAAAATTTTAATATTCACACACCCCCTAGTAATAAGGTAGCAGTCAAGCGTAGCTTCTTTGTTTCCGTTAGTTTTTCACTTAAAGTCACTTTAAAACATTTTTTTTTTTTTTCAGGAAAATCAACCCCATAAACCAAACCAACCAAACAAAAAATTCTTTAAATGGTCAGAACACGAAATCTGGCATAGCTCGCAACTGTTTCAAAGGTTTCAGAGAAAAAGTGCCAATTACTTTTGCTCCCAAAATGCACAAGTAACGAGACGGCTGCACTAAATTTCAGAATCCACTCAAACTGTAATCCGAAAGCTGAACCTTGTGATAGCCTCAAATGTGCACAGATTACTATTCTCATCGTCACTTCAATGAAGGCACGCTCAGCGCGTCCCAATCCAACGCAACCCGGATATTAGGGGTCAATGGCTCCCTAACGGCTGACCACTCCAACGGCGGATAACGCGCGTCTATTCAACACCCTGTCGGGGCTCGATCCGAGCGCGCGCGCTCGCGCCAGAAATCCACTTTGCTGTCAGATGCAACGCGGAACTGCGCAGATCGTCGCCACGGCGCCGCAAGTCTTATCGCGCGTGTCTGCCTAATCGCGCGACGTAAAAACGGTTTCCAATGCTTCGCTCCTCTTTTGTCTGACTTCCTCTTCAGCCTGACGAAAAGCCTTTAGAGGCAGCTATCAATTCTTGCACGCCGTGGCAGCAAACGCTGCGGCCGTAATCTTCCGTGAAGACTGGTGCGCTGTGGTTGAAAGCCGACCTCCTGCGGCGCTGACAGGGAAGTAACAACAGCGCTAAATACATGTACTACAGCCTGCGTCTGCCGATCACTCACTCGGTAATTCGTCGACAAGGGTTCGCAGCACAAGGGGCCGCTTTCTTTGCCGACAGGTGTACTATACAGACGACGTTCTAAGGAAGGCGTTGCAACAGCGCTAACTACCACACGTTCGCTTACAGTAAGCGCCGAGTTCGTGCTGAGATGAGCCTATAGCGCATTCCCATTTCCGTTACATGAAAAATCGACTGACTACGGCTAGACATACAGGCATTATGAAGCGAAAAGCTTCACTAGGCTCGTCAACACCGGGTCTGGCGTGCGCCGTGATCAATTTTAGCCACAGCAGCGCATGCGCGAAACCGAGCGACGTCACGCGGAGCGCAGGAGGCCGCTGCTGCCAACGTTGGCTGCTGCCGCAGCCATCGTCGCCGCCGCGCGCTGACTCCGTCGTCTGAGCGTCGCCGCTTCTCCTCCTCGCCACCGTTTTACCCTTCGCCGCCGCCGTCCCAAGAGGAGAAGGTTCTTTCGCAAGGCGTTGCGAGAACGCGTGAGCGGCGGCGGCCATAGAAGAGGCGGCCATCCTCGCCACCGTTTGACCTTTCGCCGCAGCCGTGCGCAGTGCACATTTGAAAGGAGGGGTATATAAGGCGCGCTTGCCCATAGAACAGGCGCAGACACTCGCCATGGAAGGAGAAGAAGCAACAGTCGGACGGCGCAGAAACACCGATCCAGAAGTGGTAGGTTGGGAGTTGGCTGAAAAGCAGCGAGAGCTTTTCGCTTATCTAGGCTTAACCTTAGCTAAGCCACAGCCAATTTCTTTACACAGAGGTAAGCTCCCCCCTGCGTCCAAAAGAGAGCCGTTGGTTGACTGTAACGACATCTAGCTCAGGCGAGGCGCGATCGCAGATGCGCACTGCTACGTACGAGGTGGGCGGTCCGTTCTTGTACTTGTCCCCGGTATCCATGGAGAGGACGCCCGCTCCGCCCCCGTAGCCGTAGCCCTTGGGGCCGAACAGCTTGCCGTAGCAGGAGCGGCAGTAGATGTTGCCCTCGTGCTCGGTCAAGTTGCTGCTGTCCAGGCGGCGGTGACAGTCAGCGTTGGCTGTAAGGTGAGGACGGCGAGGAGAAAGAGAACACGTCTAGTGAGACAGTGAGAAAAGAAAAAAATTTGCTGGCGCATATTTCCTCAGTTTGTAGGAGGACGCCACCGCCTATTCACAGCGTGATTACAGGCAAGCGTTTCCACTTGCACCAGGCGGAATCTAACAGTGGCGAAGGCGTCAGGGCAACTTTCCCGAAGTCTTTATTTTCCAGCACCCATTTACTTCGAAGAGATTTATCGCTCGATCCAACGCTCCGCACCATTCGATTTGCTACCGCAGCAACCAACCAACCGTCACAGCAGACGAGATGGAGCCATAGAGACGGCCTCCGATGCACCCGCCTCGGCTGCTGCGTGCGTGAAATAAACATTTTATATTTCAGATAAACGTTCAAGGAATGGAAGCGTACCTTTTCTTTAGTTTTGTTTCTGAGCAATGCGCCAGCATCATAAATCGAAAGCGAGCGCCTGCTCGACAGGCTACGCATGTACACCCGCATACGCGCCGCGCGAGAGAAAAACAACGCGTGCAAGCTGCATGCTTTCGAGCTCGAAATGGGCGAAATACAGCGCGAAGAGAACAGAAAAGCAGCAGCATCAAGGTCACAGCTGCGAATCGCTACCACGAAGTCCCCCCCCCCCCCCCCTTTTTTTTTCAGCGAGCATATATATACATGCCTGTATCCCTAAGTAGGCCAAGCTTATACACACCCACGTGTATTCATGGCCGGGGCCCGCATCGCGCGCTAAACGCGGTTCACAAATGTTCCGCCTCACGGCGCACATCGTCACCACGCGGCTGGAATCGGCGCGCGAGAGAGTTCACTGGAGTGTGCCTCGAAAGAGCTTTAGCTACTTTTTTTTTCTTCTCGCGCTCCTCAAAACTCGCGACAAACCTAAAGCTGGAACCGCATGGCGCGTTTTTTGGGCGCGATTGCCGCGCGGATGGTGGGACGCGCGCGTTATTCTGACGCGTGCCCAGCATAATCCAACATGAAATCGCGCCGCCGCGTGGTTCTACAGCTGGAACCGCATGGAGCGTTTTTCGCGAGCGAGAAACGCGACGCGCGGCAAACGCCCGCGTTGCCGCCGACGCGGTAGCACCCGCACGAGAAAAATGAAGCAGCGCTGTCGCGCCGCGTTTTTCGGGTGGCCAGACCACACAACTGCCAACGATGGTTGGTTGGTTTATGTGGTTTAACGTCCCAAAGCGACTAAGGCTATGAGAGACGCCGTAGTGGAGGGCTCCGGAAATTTCGACCACCTGGGGTTCTTTAACGTGCACTGACATCGCACAGTACACGGGCCTCGAATTTGAGAAAAATGAAGCAGCGCTGTCGCGCCGCGTTTTTTCGGGTTGCCAGACCACACAACTGCCAACGAGGTGAATTATCTGTTACCGCATATATAATATGCCCTTTAAATTACAGGACACTACAATAAAAACAATCTTCGTGTAATAATACCTCGTTAAAGATTGTTTTGTGCATGTTGGCCGAACACTATGCGCGAACGAACACGATGCGTGAATGCACGTGGCTCTTTGGACGTGCTCAACAGTAAAGCCAGCTCCTCCGAGGAAAGAGCAAAGTTTCCCCAAAAAGGTACCGCCGAGATGCGCGGAGAGCAGAGGCATCTGTTGGCAGACCGAAAAACCAAAATGACATGTGCCTGCACGCTGATTGGTGGACGCCGGCCGTGACGTCAGTGGACGCGCAGCGCGAGGCGTTTTTTTCTACAAGCGTAGAACCACACCGCGGCGCGATTTCGTGCTGGATTATGCTGGGCACGCGTCAAAATGACGCGCGCGTCCCACCATCCGCGCGGCATTCGCGCCCAAAAACGCGCCATGCGGTTCCAGCTTACGCTTGTAGAAAAAAACGCCTCGCGCTGCGCGTCCACTGACGTCACGGCCAGCGTCCACCAATCAGCGTGCAGGCAGGTGTCATTTTGGTTTTTCGGTTTGCCAACAGATGGCTCTGCTCTCCGCGCATCTCGGCGGCACCTTTTGGGGGGAACTTTGCTCTTTCCTCTGAGGAGCTGGCTGTACTGTTGAGCACGTCCACAGAGCCACGTGCATTCACGCATCGTGTTCGTTCGCGCGTAGTGTTCGGCCAACATGTACAAGACAACCTTTAACGAGGTATAATTACATGAAGATTGTTTTTATTGTAGTGTCCTGTAAATTAAAGGGCATATTATGTATGCGGTAACAGAAAATTCACCTCGTTGGCAGTTGTGTGGTCTGGCAACCCGAAAAAACGCGGCGCGACAGTACAGTGCACTGTAGCGACAGCGCCGCTTCATTTTTCTCGTACGGGTGCTCGCGCGTCGGCGGCAACGCGGGCGTTTGCCGCGCGTCGCGTTTTTCGCTCGCGAAAAACGCTCCATGCGGTTCCAGCTTAACGCGAGCGAGAAGACGTGTACATTTCAAGGAACACGCGCGAGCTCAATTTACTCGAGGCGTCCGTTCGCTCATGAAGAAATTACGCGAATATCACAGCTCCAACGTGCGCGCTCCTCGCATGTATACACACGTCCGTACGTACTACTATAGATCGGTGCATCTTCGAGGAAACAGCGTACGCGCCGAACGCGTTATTCGTGCGCGCTCAGTGAAGCGGTGCAGACACTATATAGCAGCAGGGAAGGGGCAGGAAACTGAACAAGTTTGCAGTGATACATCTAAGATGAACGCACAAAAGACGATACCCAGTTCGTAAACACTATACCTTCGTTCTGCAGTAGGGAGCGTCGTGTTTCAAAGCAAGCGCCGGCGCGCGCTGTGACAAAAACTTCGTTAGACAGTCTAGATGGATAGACATACAACTTTTATTTAACAGAAAAGAGATTGTCTTCTCTGCTAAGCCTGAACTGGTCCACTAGGTAGTCCCATTTCTGAGACGACCTCCATGGCCTATTCCACCAGGTCTTGTTGTGCTTCTTTGTCTTGTAGTAGGCGTTCCGAGGACTGCAGTCTACAAACAGCCTATGAAGAGCCAATGGAGATCCTATAGGAAGCCTATCGACAGCCTACGGAGAGCCCGTGGGCAACCTACAAACAGCCTATAGGAACAGACTATCGACAGCCTATACGGACTGTATGCGGAAATTTCTAAGATATCTTGAACTGGACGCCCGGCCAAGGCCTTTTCCTTCTTTGCCGCATGCTGACAACATTCGTGGAATGCACTCAAACTCTATGAAAAATCTGTCTACGCTTCCACGTCAGCCAGTCAATGATGTGAGCACAGAACGCCAGATCTGGATCGCCTGAAACACGCCGCAGCGCAGCGACACCATATAGGCGATTAAGAGAGTCGGCAATGTGCGACCATTTTCCAGGGTTTTACGACGGGTACAAGCAGGAGCAGGCTCTCTCCCAGCAGCGAACATATGTGGCAGGCCATGTCTCTGAAGTACAGTCAGGGACAAAAGTCTCCGGACCACGTGTTCCTCTAACGAAGCCGATAGCTCTGCTATTAGTCGGCGGCTGGAGACCACACTTGTGGAGGTAAAAGTTAAATTTTTGTTCTTTCATCTCCACAAGTGCGGTCTCCAGCCGCTGTCTGATAGTAGAGCTATAAGCTTCGTTCGAGGAACACGTGGTCCGGAGACTTTTGTCCCCGACTGTACATACTTGGGTTAATCAGTGGTAGCGCTGATAATAAGTTTCGTGTAGTAGTTTGTTTGTTTTTTAGCAGAAAAATTTGCGTTTCATAGCAAAATTTCAGCGGGCTGTTGGGGACGGAGGGGCCCTTGAGTTGGGTGGGTCGTTCAGGTACACAGGTGCCGGCTCTGAGGGACGATGTCGAACTCCATTAAGGAGGAAACTGTGCAGAAGGTTTATTTTACATATTTACAGCCGAGATGGGAGTGCTCTGGTCACCAAAAAACATCCCGTTAAATAGGGTTCGTGTTCCCCAGATCCCTGACTATAAGCAATAAAGTTCGAAGAACGATGTCCAATCGGATGGGCAGTTGAGGACACTGGTGGTACCACCCACGGCAGGGGGCGGTGCTGGGCTCTCTCGCAGCTCGGGGGATGGGAAGGGGTAGAGACAGAGTCATCAAACATTGATGGGTCACTTTGATCACTGCGGCAAGTCTTCTGCTCGTTGCCTCCCATCAGGTGAACGAACGTCCTCGTACTCCCCCGCCGGATGTCCAAAGCACGAGACCTCTGTCGAGGACGCAGCCGTCTTTCAATTAGCAGCAACAACTTGACCTTGCGCAGCCCCACCCCGTCGTCCGGCGACCCGAGGGTAGACTCGGCCACTGGACGCCGTCGCCGCTGCTTCCGCCGCTGCCGTCGCCGCTACTTCCGCCGCTGCCGTCGCCGCCGCTTCCGCCGCTGCCGTCGCCGCCGCTTCCGCCGCTGCCGTCGCCGCTACTTCCGCCGCTGCCGTCGCCGCTACTTCCGCCGCTGCCGTCGCCGCTACTTCCGCCGCTGCCGTCGCCGCCGCTTCCGCCGCTGCCGTCGCCGCTGCTTCCGCCGCTGCCGTCGCCGCTACTTCCGCCGCTGCCGTCGCCGCTACTTCCGCCGCTGCCGTCGCCGCTACTTCCGCCGCTGCCGTCGCCGCTACTTCCGCCGCTGCCGTCGCCGCCACTTCCGCCGCTGCCGTCGCCGCTACTTCCGCCGCTGCCGTCGCCGCTACTTCCGCCGCTGCCGTCGCCGCTACTTCCGCCGCTGCCGTCGCCGCCACTTCCGCCGCTGCCGTCGCCGCTACTTCCGCCGCTGCCGTCGCCGCTACTTCCGCCGCTGCCGTCGCCGCTACTTCCGCCGCTGCCGTAGCCAGCCCTCGGCGCATCTTGCTTCACGATGACTGACGTCTGGAAGTAATTCTTCCCAGGCCCGTGTACTCCGATCTTAACAGCGCGCACACACAGAGTTTTAGCAAGATTTTAGCTTTTGGAGCCGGCAAGTTCAGATTCACACATGATCACGGTAAAAAAAAAAAAAATTGCCCGCCCTAAACCAATGTGTTGTCATTATTTTATTTATTTATTTTTATTTATTGATACTGTTAACCCTCGCTTGAGGGTCGTTACAGGGCGGGAATACAAAGCAATGTACAACAGACAAAGTTCATCTCATAACATCTCATAACATCATAACATTATAGCGCTCTTTCAATCAAAAACACCCTAAAATGAGTCAATTAAAAAAAATTTCCTGAATGCTTTAATTTTTATTCACAGTGAGAAATAACCTCGTGTATGAAAAACAATATTCACAAAGTAGAAAAATGACATCCTTGAAAGCTCGATGTCTTGTCTTTTTTTTAATGATTCTAGTTTAGACTGCCACAGACAGAATGAAATCAGAGATCGCTATCAATCGCATTGCTGGGGAAACGGAAAGAGACAGCTCGCAAAACGAACGAGAAGCGCCAGCTGGAGGCTGCAAAGCGGACGGCTCCATCCCTCCTACGTTCCCTCGCAACGCGGCTTTCTCGAAGAGACGTAGCCCGCTCAGCGCTCTCGTGTGAGGCGAATGCACTAAAGCCTGTTACACATGACAGCGAAAATGCTAGCGAATCCTGTCGCCGCGGCGGAAAAACCTGTTTTGAGTTGTCGCTGCGACGAGCGGCGAGGTTTCAACAAGTTGGAAATTTTCGCTGCGACGCGTCGCTCGATCGCTCAGTCGCTTGCATGTGAACCGGCCTTAAGCCGAACGAGCGAAAACGAAACTATACCGCGTAAGTGCGCGCCGGCAACGATATCGAGATGTACCAACGCGGGCTGGCTCCAATCCAGGCTTTCGTTCCCGTCTAGCACTGTCTACTCCCGTATGGTTTAAAAGGCGATTCTAGTAGACGAAAATTCTACACGGTGAAAGCGATCACTGCGAATGCACCGCTGGCTTGCACGCGTGCCGCTTCGACGGCCCCGCTATGTCCCCTGCAAGCCCTGTTTCCGCGCGAGCCGAGCATTGTACACAGAGATCAAAAATGGTATAGTAGCAGTGGCGCCGGTTCACATTCTTCGTGAGCGTGTACACGGCCAACAGCTGCCGGCTGCCTCGTGGCACGACCCAAGTGGAGCTGCACATCCGTTCTCCGATCCACGAGTGCGGCCGCGGCGGCTCTACAGGGTGTTTCACGTAACTTGAACCAAGGATTTTAAAAAAGCGGTAAACCTGAGCCCGCTGAAACCAACGACACATTGTTCGCCATCATGTGGCACTCCTCAGAATATTTTTTATTGCACTTAATTAGTTAATTAACTAAGATGAATTATGCAACCTTTCAAATATTCATTTTAGTGCCAAGACCGTTACGTTAGGTTGTAGAGCAGGTTTATAAACAACCGATCCAGTTTATTGTAGCATCGTATCTCCTATCCACGGTGTCCTTTTTTCCGGCATCTAAAGAAAGCCCGCGAAATATGAAAAAATACCACGTGACTACGCTCGTGCGCTACTACAGTTACGGCCGTCGCGCCGCTGTGGAAAGAAAAGTGCTGACGCACTGGCAAGCCGCTGCTAGGAGTGGCGGCCGTTCACTTCGCTACGGTAAGCGGGCACGCTCTGTTTGCTCGAAACACCGCTGAGAGCGCTGCAATTTGGTAGCGCACGAGCGTAGTCACGTGGTATTTTTTCATATTTCGCGGGCTTTCTTTAGCTGTCGGAAAAAAAGGACCCCGTAGGAGATACGATGCTACAATAAACTGGATCGGTTGTTTTTAAACCTGCTCTACAACCTAACGTAACGGTCTTGGCACTAAAACGGATATTTGAAAATTTGCATAATTCATCTTAGTTAATTAACTAATTAAGCGCAATAAAAATATTTTGAGGAGCGCCACATAATGGCGAACAATGTATCGTTGGTTTCAGTGGGCTGCGGTTTACCGCCTTTTTTTTTTAAATCCTTGGTTCAAGTTACGTGAAACACTCTGTATAATACCCGTCAAATAATTTGTCATCCAAGGCCAAGCACTACCGCGCGTACCGGGTGCTGGCGATCGACCACACGAGGAAAGCGCAGGTTCATTTATGTAACAAGCGCGAGATCGTGCACGTCGAGCTATGTATAGCGAGCGCTCTTTAGAAATGCACCAATTTTTGATCGCTAGGGGAACAGGGAAATCCGCGATTTTTGGATATCCGTTCGACACCTCGAACGCAAGACGCGCGGCTGGGCTCATATCGAACAGCAGATTCTATTCACAAAGTATGCGAAATTATTGGATATTGCCGCACCCATACTTTCTGCGACTCTTCTTTCTCACTCTAGCTAAAGTTTTTCAATTACCTTTTGGCGCAGGTGTGACGCAGAAGTGAGCAAACTTGATTTTGCAGCAACATGTCGCACGATTTGCCATTTAGCGTAGACTGGCGCAATCGGCGCGACAGCTGTGTCACTAGTCTTCAAAGTATACCCCGCACACAAAAACAAGGTCGTGAAAGTACACACAACAAGCGCAAACGCCTTTGTTTTTTTCTGCGCAGTATACTTTGAAGACACATGTCTGACCGACTCGCCCAACAACGCACTATTTTGTACCACTAAATTTTGCATGAATTAAGTAGGGCTCTTAAAAATAAATAGAAATAAAAGTGTCCTGCCCGCACCGTCACAGGCACAACGGGCTTAGTTGGGTTGTATACAGCCAGAACAGCATGTGTAAAAAAAATTATCGTACGTGCTCGTTGCGCAGACGGTTTTTTTAAAGCTTGCGATACAAAGTATGCACCAGCGAGACTGATTTAATATAGACTACAGTCGTGAGAAATATGAAAGGGAACAAAGTCTCAGCACTCATCAATTAATTACTCTATAATTATGTGTAACAAGCACAGCTTATTGTTCTGCTTTCTAACTAGGTTTACTCTTGGCGTAGCAACACCGAAAAGTCATTCTCAAATTTCATGCAGAAATGACCAGAAAATTAGCAATTTAGAGAAAAAAGCTTGTTCACTCTCATACTGCTCCCGAATGTACATAGTCTACATAGTACATGGTCTGGACTGTGCATGGTCTGGACTGTGCATGGTCTGGACTGTGCATGGTCTGGACTGTGCATGGTCTGGACTGTGCATGGTCTGGACTGTACATGGTCTGGACTGTACATGGTCTGGACTGTACATGGTCTGGACTGTACATGGTCTGGACTGTACATGGTCTGGACTGTACATGGTCTGGACTGTACATGGTCTGGACTGTACATGGTCTGGACTGTACATGGTCTGGACTGTACATGGTCTGGGCTGTACATGGTCTGGGCTGTACATGGTCTGGGCTGTACATGGTCTGGACTGTACATGGTCTGGACTGTACATGGTCTGGGCAGTACATGGTCTGGGCAGTACATGGTCTGGGCAGTACATGGTCTGGACTGTACATAGTCTAGTATAATTAATCAATCATTTTCATTTCTGCCTCAAAAAGTGACAGAGGAGCTGCAGAAAAAGCTGTCATAGACAGCTTGACTGAGCCGCAGCCCCTTTATACCGGGCAGCAGTGACAGGCGACGAAAAAAATAACAAAAACAAAATAAAACAATTCAGAGTAAAACACATTACTAACACCATCTTACCTCTAGTTTGTACATATGTGCAATTTACATGGTCATCCAAACATCATTACATAAGTTAAGTATCTTTTAGCAGTACAACAACAAACACAATGAACAAACAATACAAATTAGAGAAAGCAAAAACACCACTTAGTGCAGTTTAAAGAAAAAAAATCATTTTGTAACACAGTCTATGTATAGATAACGCAGCTCACGATGAGTACAGGTAAACAAGTTGAAATTTGCAGATTTGTATGCGTTTAGAAGAGAAGGAAGTCTATATTGCAGGCGCTGTTTACCAGTATTTATGCGTGGTGTAGGCACCAACCAAGTTGGTTGGTTGGTTCGCCTCAAGTCGATATTGGTATAAATCAAAGATTTTGATTATGCCAGTTTCACGAAAGAACGCTTTGCTGGGTGCTCCATAGTCCGCGAATCCCTCTCGTCGAAACATTGGTCAGGGGACTGAGGCTTCCCTCCAACCCCTTGTTCCAAGTCAGTGCACGCAGATGCAGCTACCGTCCTATTACTTCCCGTTGCCACACGGCGACCTTGCGTGGGCCAATGCCCCGCCAACCTCCCTCACGGCAAAGACCCACTTCCATTCAAAACGACGCCAGTATACAGCGTTTGAAGGGCGACGAGCAAAAAACAAAAAGGCATAGAAGAAAAAGATATTTAACACGCGCTTTCATTTCGACCTCGTCCTTCAGGAGCTAATCGCGCCGCTTCGGACGGAATACCAACTAGCCCAAACCACCTCATCGCTTCCCCGCAGCCGCGCCGCGTGCATGCGTAATAGCTCATCCTACGCAGATGCCCGCCCGAACAAGATCGAAATAAGCTATACGCAGCGGCAACCTTGCAAGGCCAGACACACCCGCGTCGTCATTATGCACGGACGGCGAGCAGCAGCAGCACGCGCAGAGATGCCCTCATGCAGTACGCGACGCCTCCGCGAACGGGGCGTGCCGCGGAGAGAGAGAGCGGCGCGCAGACTCACCGCAGGAGAAGCACTTGATGTGCCAGTGCTTCCCGATGGCGATCTTCTCCTCGTTGAAGAAGACGGTCGTGTTGCACCGCGGGCAGATGCCGGGCATGGTGGCTGCTCTGGACTCGGGGGGGCTCCGCCAAACGAGGAAAGGCCTCTGCAGATGCTGCTCACGCCTGCGCAAGGGATGCAACTGTCGTGAGCCGCGGAGTATTTGCGCCAGCATGGTCCACGTGCGGCGCGACAAGCTCAACGATAACAAGAAAAACAAAGAAAATGGCGAGCTATCGCTCTAAGTTGGAGCGGCGTCGACTCCGAATAAAATGACTCACGGGCCTCTCGCCCTCCTTCGGGACGAAGTGAAAGGAGTACTTGTAACAAAGCGTCCATCTCTCACAAGAGGGCACACACCACCATAGGGTGAAGACCTGGACTACACGAGCCCAGATGCAAGGACTGAAATAATGACGCAAGGATGACGGGGCCTATAGCACTGGCCACGAGCATGTACACGTCTAAACAAATGACACATTCGGGTTGGCACGCCGCTGAACACGCAAATGCTCGAATGGATGTCAATGGTATACGAAAGTGGCCACTAAATGACCCGGAGTGGTGACGTCAATGGGTTTCTTGCGACGACAGACGTACTCCTACAACAACGCCGTGAATCACCGAAAAATCTTACCGATGCAGTTGCACCTGTAAAAAAAATGCGCACGCACCTTTCACATTATAATTGTTACAGGATACTTGCGCTGTTAATGAAAGTGTACCCCACTACCTTTAGGGGTAACGTCAATAAATTTTCTCGTGGCAGGAACTCCATACTCCGAAATTCAGCTAGTTCATTTCTCCAGACTGAAAATGAGCGTTTGCGCAGTTCTGCATGAAGTAACCCACTAGATGGAGCTGCAGTCCTTTCAGTGTTTATTTTTTTTTTTTTTATAATGCAAGCACACGGTTCTGTTCTTCAGTATACATTTCGGCTCGTCGTTGCTACGGCTGCAGATTCACAACAACGGGCGAGCTCGGGAGGAGATGGAGAGAAGAACATAGAAGGAGAAGAAAAAGAAGACAGCGTCGACAGACTCGGCTTTGAGGCCAACAACAAACAACACGTCGGCTTCCATGGGATCCCACTCGGGAATTCATTTCTGCGCAGTTTCACCCAGCGCTTCGCGTGTGTACCTTTATCTATCTACTCGGTTCACTAAGCCGAAGGTCATTACCACGCTTCCGGAGGTTTGCCAACACACTATAGTGCGATAGGAATCTCTCCACGGCGACTCACACACAGTCGCTGAATAAAGTGCTTTCTCTGTTACGGCCGGCGGGCCAAGAGCTCCGTCCCGCGCCACTGCTCGCTTCGGCATCTTCTCTGCCGTAATGTATACGCATGCGCGGATATCGGTCCGCAATGGAACACGGTGATCGCCACAGTTTAGAACCCCAGGTGGTCGAAATTTCCGGAGCCCTTCACTATAGCGTCCCTCATAGCCTGAGGGACGTTAAACCCCAATAAACCAAACCAAACAGCTTAGGTCTCAGATTTCCGTGGCAGGTTCGCAAACGCAACGTTATCTGCCTACGCACAACATGCAAAGCGCGCGGCGCAAGTGTCACCCACGCAGTCACGCGGAAGCCAGCGGCCGAGGCTTCCGTCGTTCTCACACACCGCGAACGGCGTAGGAGAATTGCAGACGAACGCGCTACGCGCATACATCAGAGCGCGAGTTACTCAGCGAGGCCTCTCCATTCCGAGCATATATGTATATGTGTAATCAATGTTCTGAGAATCCGAACAGCTCGTGACGCCACCACCAATACATTAGGAGGGCAGAAAGATTAAAGAGAAATAAAAGTACCCTGCCCGCACCGATGCCACTGCACATTCGTTTGGGCGTTTAAAATATTCACAGGGGCAACTAGCTACGTCACGCGTTGGCAATGCGATAGCATTAAAATCCTTGATGCTCACCGGAAGTGGCGTCACCTAAGGTCAGATGAGGTGTCACTTCGCTCCAGCCAATGGGCAAATTTTATAACGGACACTCCGCGCTCCCGATGAGGCTTTTAATGTAGTAGCATTAATAATGTCGCCCAGCCCGCGACGCACCACACAGCAAGGACTATGCAGTGGGCATTCATATGACGTCACCAGCCTCGTTTGAGCGTCACTCTGCAGTGCAGAGGGCGTCGTTTCTGGCTCCGTCGTAAAGCTCAGTTGCCGAGAATTTTTTATTTTTATTTTTTTTTTTGCCGGCCATGTGCGCTCATTTAAGCGCACTTTACAGGACGTTCAGGACGCTCGCTTCCTATCCTTTAATTTTTTTTTGAAGGTATGGTTAGCGTTCCAAGCGATGGTGCGCTATACTCAAAGCTTGCGGAAGCCGCACGCTAACCATTCCCGGCGTCGTGGTCGCTCGTGCTGTGGGTACATGCTACCCAACGGCACCAGCACCCCAAAACGGCGGGCGCTGTGATGTAGGTTAAATATACACCCTGTATACTTGCATATTTGCTGGCTACTGCTGGTGCCGGCCTGCACATGAGCGTGCTCTTTTGTGTCCCGAGACTCCCACGTCGCGAGGCGGGAAAGAAACAAAGTGGCGCCCTTGGATGGGCACAGAGGCGTCGCACACCGCGCCGTTGTTGTGCAAGCCCAAGGATCTCTGCGCTACCACACGCGAACCTTGTGAAGATCATACAGCGCGTTAAATTGAAACCGCAGAGAGGCCGGGCAGAACGGGGAAGGCGGCCCGTGGGCTGCTCCTAGTGCTACACTCACACGCTGGCGTGGTAAAGTGGGACGCCGTAATCATCAAGGCGTTCATGTACAAGCGCACGGAGACCGCGGCGATGTTTCGAGCCGAAGTGGGGGCTCTCTGAAGGGAGAAAATGGATAACGTATAATTGTAAGCGCCTTCCCAAGGGTGCTAGGGAGCTTCTCAACAGGTGAGTATACAGCGTATAAGGTTCTCACGTCCCACAGCCGCGTACAGACGGCAGCACAAGTTTGCGGGATGCGTGTGCTTGGGAATACATGCATTTCAACGCTGCCTCGTATAAGCCAGTCACGTGGTACCGTTGCCTGCGGGTGAAGCGCCCATGCATACTAGCATGCAGGCGGTGGAGGAACTTGCTGCCGTTCCACGACCAGAAAGAGACGTCAAGTGCGATGCCAAGAGGAAAAACCGTACAGTATGCACTGCGAGGGTTCCGCATTACAGTACAATACCGCGTGCAGAAAATGTCAAGTCAATGCGCGTTTTCAGTTGACACACACGGAAACTTTGAGAAAAACAAACACCGCTATATACTGCAATGCAATATCGTCTTAATCTTTGAGGTTCGTTATCACTCCAGCCGGCATATGTGCCCGAAGATATACGGTCGTTCCTCTATAACGAAACGGTTTATAACAAAATAATGGATATAATGAAGGAATTACGATTCCCTTCGAAGCTCGGTCAACACGGGCTATAACGAAGCTACGGCTATAACGAAGTAATCATCGGGCCCCTTCAGCTTCGTTATAACGAGGTTCAACTGTATAACAGACTTCTTCCGGAACTTTCGAGCACGTGGAATGCGCTGAATATTTGTGCGTTACAAACACCGAGTATTTCATTGCTCTCCTCGAGAAATATACTCTGCTGCGGTTTCATGTATTCTCGAAATAATGTGCGTCTAAAAAGTGCGGAAAGTCAAGACACCTGATCAGGCAGGGAAACAATGCATGGTCACGAAAACCTCCAGCAGGAGGCAGCAGCACGAACATTCGCCAGCAGTATGACGAGAAAGATCATAACTGGTTTGGTTTATTGTGGTTTAACATCCCAAAGCGATTCAGGCTATGAAATAGGCCGTAGTGAAGGGCTCCGGAAATTTCGATCACCTGGGGGGGGTTTAACGTTCACTGATATCGCACAGTACACGCGCCTACAGACTTGCGCCTCGATCGAAATTCGGCCGCTGCGCCCGGAATCGAACCAGCGTCTTTCGGGGAGAGCAGCCGAGCACCATAACCAATGAGCCACCGCGGCGACTACATCTTTTATTAGCGTAGCATAAAATACAGAGACGAGAATGAGCTGGTGCGGCTGCAGCACATACGCTGGTGATTTCACCTGCAGTTGGTTTTAGAAGTTTTCTTCGGCATTTTTTCACACGTTTCCACACATCAGTACAGACACTGAAGAGTATCTCGATGTATGCGTTGAAGGGAAATGCGTCGTTTTAACACACAAAGACCTTACGCACCACCTTGAAGTTACGCAAAGCTCTGCGCTTCGCCGTTGTTCGCGCACTGAGGGGACAGAGCCCAAACTCACTAACCATGACATTCCCTTGTGCCGTCGCGGTGAAATGCGAAGCGCGGAACACGCTGGTGAAATGCAGGCCGCTCGGGACGTCCTCGCGAGCGCGGCTTCTCCGCAGCTCGACCATTATTGCTTTTACGCGAGGGAATGTCGTGCTGCGCCAATGTTTGCCACCGAGCTCCGGTCACAATTGGCTTTTGGAAACAAAAAAGCAGCAGATTACTAGCAGTTATTAAAAGTAAACTTATTACAAGTAATCAATTACTTGTGACGTGCTACGTATAAGCCTGCTGCACACCGCAGGGCCCTGGGTTTCTTCTAATAGCCTTCCTGCCGACAGCTAGTTACCGGAACCAGGTTGTAAAGCGATAAAAACAAAACGTACATACACTCCACTGAAGAAAGGGCTTACCTTACGCACTGAATACGAAATTATGGATGCCACGGCGCGGCTCCCCTTTGACGAGCGATGTCGATACGCATCAGGAAAGACGATAGCACATACTTAGCCTACATATGGGCGAGCACACAAACCCGCGGTGCGCACAAAGCGGTCGCTAAATAGTGCGGCATACATCGAAATGTACACGCCACTTGGGTCGGCGCACCGTTAGCGAAACGACGCGAGAAGCGAACCGTTATACAAACCGCGAAAACGGCTCTTCATTGTGCATCTATATACGCGCTTCAAATACACGCCCGCTTTTCTACAGAGGCGCGGCGAACAAGAGGAGGTCTGTCTCCGTCCAGCGCGCATGGCGACCATGCTTACACACAAACACAGGACGATGCCCAAGCACACAGCCTAAGTTTGGCAGCTTAACGGCCTTTTAAACAGACATGCGTTCGCGTGCATGAAAGACGTCCTTAACCCGCGCTTTCGACCGCCCAGCACAGCTATATAGGTGGACGAAAACAGCGGGCTCCGTTTAAACTCTTTTTCTTTGTTTCGCACTTTAAAAATATTCCTTCGCTTCCCGAGAGACACTGCGTTCCCTCTCTTCCCACGAAGAAGTTTGAAAAGCTCGGCTGCGTGCAAGCAAGCAGCGGCAAGTGCGCGCATCGTGGGAATATATAAAGCAGAGCCCGCTCAGCGAACGCACACTCGGCCCTTTGCCGCTCACAGCATCAAGTGCACTAGGTCGAGCCGCCCACTGCCTCCTTCCTCTTCGGGCGATAAGATGAGGCGCGCGATCTCCAGAGCAGCCTCAGAAAAGGGGGAGAGAGAGAGAAGGGAAAAGAGCAGAGAGCTCCCTCGCATATAAATATGCGCGCATCTATATAGGCAACTCATGCCACTATCTCGTTATACCGTGCCGCCACGCCACGCGCCTACATATCTTTTCAAAAAAAATTGACGGCAGTTATAACACAAAGGAGGCAAAATGGGGCGCAATATAGAAACAGGGCGAGCAAAGAGATGGAAAAGACCGCGCGGTGAGGAAGGAAGGAAACGTGATACGGTGGAGAGAGAGAGAGCAAAGCTCACAGAGGCGATGTGGAGAGAGGAGGGTGAAGACAATGCACACTGCTTTTCCGCTGGAAGGAAAAGGAGGAGGATGAAGAAGAAAGGGGGGGGGGGGGGGGGGGAGCGGGAGCAGCCGGCGACGTCTTCGCACGGACGGGGCTGTGAAAACAATGCCGCGCTAGCTGCTGCGCCCCGTAACAATTTCATCATCAGCGTTGCCGGGCCGGGGCTCTCAGAAACGGGGAAGCCGGGGGTAGGGGGTAGGGGGGGGGCTCTGGAACGTGCCGACGCCGCGAGAACGAAGCGAGAAATGGGCGTGAATCCGAAAGCGACGTACGCGACGCCGCACAGCCCGCGCTGAGAGGGAGACGACGTGCGATGATTTTTTTCTTGACGACGGAGGAACACAAAGAGGCCGAGCGGAGAGAGATAGAGAGAGAGAGAGAACGCGCGGAAGGGCCGAGTACAAGGAGGAAGGGACGGAGATACCCTGCATGCGAAGTGGATCAGTTCCGCTCAGTTTTCAGGACCGCCTGGGAAGAACCTGGGCAAACAAAGAGCGGCGTGCAGGGGAATGATCTCGAGACGTCCGCCAGTCCGCAACAAGCGGCAGCAGCAGCAGCAACGGTCCCCCCCCCCCCCCCCCCCCCCCCCTTTTGTTATTGTTTTTATTCTGCTCTTGGCTTCACTTGAGCAGGTCGTATTTGCGTTCCGCTGGCTTCCACGCTTTAAAGGGCCATCGTGCATGCCGAGCCGAGTCGCAAGCGACGATCGTGCGTGTCTGTTATGCACTGCCGGAAGCACTGACGCCGCATTCTCGCAACGCAGCTGTACAGAACGACCCATATACTTTTAAACCTCCTATGCACGGATGGTAACGGTTACACATTCGCCACGGTCGAACCCAAACCAACGCCGGGCGTGGACGCGCCTTCTTCGTAGCGTGTGACGCTGACTGGTCGCGGTTTTCCTTTAACCGGGAAGAACAAGAAAACGCAATTCGCGCTTGTGACGAAATGTCGACAAGGCTAAACAAATGCAAAGTCGTGGGCAAAAGTAAGAGAGCTCCCCCCCCCCCCCCCCCCTCCTCATGTTCCGAAGCTTGCCACTCTGAATGGGGTGCCACCTGACGAAGCAGTCCTGCAGTCGAGACCGGCGCACTGGGGCCGTTTCGTCAGCTGGAAAGCGTCAGGATGTGGCGCCCCCATGCAGTGCGGCAAGCTTCGGAACGTGAGGAGAGCTCTTGCTTTTGCACTCGACTGTATACACGCTTTTCGATGTGACTGCATGCAAAAGGTTGGCGCTGGAAGCAAAAAAAAAAAAAGGATTCCAGCGATCACATAACTTTATATAGATTTATTTGCGTCAGGGAATATCACGAGCTCACCAGAAGGCCGACGGTCAGCCATCGTGGAGACCAACCATAGTCTGGTACACCTCAAGAACGAAGCGGCAAACGCCCCTGGTGCCCTTCAACCAACGGCGTCGACCGACAGACATGACGTCGAGGTTAATCTCCTTGCTCCTGCCAGCGTCCTGCGATGTCACGCTAGCTGGCGCAGCCTGACGTCACGAATCAGTTGGCGCCATAAAGCTGCATGGGTCTCCATTTTGGATAAATTTTGGACTGGGAATTCCCCGAACGGAGCATGACTGACAGACAGGTATGAAGCAACTCAAGTCAAAACCGAAGAGGAGCTAACAGGACCGGTTTGGTATTTCCGCGACCCTGTTTGTGGACGGATACGCACCGGCGACCACGCCACCGCAGTACGAGCAGCCAAACATTAACCTCCGTCTCCTGCGTCTCCTGAAGAGCGCACTCGAATGGGCACTCCGTCCAATTAAACGCCGCCTACGAATGCTCACCTTGGGACAACGAGGAGGTCGCGCAGCAGACTAGCTGCGGAGAGCTCCAGGCGCGGCAAATGATGGAAACAAAAAAAAGCAAACAAACAAGTGCGCGTGCGTAAAAAGCGGGCTACGCACAAAGAAAAACAGCAGAAGCAGGGTCGACTCTTCGTTCCTTTTTGTGTATAAATGCATTTCATTATTGTTTTATTCGCTGGCATCGCCCCCGCAAGGGCGGCATCGTTACACTCGCACTGCCGAGTACCGCTCCCCACAGGCACCACTATAGAAAACAAGAGCCCACACCACTTAAGTTTCGCGTACCCCCCCCCCCCCCCTTTTTTTTTTCTCGCTCTTATTTTTTCCTTGCATTCAGCGTGCACGAGCAAGACAGGAAATCGTCCCGTTCGCCGCAGGTAAAAACGCAACAGCCGCAAAGGCAACGACTCGGAACCGAGAAAAAATAAAAGGCCTGCCTGGAACAGGGAGGAAAAGCAACCGCCGTCGAGAGGGGCATGCAGGAAAGGTCCTGCACCTCCGCCGCCACCGTCTCATCCTCCGCTTTTTTCCCAACGAATAAAGTTAAGACGGGAAGAGGCGGGAAGGGGGAGGGGGGGGTCACAGACACGCCGTGTGCCACGCGCCACGAGACCATCGTCGTACGCGCCGCTTCCAAAATTGGAAACACCCCGGCGTCGTCAACGGCGGTCACATACACACGCGCGCGCAAAGCCGGGTTTGGAAGAAGACCCCGCGGCCGCCTCGCCTCCTCGGTCTTTCCGACGGGCGCCGCAGCCCGCTGTGTGTTCTTGGTCGCCGTGTGTTTTTGCTGGCGGGAGTGCGAGAGAGCGCACGGCTGCTCTTCGGACTTCCGGCGAAATCCAGGTGGCCCGTTAGCTAGCCCTGCACTGCACCCGGCTTCTGTGCGCGTGTGTCTCCGCACGCTTTCGAACCTCCCACACACACTCCTCCAAAACCCCTCCTCTTCCAGCCTTCATTGCAGTCAGCTGCCGCTGCCGCTCACGACGCCGCCACGTGCGGACGCGCGCTCGACACAACAGAGCAGCAGCAGCAGCGGCGGCGGTTTCGGACGACTTCCTGCTTCGCCCGACGACCATCGGCGTGCCGCCGCCGCACTTTGCGCACAGGCGTACATTTTGTTGTTCAGTTTTATTATTTTTTTATTTTTTCCCCTCTTTTACTCGGCAGTGTGCATTCGTTAACGAGGATTCTGGAGCAGCCCCGTTAGAGAGAAAGTTGCCATCGGGCTTCCGGTTAATGAACAACCGAAACCCGAGCGCACGAGGGCAGTTCGGGTGAATGGGGTAGCAACGGTTAAAAGACTTGGAAGGACGGCGGCTTGGGTTAGAGAAACTCGACTTACTGGACCAAGTTTTACCACAGCGAAGACTTATTGTAGCGGTACCGGACAAACCGGGTGCCTGCTGCTCATGCGCAGTTGCCAGGTGGGTAGGCGCACTTGCCACTGCGCATGCGTAGAAGACACCCGGCGAACACGGAATAAGTCTACGCTGGCACGTCTACGCAACGTAGGAACTCTCTAATGATACAACACAGCTGCAAGCAAGAACTATAGAAACGGATTTGGCCGGGACGCGTAAGGCGGAGGTCAGATAGCCGAAGGTCTCCTGGGATATCTATCACGACGGGCTACGAGGGAAGGGAACCGTATGCCTGGGTGGCATGCGGTCGGGTACGGATACGAAACAGCTTGCTCGGATAGGGCGGAAGCGGAATTTATATCTTTACTGCAGTGGACATAACCTAAGTGACGACGATACCGATAATGATTGTGATAATGGTAGTTATGGTGAAGAGAAGCCACGCGCTCAGTACAGGCTGCAGTCAACTATAGACTACGTAAGACGCTATTATTCTATCTCTTCATCAGTGGATAAACATCCAAGTCATGCGAACACGCCTCCATCGTGGGTAGGAGCCATTTTAAAGGGAAAGAATAAACTTTATTTAAAGGCAAAGTTAGAAACCATCAAGAGAGGGCTCCTTAGCCCAAGTGCCCTCTGGCCTTTCCCTCCAGCCTGGTACGTTCGATCAGCTTAATATCTCAGCCATTTACACATGCAGCGACCAAAACGGCCGGTAGGCGTGCCTTGCCGGGTACAGCAGAAGAGTACGCACTCCCAACGCGGCCTCCCAGTACTGCGCCCTCGCTTCACCGGGTACAGCAGAAGAGTACGCACTCTCAACGCGGCCTCCCAGTACTGCGCCCTCGCTTCGCATCCCGGAAGATAGGCTCGCACTCGCGCTACGACCCTTCTCCGCGTTGCTGCCGCGAAAGCCTTCTCTTCTCTGAACACCATCTCTTTTCCACCGCGCGCTCCCTCCCACCGAACTGTCTGTCATAAGAGAAAGGCGCCCATACGGAGTCTTCGTACAACACACGCGCGCGCATTCTGCGAACAGCGCGAGGCGGCGCCTGTGAAACCCTTAATGACGACGGGCCTGTACATTCTCGTCTCAGCCTCCTCCCGCTGTGAGGAAAGGCTGTATACTCTTCTAGGGTGTACGGAGGGGGAGAGGGGGGCAATCTTCGAGGGCACCTCTTAATGGGCACCGCAGAGGGACGTCTATACGATGCGCACTTTCTCCGTTAAGTACCGCGCTCTCTATTTGGTGGCAGCCAGAGAAGACCAAATCGCCATCGCAAGAGACGCGGCAACGAGGAGCTACGACGCTATAAAGGCCTCCCCTAAACGGAGCGCGCACGTGCCCAGCGCGGTTTACTAAAGCGGTAACAACCCGCGATTAGGTGCGTCTGTACGAAGGTTAATCGCAGACGCGATCTGCGAAGCACGTATGGATGACCCGAAAGATAACGGCAATTCTCTCGGGACACAATGAAGAGAACGCGCGCGTGCTGGCCTTTAGATACGAGTGTCTTCGCCCGCGCACAGATACGGTACGCGCGCGAGCTCACGTTTCAGACAATACGTGGATATCCTTACCCGTTACCCGGCGGCAAGTGCAGATAACGTCTTGTCTTCCCTTTGTTTCTTTCGGAGTTTTTTCTCCGGACCATTCGCTGCACCCCGCAAACTCGGGAACATTATACTGGCAGCATTTTGACAACAGAATTCCCGTTCCTTGTGAATGGCCCATATATAAGCGTACAGCATGCGTTTTAAATGCCCAAGAACACATTATTCCTGATGGGACAAATACGTGGCGGCGAGAAGAAAATGAAAATGAGAGAAGCTGTGGACACGGAGTAGCCAAGCTGCCCCACAGGAAACAAAGAGCCAGCCGATCCCAAGGCAGATAAAAAAACGACCTCGACGAACAAATCCAGTAACGCTGTCGACCCTGACTGTTCGCAGCCAACAGCCACGCGGCCACCGCCGAACGCCGACGCTTCAAAGCTGTACAGCAACAGGGCCAGGCAAGGACGATGCGAGAACAAAGGAATTACCGGGGATATACGCCGCAGCTGAGCAGGCCGCAGACAGAGAGAGACGGATCCCATCCGACAGTCGCATATATAAGCACATTAATGCACCCGTACAGGAACAGAACTCGAACGCACGACTTGAACGAGAATGCGTGTAAGTCTGTATCGGAGCTCAACGGAGAAATAAGCCCGTAATAAAAAAAGAGGTGAGGGCATTTTCCGCAGAACTGCGGGCTTATGTTCACACGTGTAATATGCGCAGAGGTTCCACTGCTGAATGCGCTAGCTCGTATAGGGTTCGACTCCCGGAACGTGCATCTCAATAACCCCCTCCGCGGTGGCTAACTGGTTATGGTGCTCGGCTGCTGACCCGAAAAACGTGGGTTCGATCCCGGCCGTGGCGGCTGAATTTCGATGGAGGTGAAATTCTAGAGGCCCGTGTACTGTGCGATGTCAGTGCACGTTAAAGAACCCCAGGTGGTCAAAATTTCCGGAGCGCTTCACTACGGCGTCCCTCATAGCCTAAGTTGCTTCGGGATGTTAAACCCCCAATAAAAATACCTTTTGACTGTGCTGTACCTTCGGCACGTAAAAATTCCCATATTCAGTCGCGCTTGGGGCGTCACGACCGAGTCAAGAATACAACCCATGGCCACTCTCGAAAGCCGCCGTGTATAGGAGCTCCCGATCCGCATCGAGTTCAATGCGCACTGGCTTATAGTGAGGAACGAACGAGCGCGTGTGTGACAAAGGCATTAAGATACTAAGACTAACCGGGTACCGCGGGAAGCATTTTAAATCGAAAGATGTCTACTACTTGCGCCAACGTAGCAAGCAGAGATCGCTACAGGTCCACAGCTAAGGCCTGCTAACGCAATCAGAACGCACCAAAAATAAAAGCGGGAAAGAGGAAAAACTCTCGCAGAACACCGGGAAGTCCGGGAACATCCATATAGTTGCGCTCGCCCGCGCAAACAATGCACCTCTACTTGCGACATGCGCAGCGGGACATCTAACGAAGCCGAGGACGCGCCTACAGCGGCAGTCCGTTGCACATACGCGCCCGCAAGACAGCCGAAGAACACTGCGCGTCCTGCTGCTGCCGCTGCTTCGTGCACTTAAAGGTCGCCGACTCGTGACAGAGTTCAGTGACACACGCAAAGCCGCGCGTGCCCGCGGTTAAGTGCCGCATCGCGATGTCTTCGCCGCGCACTCGCCACGCGCCGCCGACGAGGAAAGTGGCTGATCGCCGCTGCTCCGCTGCATACGGGCCAAAGAAACACGACGCATTTGCACGCTTCAGCTTCGAATAGCCGCGTAGCTTTATAAAATCCGGGAACAGCGTGAAAAAATACGGTCAATTCTGTACACATTCACAGAATCAGCGTACCTCGTCATTCGTACAGACGCTTACAATTCGTCGCGTACAACGGCTGGCAACACGAGGGATTCTAACGAACACAACGAAAGGTATAGACACGACGCATAAAGAGAAGAGCGTACATTGGCGGTTTCAGAAACGAACCAAAACTATTTAGCACGCCCACGGCACCGCTACGCAATTGACTGAACTGAACTGACTTAAATGCTGATTACGTGCAACAGTGCGATAGCACAGGGGCCTCGTTGTGCGCCCTTAGGCATCGCCACATATCAAACATTGTATTTTGAGACACTGCAGACATTTAAATATATCTCCCTCCCAAGACACCCCATGCATGTGTTGGGCGGTGGCTCGACTCCCGACCGATGGCTGCGTGACGCAAGTTGCGCCTGGTAATTATGCGCTAGATTTCACGCAGATTCGGTCGCCAGTGATGCCGCACTGGTGCGACATGTGTGCACTCGTGCAACTGTGAGAAAATCCGCTTAAATCTAATTCTATTTCCCATTCATTTGTATTCTTTTCCTTCACAACATGACAGGTGCGACACCGGTCCCCAGACGACACCGGCTTTCCGCTCCAACGAGGCTCTTAGGCTATAGCATACAAGCGCTAAATGTCAGGTCGGGTCAGGCGCGTGTCTGACCTTGCCAAAGCATAAGTACACGTGACTATGAGGAGCGATGATCTCTCAGATAGTAACAGTAATTAAACTACGCACCGTGCAACAATGTAGCGTAACACTGAGGCCCTAGTGATGCACAACTCGAACGTGCTGTCCGTTCGCCATCCCACTGCATGGAATTAAGGAGGCGGTGTCCACACACAGGACGGAGGCTGCTGGCCTCGCAAGACATGGCACCCTCGGCGGGGATAATAGCGGCCGCGTGAACGACGGCGCAACCGGATGTCGTGTGCCGTATTGTTCTTCTAACACGGGGACCGCTCATCGCCCGGGCCGAGCCGGGAGAAAATGCGGCACAATTGGGCTCGTTGGGCGGCGACCCCGCGGCTATCGCTGCTCGATCGGCACGAGTGGCCGCAGGGGGAGCCGGCGGCGGTGGCAAAGCATCGAGAACACATCGCGCCTCTGCGATTGCTAGATGGCACGCAAGGTGGCCAACATGAAGAAAAAGGCATGATCACGTCATGTGATCGTACCTCAATTATTTCTTCGTATCATTTGCAGAAGATTAATTCTTGGGTTCAGGGCCTTATACAGCTCAGAACTCCAGGGCGCCGAATTTGGGGGTGGCGTGAGGGGCAAATCCAGGGGGCCAAGTTCAAGGGGGGCCAAGTTCAAGGGGGCCAAGTTCAAGGGGCCAAGTTCAGGGGGGGGGGGGGGCAAGTTCAAGGGGGGCCAAGTTCAAGGGGGGGGGGGGCAATTCAAGAGGGGCCAATTCAGGAGGAACCAATTCAGGAGGATATCTGAGGGGCATATTTGAAGGGGATATTTTGAGAGGCCTAAGTGAAGGATATATTTGAGGGGGATATTTTGAGAGGCCTAATTGAAGCGCCTAATTAAGGGGGGGGGGGGGGGAGGCCTAACTGAGAGGAGCGTATTCAGGGAGGCATATTCAAATTCAGGCGGCCGCGTTAAAACCGCGCGATTTCACCGACACTATTGTTGTTGCAGTTCGGGTTGCCACAACAGCCGGACGCCATCCAGTCCCTTCTTACGTGCCAGAGGCCTGGAGCGTTCGGCACGCGACTTGCTGGCGCCATGGAGTTGTGTCGCCTCCACTTCAGCGCCAAATACACAAAGACATGGAAAGCGCACACATGCACCCAAGTGCCTATTTACGGGTGCCTGACTTCCATTGTGTTCTGCCTATCGGCGCTTTCCCCCCTACCATCACCAATCGAGGCATACCGGCGAGACGCCGTTGCTTTCAGTCGCCACACAATCGCAATAAACGTGCTGTCCTGACGCACAGACGGCCGCGTTTTCATAATCTGGGACAGCGCGATGCATGTATACCCGCAACGATACCGAACCACGTGATGTCGTCGGACTACTCGCTAGAATGCAAGCATGCTTACGGTTAAGCACTCCACAGCGGGCTTTCTGCCCCTAATTCTGTTGAGAGCCAAGAGATTATACTGCAGGACTACATATCGTCAGTTATCTGTGACGTCATTAACACGGCCATATACAGACGGCGTATGCGCATGTTAGGCTGCTTTATATGCTAATGAGAACATGTACAAGCTTTGACGAAGATGCGTAACACACTTGAGATTCGCCTGATGCTGTCTCCCTTCCGAAACTCAACACATATATACCGAGGAAAGCTGTCCACCTACATCTTTTTGCAGAAAATCTGAACCGCAAAACAGCACCACAGGCACCCGACAGCAAGAGCCACAAGATGTTCGCAGTCAGCCGCAAAGTATACAGGTTGCGTATTTGCGACGAAAGATTTTGCACGGAGACGCGAGGACGACGACGATGACAAGACGCTGCGGCGAACCACAGCGACAGGTCTGGTAAGGTTCCAACGACACAGGCAGGTGACTGTCTCGACTGGAGGATGAATGTGCCCATTGTCGGGGCGAGCACTTCGGAAAAGGTTCCGCGCAGTCTTTCCGCAACGAGCAGCCGCATCACGCCGCTGGCCAGCTGCCTTAGGAAGGGCAGACAGCGCGGAAGCAATGATGGCATGCATGTTTCGCCACCATGCACACACCATGCAGTAACACGCAAAGAACCCTGAAGGCGCGGCTCTGATCTCTACGCAAGGCATCCGTGATAGGGCAGTTCTAAATGGAGATAGGTGGGAGGAGGGGGGGGGGGGGGGGGGGCTATGGTGAAGGCAATGGTGTGCGTAAGTGTACGTGTGGAGAATGCAAAATGCGGTCAACACTACACGCTTCTTCAAAGCGGGCGCGCTGAAGTGACAAGACGCCTTCCCCCATCTCCCCATGACTTAAACTGGAGTGAATGTACCATCAGCGTCAAATGAAACGTACACAAAACGACCGAGAAACTAACACAACCAATCAAAACTATGCAGACGAAATACAGGCGTGACCTTATTAACACTTCCAAATCGCGATATTTAAGCCTTTTGACGTCGTAAAGTTAAATGAAAAAAACGCACACAAGGCAAGGTACGACTTGCGCTCGTCCTATAGGACACGAGCCTGGGAAGAATGACTTCCAGACGTGAGTCATCGTGAAGTAAGATGCGGCGAAGGCTGGCGACTGCGGCAGCAGCGGCGACGGCGGCGTCGAGTGGCCGAGTCTACCCTCGGGTCGCCGGACGACGGAGTGGTGCTGCTAATTGAAAGACGGCTGTGTCTTCGACAGAGGTCTCGTGCTTCATTCACCTGCTGGGAGGCAACGAGCAGATTTCCCGCAGTGATCACAGTGACCCATCAATGTTTTATGACTGTCTATACCCCTTCCCATCCCCCGAGCTGCGAGAGAGCCCAGCACCGCCCCCTGGTGGGTGGTACCACCAGCGTCCTCAACTGCCCATCCGGTTGGTCCATCGTTCTTCGAACTTTATTCTCCAGTCAGGGATCTGGGGAATACGAAGCGTATTTAACAGGATGTTGTGTTGTGACCGGAGCACTCCCATCTCGACTGTAAATATATAAAATAAACCTTCTGTACAGTTTCCTCCTTAGTGGAGTTCGACATCGTCCTTCAGAGCCGGGACCTGCGGTGCTGAACGACACACCAAACTCCAGGGCCCCTCCATCCTCAACAATACCTTGTCTTGTGTCTTTTCGTGCAGCTTTAGAGTACATGAAGAATTACATAAACTAGCCCGACAACATGTCCTACTTTACGCCTTCGACGCGAAATTAAACTACTCTAGTATTCTGCCTGCCTACAGTACAATATCTTCTATTTTAGCGCTTGGCGTTTCATATCTGTTGTTAGCGTTTCATTCGACGCTGATAGTACAAATTAAGTGCACTCAGACGCTTCCAGCCAAAGAAAAGAAACTAGGCAAAAAGTGGCGTCGAATATCTTATTTACTCGAGGACCCCTAGCATTTCTATGACGAAATGAAGGAGCTGTACATTAGAGAGCCGACATCTCGATGATTCTCGTGGAAACTGTCTTGCAACCGCTATACAGAACGACTGTGTGATTTATCGCACTGCAAAATATACTAGAACGTACACCATTTTTTTTTATTATTTACTTTCCCCAGCGATTCCGCCTGCACGGCCACGCCCGCGTAGTGCGCTGGAGCTTCCGCTCGCCTCCTTTTCTGCATCGGCGCACGCTTTCACCCGAGCCTCGGTCTCGCAGCGTCAGACTGCATTGCAGCGCACTGGCCTATGTATTGCTTCGCCTCAGACGCTGAGCTTAGCAATCGCTCGGAACCCTCATACTCGGAAAACTTTGTAGCACCGCGAAGCCGTACTATAAGCGGACGCGCCGGGGTCGAATTTCCGAGCTTTGATTTATGGGATCCGCTTTCTCGGACCACGCCCCGTGCAGGAGGTGGAACGGGGCACGACGCCGCACGAGGCCGTGAACAAACGGTCCAACTCTTCAGGGAAAACTATTTGCAGCCCGCTCCTTTCCGGAGGGTGGGTGCTGAAAAGGGACTGTATAGGTGGTCTCCTTATCTAGAAATCTTCGCAGTTCTTGTCGATACGATAAAACAACAAGCGAAATCAGAGAGACATCTCATTATCGTCAGTCGTCCTTGACTTCGCGATATAGAGCGCAAAATCTCGCGTGATGATCTATCCCCGAGAAAACAACCGCATTGCGTCAAACGCGAGTCGCACCAAGAGAAGGTCAATGCTAAAAAACTTCATGTTTCTTAGCATTGTACCGTGATAATAGTTCCAGGTTCGTTTTTCTCGGCGGTATGCCGAAACATTATTGTGACCTATGTATATGATTATGACTGATATTTAGACGTATAAACCAGCGCTGTACGGACACGTCATTTTATCAGACCACTGTGCGCCGCGCAGTACAGTAGTGAGTAATTCGAGAGGAAGCAGACTTTCCGCACAAAAGTGCGAATTTTATGCTTAATTTTCCACTAAATTTAGAGACTTTTGGATATTACACAACACGAGGAAAACTATAGTTAGAACAGAGGAGAACCGTGCTAGTTACATAAGTACGGAGTAATCAATAAATGAATGTTAGAACTTTGTTCCCTCCCATGCTGCTCACGGCTGTACGCTCCAAGTTGCCTAATCGCCAGACATTCGCCCACACCGCGCCAGAATACAAGCGCGACAGTTGTAGCGTACGGACCAAAGGTCAATGCTCAGCCTGAGCAGACTATAAAGAGCTCCGTCCCAGCTAAGGTTTGCTACAAAAGAGGAAAAGGAACAGTACGCATAGCTATGAGTTATGCGCATAGTGAGCTATATGAGCATAGTGATGAGTTAGGCGACTCGCATATCAAGGATTGCCGTTCTAATAAAGTTCTCTCTTTCCAATCGCCATCACATTCATCAGGTATACGGCACTGCAGCCCACCCCCTTGGCGCGCAGGAACAAGCAGGCGGCACAGCAAGTAAGAGAAGCAACACAGCTGCAGCAATAAGCGCGTAGGCACACAGTGTTGCCCACCGATGCTGCCTCTTCACTGCTGTTATCGGCTTATCTAAGCTCTAGGAGATAGTTTGCGTCAAATCCTCGTTCCTCGCAATCGTGTCCCCGGCGCCTACACGCATAGACACTGCGCCTCAATATCGGCCAGAGGGAGCGGGAAGCCACGTTTAACCGAAACCCATGCGGAGGGGGCGGCGGGCGCGCCCCCGCGTCAGATGGGGCTCAATTATGCATGCGGAGGCCCCAGGAAGTGCGCAAAGATAACACGCGACTGGCAATGATGCATGCGTTTGCCCACACGACCGTTAACCGCTTTGCCCGCTTCGGACCGCGGCCCTACATTACACTCTTTTTTTTCTCCTTTTCATGCCTTCCCGCGTTCCCACGTTTCCGAGTTTCTACGCGGAAGGGGACCTCGCTGCACGGAATGCACTCACATATGAGAGCTCGGCCTTGTACCGAATCGTTCAGCGGGGAACCGTTCCATCACGTTAAGGGAAAAAAAGGAAAAAAGAAGAAGAAAACAGAACGCGTTGACCTTTTCGAGTGCATGGCGAACGAGCGCTAAACCTAACGAGGAAATTAACTCCGTTCTGGGAAAAGAAATTGAACGACGACTGCTCCACCGAAGTTACGATGCTAAGGCGCCGTATGACCAAGGACCTGTTCACTTATACAAGCCGCGTACACAACATGCCCATGGCGCGAGGCGAAAATCTATCATTCGCTTCTTTACCATCCAGAAAGAGCCGTTTGTGGGCAACAGCACGAGAACTGCAAAGAGTGCATCTGCTCAGTATGCAAATAAATAAATTTGCTACATACGGCACAGCAAGCAACTCGTCCCCACTAATTAATGGAAGACTGCAGCTTACTGCAGTAATATCTTCCCTGCGAGCTCAGAGCAATCTGCCATGTGCATAGCGCTGTGCTTCAGCGTGTCTCGTCCTTCTCGGCAGAATCCGAAGCACTGAGCCAAAATTATATGCAACAAATTCAACGACGACTCCGGTTGGTTTGGTTTGGTTTGGTTTGTGGGGTTTAACGTCCCAAAGCGACTCAGGCTATGAGAGACGCCGTAGGGAAGGGCTCCGGAAATTTGGACCACCTGGGGTTCTTTAACGTGCACTGACAACGCACAGCACACGGGCCTCTAGAATTTCTCCTCCAAAGAAATTCCAGCCGCCGCGGCCGGGATCGAACCCTCGTCTTTTGGGTCAGCAGCCGAGCACAATAACCACTGAGCCACCGCGGCGGCTCAACGACGACTCCGATCTGCGTCCGTGTATACGAGATATCCTCTTCAGACCTGAACAAAAGATTGGCTTGTCAGCGTTAAGTCTAGGTGTTCCCATTAACGTATATAGTAGGTGTGACGAGGGTTACGAAACTCGCCGAATGTCATCGCGCAGCGATATTTTCGTTTTCTACCGAAATCACTGCGTTGTCTCGATAGAGACCCCATGCAGATTAAAAAAGAGGTCACTGGCAAGCAGCGACAGAAAGGCGCTAATGACGTAGCAATCCCCGACCTCCTCACCCATCGCACGCACGGCGCATGTCGATTACCCTGCCGAACGTTCCCTGCATTCTGAGGCGCACATGTAGCAGATTACGCGAGAGTAACGGTAGAGGCCGAAGACTATAGAATTAGGGACGTATTACGTGACTAAAGAGGGACGGAGTGCACTTCAGCCGGCCGAAAGCGGCAAGTGGCGATAGCGGCCCGGCATTTAGGACGGTCCGGCACGCTATACCGCCGGGGCAGGGTCAGCGCTAAGAAGACACCTTACCCGCCGTCCGCCAGAATCTGGACCATCGCGGGGCGCACACACATACACACACCCAGCGCCAAGGTCTCCGTCGCGACCCGCTCTGTGCGCGTGAAGGCGCGCGCGCGTGCGCCGAGACAATCGACCCTTACGGCCGCCGCGCACCATCGCTCCAAAAATCTGAACTGACCGATAAAACGGGTGTCACGTATCTTACTTTGGGGAGAGGAGACGGGGGCGAGTAGCCCAGCTCCCCGAGCCGTCCTCTTTCCTTTTCAGCGCGGCTCGAAACGAAAAACGCCATCGTCCGGAAACGCTCCCTTGCTGGACTCATTTCGTCGCGGCGAGATACGCAACAGCGACGTATACTGTACGCCTTGGCTCCGCTTGGCAGAGACCCAAATACCTGCGCGTTCTCGGAGGAACGAACACATCGATGATGCCGCCGCCGCCGCCACATGTGCGGCGTGCCAGCTAGCGTTGCGTCGCGTGAACGACCTCGCTTTCTGGCCTACAAGGTGCCAGTGAAATGGTTTCTTTTTCGACGAAAAAAAAAAACTACCTTTCTTTCTTCGCAAAACAAACAAAAAAATCTGTCCGTGTGGTCATGCGACAGACAGCGCGCAGACATCTTGGCAGGGTGCACGTTTACGCGTGTTGGCACAATATGCGAGATCGCCAGATCGTCTTTTACGCCGCGCTTTCGTGAGAAAAGCGTCTGCGCAGTGATGTGCAATTAAAACGGGCGATGATACTTTTTCTGCTCTTTGTACTCCTGCACAGGTGTGGTGTCGGATGATCCTGGCGCCCTGCTTTCCACCATTTTCCCACATGGAAGGACAAATTAACAGCAGACGCAAAACACTCGTTAAAACAAAAACAGACAGACAGACAGACCAATGGGTTTACTTTTAAGCTGTGTAGCGCGGGGCACCCTTCTCTGAAAGTGTTCCTAACCATCGGATGGGTGAAAACGAGAGCTCCCCTCCCCGCCGAGATATCAGTAATGGTTTATAGAGGTTTAACGTCCCAAAGCGATTCGGGCTATGGAGGGACGCCGTAGTGAAGGGCTCCGGATAATTACGACCACCTGGGGTTCCTTAACGTGCACTGACATCGCACAGTACACGGGCCTCCAGAATTTCGCCTCCATCGAAATTCGACCGCCGCGGCCGGGATAGATCAGGAATGCTGATGATGCAAAACGAACCGCATAGACGGTCCAGAAGCAATGTCGCTGAGCTGCTTATTGTCGACAAAGACTGCACGCGTACGAGTCCGACGAGCAACATGCGTGCTGAAATAACCTTCATCTATCTCTCTGAATTCTATATACTACTGCCAAATTTCTACGATATAACGGACTCGAGAACGCCAGCCTGGGTTAATGATCCCCCCCCCCCCCCCCCCCCCGCCCCCTTCGGCTTTTTTTTTTTTTTACAACTTAGCAATCATGCTATTGGGACGAACGAAGGCCCTTCATCGCAAGTACGCCATGGTGATAAGAGAGCATCGAACGTTTTATTCATTTATTTTTTTGACAATGTGAAAAGTGCGGCCAAAAACCAAAGTCGATGACTTTAGACCCGCGTCTACGAAAAAATATAACCGGCAGCCCTTTAAGCGACGGCGGAAGAGGCATCGCATATAGCCGCGAAAGACCTGCGGCCTATTGTGCGGGCTAGACTATAATTCCACACAGAGACGCACCGGAGGCGGCGACAATGACTTCCTGGAAACGGTATGTACACACATACGCACTTGACGCTTTTCTGCGCGACCGCGAATGGACTCAAGTGTTTAGATTTTTTTTTTTTTTTTGTTCCTCCCGTCCTAAAATTGTCAACAGACTCGGGTTAGGCGGGTTAACGGCAGCTTCACGGACTTTGCACTCGCACTCGTGCCAGCAATTACACGCTCCGCTATCCCCACTGCAAGACCCGCAAGGTGTTAAAAGACCGGTATGAAAAATAAAAGAAGAAAGACGGTAAAGCCAAGAGGTGCGAGCCTATACGAGGCTCTCGGTCATTCTTTCAGCGCGAAGCGTTCACAATTTTTCCCCTTGGTCACGGACAGAAAGGCTATAGCGGACAACAGCGACAGAGAGAGAGAAAGATAGAGAAACTCATTTGGTGAGAAAGCCAGTGCTGGAGAGCACTTAAAATTGTCACGGAGCGAGCTCGAGTTGCAGCGATAAAGACGCAATCAATACGAATGCCGGACGCAAACGCTTGCCGATGCGAATTGCACTCGTCGAGCGGTCTGCATGCGCTCAACAAGTTTCCGTGCGAAACGAAGTCACAATACCGAATGTCTCACCTCAGATGGTCTGCAGTTTTTAAAAATAGGGTTTTTTTGTGAGTTAGAAGAGCGTTTTTTCGGCATAGCATTCTCAGAGGTGTAGCACATCGGAATACAGCCAGGACCTGCTAACTAGTAGGCTTGTTAACTAATACTGAATAATTAACTTTTTTACTATCCCTGTCGGTCTACTAAGAGACATGTAGCCCACCGTAATGTACAGCCTTTGTCAAAAGTTTGGAGTCCAGGGGTTTTTTTTTTTTTGAGCCACTCTGTGTCGTTCTTAATGGGTGTCTAGCGCTCCAAATTTCCTGGACATGAGAAGATTTCTGGTACTGCCTCCTGCCTCCTGGTACTTCCATGAATGCTCCTCCTGGAGACCCAATATAAAGTTTGGAAGTGAACCCCCTGGGCTCTAAACTTTTGACAAAGACTGTACATATCAGTTCAGAATTTCAAAAACGCATTGACCCTAGGCGCTGTGGCCCAACAAATGTTGCCTGTTTCGACGATTTACGTGCACTGGAGGGGTTGCTTTGCCTGCAAGCCTCTCGAAAGTGGATGCATTTTGGCCCGATGCAGGTAAAATTCGTCGGGAAACAGCGCCAACGGAAACGGCGTTTCAGAGTTAGGAAGTTATAATTACAAAGTTAACTATTCAATATCAGTTAACAAGCCTGCTAGTTAGCACGCCTTATCTGTATTCTGACGCGCTGTACCGCTGACAATGCTATGCCGAAAAAAGCGCTCTTGCAACCCAAAAAGCCTGATTTTAAAAACAGCAGAACGTATTATGTGAAAAACGCGGAGCATGCGACGCGTACACGAACACTTCGCCGCCTTTTGATGACGTGATATGACTGTCCGGATACGGGGACGGCGACCTCTGGCGAAGCCTGCACGTTCAAACGCTGCATGCGACGAACCTTTGCAGCAGCACGCGCTGGCCAACTGACAACGCCGACGGCATACATGGCACCCTTGCTAACCACGCCTGCGTACACAATCTTCAACACTCAGCGCCGATTGCCGCAGTATTACATTTTTACCCCCGCTAGCGTCGAGTACAAACCGCAAAAAAAGTAACGTAAAAATTAAAAAGTTAGTGGCACAATGTCACATGAATTTCGTCGACAGCTGTATGTGTAAGGAGGCTGGGGGGGGGGAGGGGGGGGAGTGACAAAAGAATGTATTGTGGGATTCAGCTGCGAGTTCATTCAATGTGACCGCGTGACAACGGGCCACGTGACCTTGCTATGCGAATACGTCATTACAGGTGCACGACGGCCGCGAGATGACGGGAGCTGCAACAGCTGACCACGCTGTAAAAGCGCTTACATGAAGAAGCGAACGTGCCGGGGAGAATGCGAAGAATAAAGCGAAAACAACGCAACGTGCAGGCCGCTTTGCCTTCGTGCCTTTCATGCGCCGCGCGAAATTCGGCGCACTGCACTCGCGAGAGGAGCGCTAATCGCGCGGGCACGAAAAGGCATAAGCACCTCTCACGTACATTACACCCACGCACAACAGATGGCGGCGGACGACGACAGCGCATGCGCAGACGGGCAAGCCTCCTGCTGCGATGGTATATGACGGCCGCTGCTCTCGCCCGCTCTTCCCACGTCGCTCGAAGTGTCTGTCGCCCGCTCGGCGCGACAACACTGCGCTCTTCGACAGCCGCGCGGCTATGCGGCCGCATTCCGGCGCGGCCTCCCTCGGGGGGGCCTCTCTCGGTTCGGAGATTGGAAAATCGCGCCAGGTGGTCGAGCGGCAGTGAAACGCACCGCGACACACACACACGTAGCGGTCGTCGGCGCCTGCAGCTGTCCTCACTCTGACCGTGCAGTTATCGAGCGCAGAGCGAGAGGTGGCGCGCCAGAATTGGTTGCGCATGCGCGTCGCATATGCAGAAGAGGTCAAAGTGGTGTAGGCGCCTACATGGCCGGACGAGAGGGACAATGCAACAATTTCAATTCCCCGGTGCAGCACGTGTATGGCTAAAAAGTTCCAAGCTGTGTAGGCTTTGAAGATTATTCGCAGATGAAAGTCCACATCAAGAGTGCCTCCGGCCGGCCTCCATCGAGCGCGAGCTCTCGTGTTCCCTTTAATACTGTTTGCATCTGCACGCTGTCACCACTGAAACTGGTCACTAAGCAACCGCCCATAACAACGAACGAATACCTTGTGACGAAACGCCAATGGATACTGCCGTGCCCAGCTCATAAACCGGGCACTCTATCCTGTAAAACTGTATCCCTGTAAGTGTGTCCTTGTAAGGATGCACTTGGAATTTAGAACGCCAACACAGGGAGTAGTACCTGGCCTGAAGCCATGCGACAAAAAAAAAAAAATACCATCAGTACGGCATCATGCGTACGTGCGAGTATACGCGTGCCGTCTACAACGTGCCCATGAACTTCACTGTATACTATGAGGAAGGACAGAGCGCACTCGACAGCACGACGCGGATTTTCCAGAAGCGTGGGGCGCAAGCATCAAGGCTGTACAAATGCATGCAAAACGTGCATCATGCGATGTTCTAAGATGGTCGCAAAAGTTGTGATATAAGAAGTTCCTCAAAAAAAAAAAAAAACGCGCGGGGAGGGACGCTTTCTTTTGCTTTCCCGCCTAGCAGCTACGCCGGAACGCGGTCACTGTAGCCGCGAATCTCTCTGTTTGAGAAGCGAACAGAAGGCAGCCTAGCAACGGGGACGTGGGGGCATATGAGGAGAGCGGCTGAAATTTTCCTGCGCCATTGGGGGGGGGGGGTCGCTTAGTAGCACAGCAACGCGTGCGCTTATCGGAGCTGTTCCTTGCAGGGCCCAATATATCAAGCTCCGTTATACTCCTTCCACAGGTTTATAGCCTAGATAGCATGCACATCGCGCTCGCTTATCACCTAAGAAAACAACGTAACGGTCCGCGGCTTTGCAACAGTAAAAGCCTCCGCAATCTGACGACACGCGCGTCGGTGACGCAATTTTCCACAATGTCTTTCAGATCCGCGAGGGTGTTTTTTTTTTTATTTTTGATTACACTTTGAGATATAGTATCTGCACTGCACAGCGTTGGCGTGTACAGCCTACGTCAAAAATGCCCAGGCCACCGGCTTTGTTTTTGCAGCGCGCAGTGCGCCTCATTTTGCGTCATCAGCGCTCCAAATCTCTGGAGGGCGATGGAGACCCTCGTCCTCAGCCCCTTAGGAGCCCTGGGAGTGTTAAAATGTACCTCTCCAGGAGGCAGAAGCAGGCACGGTGACCTGTGTACTTCTGACAGAAGCTGTACAAACAAAGCAGCTGTTGTCACGGGGCCGCGCCTGTCAGACTTGTACTGCATCAGAAGCTGTATTGCAGCGCCAGCCAAAAACAAAACAAAAGAAGGTTATAAAATGGCATGGGTTGAACCGCTAAAAGCGCGAACAGCCGCAATTACTTCATTTTATAGCCCCCCCCCCCCTTTTTTTTTTTGCTCGAACGATCAATGACAGATAGAGATTCTGCCCCTCGAAGTGCTTCTATACTCAACTGGCCTGAAGCGAAAACAAATTTTGGGACCTTCTCAACCCCATTCTTAAATAAGAAAATGCGACAGCATTTGGAAGTTGGCCCACCCCAGAAAATGGATTAAGGTGGATTAGTGGGGGTAATTAAAAAGCATTTAACAAGTTTAACTAGCACGGTAGGGCAAGATCAACGTCACAAGCTAGAGCATTGCATTTTATTGTTCTTGTTTGAGTGCTCCACACGATTCCTTTGTTTTGAATGAGCGCTGAAGAAACTAAAGAGGCATATATATATTCATGGAGGTGCCAACGTCGAGAGAAGGCTCGTGATGCATATTACAAGGGGTCGCTGACTCGTCACAGTTGCGCAGACTAATTGGAGATTTAGTGGTAGCCACAGCCCAGCCGCTACGGTAATAAGACTGCGCCGCATGTTACATTTCGTGCGAACCGCCTCTCACGCTGCACGAACGGGTACTGTACACTATAAACGGAAATGAGACAAAAAGTAGTAAGCTGTCTTCTAGCACACCGCCTTTTATAAATGGGAATGAGCTAAAGGACAGCTTCCTTTTTACTCTCATGCATGCGTATTCGTTCTGAGACTGTACACAACTCACATAACAGCGGCCTTAAACTGTTGAACGAACCAACATACGCACGCTAGCCGTTAATCGTTGCTGCGAAGTGCACGTTCCTTTTCTTTATTTGTTTTAACGCCGCATCGCAGGACATTACGCAACGTTAGAAATAATGGCGTACCGCCTTCCTCTTTCCACCATTGAAACGCACACGCTCGCATGGTACGCGATCTTTTTATAGCCACAAACGTAAGCAGCTGTCGTATTACGCAACCATACTTTTCCGATCCCTTAGGAGTGCCTCTTTACCACCGGCTAACCACACACTTGATGCCAAAGGCTGCGAAAGACATTGACAGCGATATATAATGATCCAAGTGACTCATTATCGCCTCAACGAATCAATCACTACATTTTATGAATGGCGCAATAACTGACGAACAAGCATTAATCTTCGCACATCTGTAATCATGCATGGCACCAGGACGTTTGAATATAATATGTCTGGGTGTTATTTTTACTGCAACTTATCTTGGTCGAAGCATACTGATTTCATCTGCACCAAAGCCCTCTTCAAATTAGTATATCTAATACGCATTTTAGCTCAAGCTCCAAAAGAAGTATAAATCATTAATCCGTCCCCTACCTGATTACGCTTACGTAACATGGAACGCTCGCAAACTAACCGACATTATCGATATCTAAAGTAAAAAAAAAGAATACCGTTTCATTAGCCACCAGTACTCCCATGATTATTCGCCTACTTCTTCCCTTCCTTCAGTGCAGCTAACAATGTTATCAAGATGCTGAAATATCTCAGTTGTTCATGCTCATTGTCGACTTTTATGCATCAGTTATATTACCCCAGCTCAACACACGACAACAAAATATTACCATGAACTTAACCTCATTGTCCCATATTACAATCAAAACAATGCTCGCAAATGATGCTTTTTCCTCGTACAATCGAGCATTCGATAATGCTTCTTGGCTCATTTCGCTCCCGTCCATTACACAAGTGTATGTATGCAATTAGCCACTGATAATCACTCATTTCATTGACCTCACTTAATTATAAGTAAATTTCTGCTTTGATGGAATTCAGGTTATTTTTTTTTTTTTGCCAGTTTGATTGTATCGTACGTTTACCTGCCCCCCTTTTTATGCAAACCTCCCACTTCTGCTAGAACTCCGAATGGAGCTGCAGTATGTATAAAAAGAAATTAATAAAATTTGCTTTCGAAAGTATCGGTCTGAAGTCATGCATTATGACACAAGCCAAAGGCCGAACAATCAACAGAAAAAAAAAATTAGCTAACGTCGAGTGCATAAGTTCTGCGCGTTTTGCGACCACTGTACCACACCGCGTGCGACGCCGTGTCAACGACGACGTGAGCGAAACCAACTAAACCATACAGCTTTGGCCGCATACACATGCGGCCCACCCGGAGAACAGACCGAAACATACGTACGTAAATAAGTAAAAACAAAACAAAACAGAACAAAATGAGCACTCGCGGCTTCACGCTAAACCAGTTGGTCGACGCGCGTTCAATGTCAGCAGCACGCGCGTGCTCCCAGCTCCAAACCGCGTCGGCAAAAAGTAAACAGCAGTCGACCCCCCCCCCCCCCCCCCCCCTTCCTGCAAAACACACTCGACCTCGTTCAGACCACAGCGAGCGTGAAGAAGTCGGTAGCAGTTTATGCATATCACCGGCGGCGTGCGCTTACATTTTAATGCTCGTCAGTTAATGCTCACGGACTACGCGGGCACAGATTACGGATGCGAACCAAATGCTCGCCGCATCTGAATTCTTTTTTAAACTGAAGAGCGAAATGTCGCAGCAACCGACGTGGCCTGCTCTATATGCATACTTCTCTCAACCGTGTGCACTCCGTTCGAATTATCCGATGGCGGAGACGAGACGCAGCTTCGCTGCATGCACGCTCGTACGTAATCGCGGTTCGAGTGACTCGCCGCGGTGGCTCAGTGATTAGGGCCTCCCCGATTTTCGTCGTGGCCCGTACTCTGTGGTTTGACTGTCTGCCTGTGACTGACTGCGATGTGCCTTTTGTTTCCTTTTGTTTTGAGTTTTGTTTCTGTTTGTTTTTAACTGCTCTGCTTTTCCCTTCAATTTTTTTTCTCTCTTTGGAGCATTTAGCTCCTTTTCATTTATCTTGAATTGGCATTAAGCCTGGCAAAGTGTTTCTAGTCCGGGCTCCCTCTCTCTTTCTTTTACGCTGCTTTTGCATTTTCTGAGAGGACAAATAAAAGGGCAAAATGGCTGCTGAGCCCGAGTACGCGTGTTCAATCCGGGCCGAGGAGGCCGCATTACGATGTAGGCGAAATGCAAGACGCCCACTGTGTGAAATGCCAGTGCACGTTAGATCCCCAGATGGCCGAATTTAGTCAAGAGCCCGCCACTCTGCCTTCGCACATGCCGCCTTGGGACGGTAAACACCTGCCGACCGTTCATTAGACAGCGGAGTAAACTCTCAAGTTAAACTTCGAAACAAATGCAAGACGGTAACAGTGCGTTCGCTTTTCTATTACTGTCCGCGACAGGGCCAGTTCATCATTACCAAAGGCCTCATTAAAAACATGCAGCGATGAAAATCAAGAGCAACACACTGCACACTAATCGCGAACGCTTTTAACTTATTAAAGTGTGTGAGCTCTTTCATGGGATGTTAGCCTCCCACCCCTCGAAAAAAAAAAGATCAGTAGTTAGTTCATACATTGTCTATAGGCTGTATGAACAGTCAGATTTATCTATACGAACCATGAAGAAATTTCTGAAAAGAACGACGAACTGCCACTAAATGTCCGTGATCATCACTTGTCGAAGCTGGGCACGCACAACAATGCTTAGCAAAGAACAGTATAACTATGCGCCACAACGTATAAACCGGTATTTCTCAACACCCGTTGAAAGCTTCAGTGTAACGCGTGCGTTCCCTTAATTTCGTGGCCTCGGTCGCTAGAGCGACACACCGTGCCCAAGCGGTGCTAAAGCCCACGACTGTACACCGCTGGCCGATTCCCATACAATCATCGCTCCGCGAATGGCATCTGCGCAAACACAAAGAGGGCTAAGGCCGCGGCGCGCTGGGAACGCACATAATGAATGTCATTACACCCAGTTACGCAGTCACGGCTCGCATGCGTGCGCACAGCTGAGATCGCGGGCGCAGACGCACACACGCACACGCACGCACGCGTAGTGTGCTTCTATACACGCGGCGACAGCCCTTGGCAGCCAACCAATGTCGTTCCCAGCCCCTCCTCTTCCTTCGGTGGCTTATTTCCTGTCTTCCTCATCCTCTTTCACGCAAGCGACGCAAACAAACACGCAAACACAAACACACGCACACTCGGCTGCAGGCGGCTGCGAAATGCGTGGGCGTCGTGGTCCATTTCACACAATGCGAGACGCGCGCCGTGACGCATGCCTGGCGCATTTTACGCCCTTGCGGAACTAATCGAAGCCTCGCATAATGCAACGCCGTTCGCGCATACGCAATGCGCACCGCGCCGATCGGAGCCGCACGTATCGACGCCGTATAGTGTAAGACACGAGCCGCTCGAGCGGTGCATGAACTGACATGTGCCACAGCGTGCCGTGTAAGGTCTGTCCGCGCTGCTCAGGAATAAACGAAAGCACGTATATTTATCCTTCCCAAAAGTTTCAATGATTGTCGATGAATAGCGTATATATGGACAGCCTATATATGGAAAGTATTTCAGTGTCACTACGGTAGAGCAATAATTGCCAGCAGCAGCAGAATAATTCTAAGGCTAACCCCACTAGTTGCTAACAACTCAACTTCATATGCAGTCTATACAGGCAGCCTATATATGCAACGTCTACACAGACAGTACACATAAGCAGTGTCTACGGACACACTACGTGCAGAGTCCACGGGCAGTCGCAGAGTCTATGGAGACTATGGACAGTCCGCGGAGGTCTACGGACGATCTAAGGACGGCCTGTGGTCACGACTGCCCTGTCGACTGACCACTGCTATGGGAAAGAAGCAACGGGATGCCTAAGGGAATCTTAAGCGGAACAGTAACAGTAAAGTCGCTCGTGATGCAACGAGCTGTCCCCACAAGCTCCCGAGTGAGTATACATTGGTAGGCTTTGAACGAGACCTTCGCTAGAATCATTTTCACAAACGTCCCGAAGCATGAACCAGAGATGAGGGACGCCGCAGTGGAGAGTTCCTGATTAGTACCGACCACCTGGTGCACTGACATCGCACAGCACGCGGCCGCCTCTGCAATTCGCTGCCATCGAAATGCGCCGCAGAAACTGGGAGTCGATCCCGCGACCTTGAGCCACGGAGTAAGAATATATTATATATTCTTACACCGTGCCTTTGGCTCAGCAGCCGAACGCTAAAGCCACTGAGCCACCGCCGCGGGTGAGCGGAAATAAACGAAGCCGCGCCTCGAGCGAACAGAAATATCGAGCATGTTCGTGATGCATTGCTCTGTCTTCGAGAGTTCACCGAATGAGCACATACACCAGAAGTGTCTCTGAACGTGACCTCCGTTCACTCAGAATCGATTTAACTTTCCTCGTTTCACCGCAGCGCATACCCACAACACGCGCGGAGTTCTCCAAGCTCGGAACAAAGCGCGCGATCGGCAAAAACAACCCGCGCTCGTCCAGAAGGCCGCTCTCGCGCGCTTTGGGCGGCTTGTTGTTGTGCCAAGTCGAGCAGGACGACGTTTCCTCCAACGACTAAAGAGGCTCGATGAAGGCGCCCGGGTGTACATGAGCACACCTACATCGTCGCCCCGGCACACAATTGTTTTCTCGGAGAGAACGGCCGATATAACATGAAAAAAAAAAAAATGATGCCCAGGCCTAGCTTGGTTAAGCCAAGAATGCGTTGCATATTGCGCGGTCTTTTTGCGCGAGATTGCTTGGCGGCACTCGATTTTCTCAGCAGCTTTTCCTCCGTCACGTATGGATGGATGGATGAATAGGAGCGCCCCCTTTGAAACGGGGCGGTGCAACCGCCACCATGCTCAGCCGTTTTTTTTTCTTTTTTTCTTTACGTGGTTTGGTGACGTCACGTGGTTTGGTGGCTGCCCGGTCGCGCCCAAGGGCTGAACTGAGTGATTACAATATGCTACGCATAGAATTGAATAAACTGAAAGATCTTTTCCGAGAACATACCGCGTGTAAACTACAGCAGCAGCGTATGTGCTCGAGGAGTCGAGAGCAGTATCTGCTTGATTCACGCGGCTGATAATCGCAATTCACACTTGTTCATGGACGAGAGAGGCATCGCTCTATAAAGCCTGGCCCGCATGGAGCGTTTTTCACCCGCGAAATCGCGTCGCGCGCCCAACGCCCGCGCCGGCGTCGACGAATTCACTCCCGCATGGTCAGCAGCCGAGCGGCGCTCGCTACGGGCGACGTTGACAAGATGGCTGCGCCCTGCTCGCCCACTTCGGAATAAATACATGTCACCGCTGGATTCTTCGACGTGATAGCTCGCTCAGATGGTAGCGGTTCGCTTTTACTTCGCACAGCTCGCCCACGCGTAGAGGTATAAGCGATAACTAGCCTTTGTTTTTCAGATAATTTCGCGATTTTCAAGCTCTTAGGCCTAACTGTGGATGGATGGATGGATGGATGGATAGGAGCGCCCCCTTTGAAACGGGGTGGTGGCAATTGCCACCATGCTCAGCTTTTCTTTATTTATTATTTTTTTTTGTTTACTGTGTTGGCAATTCTCATTAAGATTCTCCATCAACTTTTCCTACGGTTTCCTACTATTCTAACCTTATGCCACATCTCTGCTTTTCAGCCACCAATCCTCCAATCGCTTTTTGCTGACTTCCACTGCAGATTTATTTACATGACCATTGTTATCTTTAAACCCTAGGGCCTCAGAAAGAGTGACTGTGCCTGCATCGACATCCGGATGGATACCATCACATTTGATTATGAGGTGTTCAATTGTTTCCACAGATCTACCACACACTGCACATGTGTCATCTTCTGTGTTTACCTCGCAAGAACGACACCTGGTGAAGCAGTTGTCTAGCTTTTAGTCACTTGCTACATTTTCATCTATTAGCAGTTTTTCTACTTGGAACGAAAAAAGGCTCGCAATGCACCCATCGTAGTTATCAGTAATTACGGATAAAAAAATTCTTCAACACAGCGTTTATGTGCTTTGGCGTCATGTCACTAGATGGCGCTACCGTTTACGCGTGCCCCTGATGGACGGCGCGGCCAGCTAAAAGCGACTCCTCCGAGAGACAACACGCTGCTCGGCCGTTTCGGCCGAGAAACCCGAAGCCCAAGCCTCGGTACTATAGTGAACTAGAACTCGGTACCCTCGGTGTGTCAAACACCCGTCTTTCCGGATAATAACTATGCTTTCCGGGAAGCACGAAGCAGTTTTGGTGGTCAAGCTACAGTGCCAGAGAGAGCTCGCAAGCGCGTCTCTCTCGGCCGGCGTGGCTCCGCCCAGAGTCACGTGACGCCCGTTCCGGCTCTCATTGGCCCTCTGTCGCTGCCCTCTCCCGGCGTCGGCGCGGCGTCGACGTTTTTATCTGTTTCGACAGAACCCGACGATTTGGCAAAAACGTCCTCTCCGGCGGCAAAAAAACGCTCCGGTGCCGTCGACGCCGACGAATCGCCCGGAAAAACGCTCCATGCGGGCCACGCTTAATGCCTCACTTACTCGACGCGATCGATCACGACGTTCTTACAAATGGAGCAAGAGGTGGCGGATTCGAATGCGGTTGCGTTTCGGCGGAGGCGAAGTGGTGGTGCAGTGGTTCTCTGGAAATAAAAACTTTGAGGACGCATAAGTTCCGCCTTTAAGAATAGTACGCGAGAGCGTTATCTGGCCGCCGCTGGTTATCGGCAGCCACTGTCGTCAGCCGCGCGCGGGGGGAGGAGGGGGGGGGGGGGGGGGGGGGCGGCTTCGCGCGTTGACGGACAGGTGCGCAAGACCGCCGCTGCTGGTGCACTTTGGATTTTTCAGGCATGAACGACGCGACGAAGCAACTTTTTCGCCACAAACTTTTTCGCCACAGAAAAAAACTGGCCGGACGACTGCAGCCGGAAGAAATAAGGAGGGCCGAGGATATGACCGAGGGGAAAAAATGGCAGTATGAAGGACAATAAAAAGAGGGGAAACGAGAAAAAGTATATATATAAATGTATGCATTAAAACGAACACAAGTCCACGAACAAGAAATGCAAAAAGGAAAAAAGGAATAAAAACCGGTCGTGAAAGGGGATTTGGAACTCCACCACTGGAGTTGAAATCAAATCGGATTAAACAAATTAATGACACCGGAAATTAAACAGTCATGCCTGACAGCCGTCGCCCTTTCGGCTCTGGCGCCAAGTTCCAAACCGCAATTAATTCCGCTAAACCTGAGGGAAAAAAAAAAACAAAAGACCTGACGGCCAAGCGCGGTATCCGCATTGGCATGTGATAACCATTCCAGGAACGGAAAAATTTGCATGGGCCCATTTCTCAAACGCTTCCACAACGCTTCCTGTCCACGCGTTCCGGTGGTATCACGCCGTTTTAAAACTTGGCAACCGCACGGCCACGTTTTTAAGTGCAGCATGGCGCAAGGCGCACCTACAGCCGAGCAACTTAGCCTCAAAAAAAGTGAACCACCGCGGCATCGAGGTTTTTATTTTTTCAACCACAACTTCCCCGCTCAGCACAGCTCAAGCAACGCTCGCACTCCACAGCATTGACAGTTCCCAAGATGACCAGTCACATTTCAATACGAAGTCCCGCTTCGCCCGCCGCTTCCCTCCATCCAGGAGCTTCAGCGGACACCGTCTCCACTCACAACATCGGGAAGACACTTATACAAGCGAAACGAAAACACAGTCCCGCCGCTCCGTCCATTTAGACAGAAACAGCAAAAGAATGGCCCGAACCGCAACCCGCCGCACGGCATTCGACAGAAGGAACCGGCGTGCTTTTCAGACCGGGCGGGTGAGACAGAGAGAAAGAAGACTGGCGATGCAAATGCGCCGCCGCCGCTCTCGACGTCGCGCAAGCAGTGCGGTAGAGGCGGCACAAAAACAAGGACGACCGTCGAATTATGCCAATTACGCACGAAGAGCGTGAGGGCGACTTCTTATTACAACGCCCAGGGACGCCGAACGACGGCGACGTTTCGCAAACGCTTTCAAAGGAGGAGGAGGAGGAGAAAGGCGATGAGAGGGAGAGGCAGCCGTGAGGGCAGGCATTGTCTCGCGACCGAAAGAAGAAAGAAAGCTGAGAGAGAGAGAGAAAGAGAGAGAGAGAGAGAAGAAGGAAGGAAAAAAAAGGCGCCAAGGACGTCGAAACAGCGTGACGAAAGCCGCTTCGGCGCGACGTGCATTGTGGCCCGGCGGTCGATTGACAGGTCGCAAAGTCGCGGCCGCGGCGGCAGACTCTTCCTCGGTCTTGAAGGAACAATCGTTCACGGCGCACGTCCGCATCAAACCACGTGTGTGCGCGATTATGTATATACCCCATGGGAAGGGGGGGGGGGAAAGAAAGAGGAACAGCGGGAGGAGGTGGGCATAAAGGAGGGCGCCTTATGTTTACGGAAGAAGAGAGAAAGAAAAGAAAAACACGACAGTAAACACCCCCGACGTCGCATACACGCACGCGCCCGAAACCAGAGCGTGGCGCTGCGTCGCGCGCAGCAGTGGGTTCCGCCTCGGAAGTGTGTGCGTACAGATTCCGACAGGCAGGAAGAATTTGCATGTTGGTGCGAGCGGCGCGAGGAAAAAAAGACGGGGAAGTGCCCTGCGGGACGCCGCCAATACACCGACAGTCTGGGCTGTATGTATATGTATGTGCACGCATATACACTGGGCATAGTACGCCTGCCGCGTGGCACACATACGCACTTTGATGCCTCGATTCCTGACTCGAGTTCGGGATTCAACAGAGACGGAGAACGCGGAGAAGACTGCGTCGCCACAGTCCCGCCTGTTTTGCATGCTCCGTTCAACCGTTATATGCGAAACGGAACAACGACAGCGCAACGAGAGTTCGGAGCAAATCGCGCGTGTGCTGGGGGATAGCGACAAGCGGCCAGAAGACGACACACACGTGGGTGCACACGTGGGTACGCGGCTGTCCGATTCAGACGAATGCGCAAGCGCAGAGACGTGCGCTGTTGTCGAGAGAGTGCGTCGCGTATAAGAATTAAGTCATGCATGCAGAAGCGGGTCGTCGATGACGCCAGACGCGAAACGAAGGCTAGCAGAGGCTGGACGCAATGTTCCGAGACCAGCACGTCGAGACTGCAGGTGCCGCAAGCATTTTAACACCGCTTTCAGGCCGATTCCAACAAACATGACGGGTTGATGATGATGAATTTTAATGGAGCAAAGTAATGTTCAGCCAAAGAGCGCCAGAAAGCTTGTACCCTTGTATCACCGATGGGTACCTGGCGGCGCAGGGGATCGAACCCCGCACCTCGCGCGCGACGGGTTCAGTTACAAACGACGGGTTAGGCCTAGGGAAATCAAAGGCTGAAAGTTGAAAGTTGAAAGTTTATTGAGTAATACAATGAAAGTTACAATTCTATACAGCGAGAGGTCCCATGGTACAAGACCGCGGGCGGGACCTCCCATGAAAATAAATTTCAATAAGCAACATAATATAAAATACACAACACATTGATTAGCGACGAAACAGAATAAATATAGGCACATAGTGTAATATTAGTTAATGAAATATTTAAATACAAACAATGTAATGCACGATAATGTAAAATAAAACACTCACAGATGCCGCGATACATAGAATCAATAACATAACAAAAAAAAATTACAAATTAAAAAGGAAAAGCCTTAGTTTGACCTTGAATAAAGAAAGCGTATTAGTTTGTTTGATGTCTATGTTCAAAGAATTCCAAATGATACGGATGAAAAATGAAGGCATTGTTTCCCGTAGTTAGTTCTGACCTTAGGTAGTAAAAAGTTATTCCGCAGCGCAAAACGAGTGACGATGTTGCTCATGATCGTGCCGGGAGAAAATATGCTTAGCGGGAGATAATGATGTAGAATCTTAAAGAATAGGATACCAAGGTTGTAAAAATAAAGGGCCGAGATAGGTAGAACGTTTAAATCTATGAACAAAACGCGGGAGGGTGACATTCGAGGGGTATTGGTTATGATGCGCATGGCTTGCTTTTGCAGTTTTATTAAAGGCCAGAGATGAATATGATAGGCGTTACCCCAAGATGAGATACCGTAGTTTAAGTGGCTGTGGATGAATGCGTAGTAAAGAGATAATAAAGTTTGGACTGGAAAATAGCTTCGGGCTTTAATTAGTGCGCGTAACCCATAAGAAATTTTCTTGCACGTTTCAGCTACATGATGATGGAATTTTAAGTGAGGGTCAATGATAACACCAAGAAAAGAAACTCGATCTTGCGGTGAAATAGCAGCAGAATTGAGGTATAGAAGTGGTGTGATGGGCAATGACTTCTGAGGGGGATGGAAAATCTGAAAACAAGTTTTAGTGACGTTCACGGACAGGCGGTTAATGTGGCACCAACGCTCAAGAGAATTAAGATCATTCTGTAGGTTAAGAATCAGCTGATTAATGTCCTGGTGCGATGATAGCATGGTAGAGTCATCTGCGTATAGTATACTATTGCAATTCTTTAAACAGGATGGTAAATCATTAATGTAGAGTAAAAACAATACAGGGCCAAGAATTGAGCCCTGTGGAACACCTTTGTTAATTAAAGCTATGTTAGATGTATGGTCATTAATAGAGACTATGTGCTGTCGGTCACAGAGAAAGCTCTTCAAGAGCATTAGGGGAGGTCCAGTGATACCATAAGATTCCAATTTGTGAAACAAGATGGAGTGATCAATGGAATCAAATGCTTTGCTAAAATCTATGTAAACTGCTCCTGAGAACATTCCTTTATCAATTGTTAGCCTAACGTAATTTATGAGAGACGCTATTGCAGTATCTGTAGATGGCTTCGGGATTGGTGTAAAATTTGGCTAATGGAGCTTAACCCTCACAAATGCAACGTACTCTCTTTTCATCGCCGCCGTAACCCGCTCGTGCCCTTCTATCACATAGACTCCGTTCCCATGCTGCCAGTAGAATCATACAAATATTTAGGCGTAACCTTGTGCGCTGACCTCTCCTGGAAAACGCATATAACTAACATCATTTCTTCAGCTAACAAATCCCTTGCTTTTCTAAAACGTCATCTACACGATGCGCCCATGCATGTTAGGTTATTAGCTTACGAAACACTTGTGAAATCGAAATTAGAATACGCATCACCCATTTGGCATCCACATCAAGCTTATCTAACCAACGCATTAGAAATTTTGCAAAACCGCGCAGTCTGATTTATTCATTCTTCATATCATTACAGCACGAGTGTTACATATCTGAAATCGCTTTCAGGCATACAGCCACTCGAGCTGCGCCGCCGCAGAGTCAGTCTTTTATTATTTCACAAGTTATTTTACAGCCATCTACGAACTGCACCCTACATGGTCCCTCCGGCACGCATATCTCACCGCACTCTCCATCAACTCCAGATCAGCCGTCCACGTGCACGCACAGTCACCTTCGCAGCTTCATTTTTTTCACGCACTGCCGCGGACTGGAATGGCCTTCCCGCTGACATTGTAAAGCAGGGAACACATGTGCGACAACTTCGCCGACGCGCCGCACCGATCGTCGCGTGCGAACTGGCATCCCACTGCAAACAAGGACACACGGAGCGGTGAGCATCGCTACGCCGCTCTACCCAAGCTCCGCCCACAACCGCTGTCACACTTCGCCGCCGTGCAGCGGTGCCTCAGAGCTACTTGTGATCGTGTACAAATATCCCAAGAAAAGACAAGATTGCCTTGTTATCAGAAAGTCTGCTCGAGCAGCGACAAAGCATGCCTGCTTATGTTGCGAGCTTTCGGCAACGGCACCGCTCGCGGGCGCTCCGGGCGACGAGCTCTGCTACTGCCTGGCTGCCGTGGTCATCGCTAGGCCTATAGCCTCTTTCGGATCGAAACCGCAGCGGCCGGCGCTTCGGAAGTCGCCTGAGCTATAATAAAAGGCCTACTCCACACATCGCTCTACTGTCAACGGCATCATCTCACAATAAAGTAATAATATGGTCAATTTCCGCGACGCCTTCGGCAGCGAAGCGAGCGAGCGCCAGGCGAGCCGGACCCCAACGTCATGCCAGCGGCAGCTGTGGGGTGGTTGTGGAAAGAAGTTTGCTTGTATCGCAGTCGTTACCTTTAGCAGCAGCTCAGTATTGGTCAGCGATCCTCAAAAATGACATATTTTTCACATTTCTCATCCCAGGGTTTATTATTTAAGTCAAGAACACACTTTAGCTCGTTTTTATGACGCCGCCAGACGGGATCCAGGCTGGCCGGCCGGCCGGCATGCTCGGAGTACTTCACGTTCGCACAAGAAAGTACAAAACAGCCATGTACCAGAGAGGATGCTTCCTAGATTCGAGCAACGACAATATACCTGTGCAAAAGAGGATCTTTCGGCAACGACACCGGCTGCGGCAACGCCGGGCGACGAACTGCGCTCTGGTCCCGCTCTGGCCCTAGTCGTCGCTAGGCCTACTTGGTTTCGCGTTGGAACCGCAGCTGACGGCGCTTCGGAAGTCGCCTGTGCTATAATAAAAGGCCTACTATTCACATCGCTTTACTCCGAACTCGTCCCATAATAAAATATATGTTCGATTTCCACGACGCCTTCAGAAACGGAGCTATAGCAGACGGCAGACGAACCACACCAAGTAGCAGCAGCACCGAAGCGGCTGTGGGATGAAATTTGCTTGTATCGCCTTTTACGAGCAACTCGGTATTGACCAACGATCGTCAGAAATGATGTAATTTCGACATGCATCTATCCCTGGGCTTGCTAGAACGTGAACAAGCAATACCAGTGCGTTTTTCAGTCGCCGGTGGCCGGCATCAAAGCTGGCAGACCGTCCCGGCGGCATGGCTCGGCCCCGAGCGCCCTGAGCCTCTACGTCATCATGACGCTGCCGCTCTCCGCGCTTGCATTGGCTCCCGCATCCCGTCGTTGCGTTTGCCGCATGCGGCCCGTCGTTGGCATCCAGCAGGTTGGACGCATGCGACGAGCTGCGTTCGGTCGTTGCGACGACGGTCGCAACGACGCGCCGCAGCGAATCGCACGCACTTTGCGCACATGTGTCCCCGCCTTAACAATAACCTGTCCCGCGAACTTCGCACGCAGAGCTAACACCTTTTTGTCATCATCATAACGCATGATTACTTTGTCGCACCAAACGTTGTACCCACCCCTTATGTAATGCCCCTGAAAAGGGGTCTTTAAGGAAATAAAATTGATTGATTGATTGATAGTCCGCGCCGAAAGCCGTGTTGACTATCTGTCAATATGTTAAATTTTTCAATATAACTAGACAACCTTACTTCAATTAGTTTTTCTAAAATTTTGTCAAAAAAAGAAAGAATTGCAATCGGACGATAATTATTTGGCAAAGCTGGATCGCCTTTTTTGAAGACCGGTATTATTTTCGCTATCTTGAGCTGCTTGGGATAACTGCCAGATTTAAAAACGAGATTGCAGATGTGGCTAAGGACTGGAGCAAGCAATGACCGGATACTTTTCACATGCTTTCCATGGATATTGTCAACGCCGGGGCCGGTCGTCTTTAAATTAGCAATTACAGATAGAACTTCGTCTGGACACGTGGGGGTAAGAAAAAAGGAGTGAAGGCAGCGCTCAAGACAAGGTGTGCATAACGAAGAGAAAGGATAATTAGGTGAATTGAAAAAATAATTGCTAAATGTATTCGCCATTTCCTCGGGATCAGATAAAGTAACACCACCGTGGAAAATAGATTTAACAACACTAGGTGACTTACGAATATTGAGAAATTCGTCAAGCAGTTGCCATTTTCGTTTAGAATTGTTAGTATGTGTGGATAACTGGTTTTCATAATAACATCGTTTAGCTTTCTTTAGAAGCGACGTTAGTACACTGGAATACCTTTTATATCTCAATTTAAGACGCAGATTGAACGGCTGGTGTTTAATTTTCTTATACATGTTTTCTTTTTTCTTCAGAGAGTTTAACAGAGCAGTAGTTATCCATGGGGAAATGGGGGTAACATATTTTCTCGTGGATGATTGGAGCGATGTGCATTTATTGATTGCTGATGAAATTATTTTCGACAGCTCAAGTACAGCCACTTCTTTTAAGAGAAGTGGCATTTCTTTTAAGAGAAGAACGAAGAGGGCATTCGCCATCAGGCGAGTTAGAATTTACGCTTGCAAGTCTGGAACGTCTACAACGTGATGAGTTGTGCACGGGGGTCTAAAAAGTTGGTTGATGGAGAAAAGGTTGGTGGATAGTGAGAATGGCCGTTCTCATTTCTAGCACGGCGGAAGAGTATCCGATGTGGCAAATACAGATAAAGTGAATCGATCGGTTGCGCCACACATATCCGTTTTCCGCCTGCCAGTTTGCATGCGGAGCGATTTTTGATGCGTCTGTATTGTGGGGATTGAGCTTCTGGGGCTACCCGAGTGTGCGCCCGCTTCTGCCGTTTCGTTCGTTAGAGAGACCCCCCGCGGGGTGTCCGCGAGCGGAACGCGGGCAGCCACGCTGCGTGTTCTCCCTTGCAAGGGAAGCTCTTTCGAAAACCGCAGTAAATCACCCTCCCTCCCTTCCTTTTCTCCCGCTTCGACCTCGCGTCCACATTGGGTCACCCCGAGTGACAGTTGGGGGGCATTGTTTCGGCGAGAGGCCCTGAGCGGGAAATGAACGGGGAGATCGCCACCGACTCGGGCATCAGAAAGGTGCGTATTTGGCTCCCGGGTGCCCCGGCCTTTGCTGGGGGCCCAAGATCACGGGTGCTTTGACGTGCGCATCTAGTAGGTATGCTCGAGTCAAGGCCCGAACCTCCGGAGTCGTGTAGCCCACCTGTGCGGCGCCGACGCGCTCCGGATTCGGGTGGGCCTGATTTGGCTGGTTCTCCGTCATCGCCGGGCCATTGCCGGTGACGACGCGCGATATGCGACCTGCGTCGTCAAGATGTGCTTCGCGTATGCCCCATCCTCCCTTGTGTTGCGCTGCGTGCGATTTAACCCTTTGGTTGGCCGCGCGGCATATATGATCGCCCTTAGCTGTGCTGTCACGCGCGTATGTAGTCTTTGCTTTGCGCGCATGGCTCCGCGGGCCCGCTTTCGGGTGCTGCGGCGGGGCTATGGGTTGCACCGAGGTCTGGGGATCAGTGCAGTGTTATGTAATGCAGCCGCAAGGCAGCATCCTGGGCCCCTTTTTGTTCAATTTGTACGTAAACGATGTTTACGGTATCGCTCCATCCGCTACTTTTGTGAATTATGCGGATGATACAAGCGTGTTTTTCACAGGAGAATCAAGTGATCACCTAATAGCTGCAGCAAATGTAGCGCTTGCTAAGCTTGATGAATGGACCCAAAAAAATAACTTGAAGATTAATGCTGATAAAACTAAGGCAGTTTTGTATCATACTAGGAACAAAAACATAGACACACAAAACACAATTACACTACGGTCAACTCCTGTAGAGATTGTGTCTAGTTTTAAAACTCTGGGTGTCATTTTTCAAAACACAATGTCATGGGATGCCCACATAGATTATATTACAAAAAAACTATCACAAATAGTAGGCATTGTTTCGCGAAATCGCCATGCATTCCCTCGCCACATTCTGATGCTGATTTATAATGGTCTTTTCTCCCCTAGACTTAATTATTGTCACTTGGTATGGGTATCGACTACTAAATCTAATATAGACAGAGTGCTCATTCTCCAAAAAAAGTTTTTAAGAGCTGTCGAAAACGTACCAATGCACTACCACACACATGAATTATTTAAAAAATACAATGTAATTCCAGTAACAAAATCCTATGACTACCGGCTTTGCAAGTTGTTCAAACAAGAAACTAAATGTAACAATTGTACTATTCAGAACATAGCTCAGCTAGAGAATAATGTAGTTTCATACCAGACGCGTCATTTTGAACCATGGAAGGTTAACACAAGTAGAACTACATGCGGTCTACAAATGCTGCAAAACAAGTTACCCCGATTACTAAACAGTTTGCAAGCTAAAAATATCCAACTCGACAATATAACTTTCAAAGCACTGCGCGATCTTTTCAAAACGAAGTAAAACGAGATTTTGTGTCTATAATATTTCCCCATGAATGTATTAAAAATGTGAGTACGTACGTGTTACACTGAAATGTGGTAACAGTATATATGTTTTAGCGTTTTTCTTGTAATATGTTGTTTTTTTTTCACTTTTTTTTCTTTACATGTTGTGATAAAATATGCTGTGTATAAACTTTTCTTTACGACATTCCGCCAACTGCCAATGAAAGGGGGCCTGCGGCCCTGTCAAGCTGGCTTCTGGCAGCTTTTTCTGCAGGCTTCCTGCATCATGTAATGTGATGTGAATAAACTTCTTCTTCTTCTTCTTCTTACTGTGTAATAAACACTTGTGCTTTCGAATAACTGCGCCTTCCTTCCTTCGGAGCGAGAGCGCAGGCGCGCACCAAACGCTGGCAGTGCCCTCAGCTTGCTCTGGCCCGAACCCGCGATATGTGGGCGAAGTGCCACCTAATTGGCACACCGTTACTCGGGTGTTAACGATCCCACGGTATACATTCGACCGACTCGTTTTCGCCGCACTCGAAGCAAACACCTGTTTCGCTCATGACTATTTCCCAAGCTGCACGTTTTTGTTTCTTTTTTCCTCACTCTCGCAAACAGGCTACGACGCGGAACGAGCAGAAGCTGAAAACGCCGTGGCTGGCAGACGAGGAACCGGCAATCCTTCTTCGTACGGAGGGCTTTCGAAGGCTCATGATACGCACACAGTGGACATCTAGAAGCCAGCGCTTGATTCTCGACCCCGATCGTGCACAGGATACGAAGCATTTTTTCCCCTCTGCCAGCCAGTCGCAAATGTTAACGTAGCTACAGACAGAGGCGTGCGAACACGGCCTTTACGCAGGAAAAAAAAACGCAACACCAAAATACCCGGTACGCAAATATCACGCGAGGGGTGCCCACCAAATCAGCGACGTTTTCCGCCTGCGGGCGATCATGACGCGCCACCAAATACGCCCGGAGGCAAGGATCGAGATATGCAACACGCACACAGTAGTTCAGGTGAGTACCACAGGTGGGAAAAAGAAAAGAAAAGAACAATAAAGAGCGAGCACAGCCCGTTCGGCTAATCCACGCGGTTATTGAGGAAGTCAGGCAGCTAATAAAGTTCGCAGGGGAGAACGCCGTTTTTACGCGCCAGCGACCGATAAGACGCAGCGAAGGTATAGCTATACAAACACCTACGTACACTGGAACCGAGACTCGAGAAGTCTGCGAAAACGGCGGGAGAGATAACGCGCAACAGATAAAACGTTATACACACACCAAGCACCGAGAGGCTGTACAGTGCAACAAATGTACGCGGTGGTGGTCGTCAAGGGGATTTCATGCAACGGCAAGGTGCTTCGAAAAAATTGTCCGTCTGTTCGTTTTGTTTTTTTACAGGACGACGACGAGGGCTGTTTGTTCGTCTGCCATTTCACGAAGACCCCCCCCCCCCCCCCCCCGCGAGAGGAGCCTGAAAGCTATCAAGATAGCGACAGCCGCAATCTTTCGCACTCGAGCAAGGCAGGCTTGCTGACGCCTTGAACGGTTGCGCAACAAAGAAGCTCCCGTGTGCGAGAACAATCGAATTTCCACTTACGACGCAATAAAAACCCTTCCTTGCACGCGGAGAAGCAAGAAGTGAGGAACACACCAAGAGAGACGATACGAATACGAACACGTGACACGACATGGGCAGGCGAAGGTGAAGAAGGGAGGGAGAGGGGGGGGGGGGGGCACTAAAACAAACATCCGCGAACGTTTCCAGCGAAATCAATCATACGAAACGAACATGACAGCCACGCACAATGAATTGCGGCGGCGGCGGCGCTGCCAGCACCAGGACTCTCCCTACGTAGATGAGAGAGCAACGCCGGCGATCCGCCTACGGACGCGCACCATACGTCGCACATGGCGGGGCGCGGGAAAATGAAACAAAGCGGAAATATATAAAAGCGACGCCGAAGAACACGCAGCTGCCTGGGATGGGCGTAGCGCCACGCACGGTGTGTACGGCTGATGGGCGCGCCTTGATACGTGGGCGGCCGCTCCCTTTACGCTTTTAGATGTGTTCTTTTACTACGCGTTTTCACTATTTTTTTTTTTTTGGTTTGCCGCCGTTATCGAGTTGATTTTGCGAGTTAGTACAGCAGCCTGCCCACCGACGTACACGCCCGGAGGGCGGCAGCGTTTACGGCGCCGATGGACTGCAGCAGGAACAGAGCGCTTTGGTCTTCCTGGACTTTTAAAAAACGACGGAAGAGATGGCGTGGGATGTGGCGGCCTCGGAAGTTGAAAAGAAAAAAAAAGGGGGGGCTGAGCGCGCACTAGCGGAAGCAGCGCACGAAGGCGAGAACACCGGAGTACGTATTTGCGTTAAATACGATGGCAAAAATAGGACGGCGGCGAAATAAAACCAAAAAAAAAAAGGGCGATACAGCGGCGCTAAACCATACCACAAACACAGACAGGTTGTCATTTTTCTTTTTTTTTTCCTGCCCAGAGGCAGCTATAACAGTTTCTTCCGAGAATCCATCACTATCCCTATCTGTGCCCATGCCATTCAGATGGGCACGGGAGAGGGATCTTCCAAGAGACAAAGCCTAAAATATATTTTTTCCGTTTCTGCCGTTTAGTTGCTTAATGAGAGGTCATGGGTTCGATACCCGGTCGCGGCGGCCGCGTTTCGACGGGCGGCGACAAGTAAAAACGTCAAACGTTTTCGTGTCCTCAAGCAACAAGCAAGCGGCCATGAAAGGCAAGGGACCGTTTGTCACACAGCACCCGGCATCAAAAACAAGTCCGCAGAGTATATGACGTCACTGCAAAAAAACAAAAAAGGCTCCGTGTCCTACACGTGACGAGAAATCGGCACAGGTGCGATGCAGTTGGGAAATCGCCTGTAAGCATCAAGGTCGCTTTCACATCGAGCGCCCATCTGCTTCATATCTACGCTTTCTTTCACAGGATGTCCTCACTGCCATATTAGCCCTGTAGTAGCCTGCGTATTACGAACAATAGAGGTTGTACGATTGTCAATGTAGCTGTCGTTCCTGCTCGCAAAAGAACGACATATCCGCGCGGCATTATGAAAACCGCAATCTCAAACTTTTTTCTTGGAGCAAAATCAAAGCGTCAGCTGCACAGGAGCAGAAGACACTTGGAGGACCACTCGCTACAACAGCTGACCCTCATGGCGAAGCAACCTAAAATTTCAAAAAGAGCACATACGCACGTGACGTAATAATCGCGATTTCGCTGATCACTTACTGCATGTACCCTAGCATGTGAGCGTAATTACATTGTTTTTAGACATTTGGAAAGGCTATTTTGCTCGTCTTAATTACGTTTTAGTCATTTCATCCCATAAATATATTCGATTTTTTTTCTTACATTTCTGCAATCTACGGGCCAGTAACGGCAAAATTCAGAAAGTTCAAAACTATTATTTAAGATGGTAACTGCCTTGCAATCACAGGGTTAAGTAAATCAAAGTTATTCAGGTGTCGTTAGCCGTCAAGATAACGCTCGGAATGATCGAACAGCTGCCTGCGATAGTCAATGACCTGCATTCACACAGCTGCCTGTGCTAACTTGTTCCACGTACGTGTTCTCTTTCTCACTTCAAGGATGTCTTAATGCGGGAGCACTGGATACTGTCTGTCGAAATGAGCACTCTACAACAGCGACCGAAGTTGGCGCTGTTTACACGTACGCTTCCATCATACACGAGTTAACCATACTGCTCCTGGCGTTGTGAACGGGAAACAGCGCGATGGGCTACCGTTTAAACACTGTGCGCTCCCAGACCTGCGAAATCATACTTAGTGTTGATCTTCGGTTTTCCTGCAAAAGGGCCTCGACAAACATCGACGATACTCGCCAAGACATCCGTATACCCAACTGGCTCTTTCTTCCACGATGCCCCAAACGGCGAGGCTTGTCGAACTGACACACAAGAAGGCGTCGAAAGGACAATAGAAAAGCTGGCGCACAAGCTTCTTAAAGCTTTCCCTGCAGGGCTGGACTCTCTGGACCAAGGATACCAGCCGCGAGGGCGAAACAATAGAACAAAGTTTGTTCTCGTTCCCTACACCGATCATCAGGGGCTCCGATCTACTTTTCAGTACACGTCTTAAACAGAGGAAAAAGTAAACAGACAAATAAGGAAACAGACGAGGGTGGACCAACCCAGCATTCACCGCACAAAAAAGGACAAGAAAGAAAAGAAAAAAGGCACACACAACACGCACGCTCAGCGAAGGCACGGGACACAGCAGAGTACAGCCGGGGGCGACGAGTATGAGCAACTGGCGCACACAACCTGACCTGACTCAGGGACCAGACGTCTAGCGCTCGCCTCGCAGCATAGACCCCGTCCATATAAGCCTTTCATGCAACACGGTGGGCGCGTGCACCCCTAATGCAACTATATTAATACGCTGCTAGCGCTCGCCGCCGTCTGCTCGAGCTCGTTTAATGGGGCGGCACTCCACTCTAGCGTAGCGCGATGAATAAGCAACAGGGAGGAGGGGCACATGTGGTCGCCACCACGGTGAGAGAGGAGGAGATCGCAAGCATACGGCGATCGTGTGAGCAAGGGGGGGCGAACGAGTAAGTTTGGCCCTTTCAGCGGACCATGATGCACTGTCGTCTAGGACATGCAAGCACACTACACGTCACAGCTACGTCACACGACTCGGCGACATTTCAGCGGATGGGGTACAAAACCGTACGACTTTCGAGGTCCCTGAAACAGCCTTGCCGATGTTGCATTCGCATATGAGCCGCACTGAGAAGGTGTGTCGTTCTTGCACGCATTTGCATACATCTAAAAAGTGGGCAGTAATTAAAGTGCCGCGCGCACAAAAAAAGAAACGGGCAAGAGCCGAACGCGAAGCGCGGACTCCGAACAAAAGGGGGGGTGCGTGGGGGGGGGAGGTGAGGTTTTTACAAGTTAGCTTCGTAGCAAAGCACAGGAGCGTAGAAAATGCGGCCGTCATGCACGCCAGCTAAAGATTTGGCCGGGTGTACATACTTAACGAAACAAATTTGAAGTCTTGTGCCCGTACTCAAAAGAAAATTTCCGAAGTCCCTGATTCGAGAAAATTCGCCTTTTTATTTTTTTTTTTTAACCATGAAGTCGTCACTTTTGATCTCGCAACGCAACCAATGCAGAGCGAAAAGCCGGCAGCGAACTTCAGAGGAAATGTCGGCACGCATCACGCTGGCACGGCGATTGTTTGCAAAACACGAGTGTTTTTTATTGCGCGAAAGGCAGCTTTGTCGGGCGCTGCACGAAGTTGCGTTATTCTCTATTGTCCGCCAGGTGCTACGCGAAAATCTCCGAGAACAGTATGCCTCCCCACCCCCCTCTTCAACTTTCACGGCAGGAGGTTGAAAATGCGACGCGGCGGATAAGATGATTGACGGGCATCAGCTCCAGTCTAGACCGGTTGATGGGCGGTTCGTGTCAGGAGTGTTTTTCAACGTCCCTAGACGACCCCTAGTAACTCGCGCGACAATGACCTGTTGTTTGGCGTGTTTTGTAACGAATTGGCTTTCCAACCAACCGCTTCTGCCTCAACGCATCTGTATTGGTCTCGGCAACGAACTAACTTCCCTGTGAAGATTTTCAGCGGGCACGAACCTACAACACAGAGGGATCTATCCGAAATGAGTGAAACGCACCAAATTTTGAACCTGCAAAGAAAAGCTGCACAAAGCCACCAGGAGTCCACCAAAATGCGCGATTCACTACTCGCAGCTGACGGAAACTTTTGGTTAAAATACATTAATAAACGCACAGAAATTCCACTAGCTACAAGCGCGGTTTATCCTCGAAGGACGAGAGTTCAAGGCAGCAAGCCTGGCCGAAAAAAAAAAGTAAATGGCAACGGGTCATAGGTGCCATTAAAAGAAAAAAAAAGAAGACGAATCCAATTTAATGCACGAGCGCACGAAGAGAGGGGCAGAAAGAGAGGGAGAGAGAAGAAAGAAAAAGAAGAAAACGGAATGTTTTTAAAATTTTTGAGGCGCACTCCGATAGGTTACCGGGCCGCATATCGCGCGGGTCGTCATGCCATTCGACGCCTGCGTTGCAATCCCGTATATCGTGAGCGGCGCCGGCACTGAGGCTTGCTTGAGACAAGCTATCTCGGAGGTGAAACAAGTGACGCGCAACCGCCGAGCGCAGGCTTCGGAAAAAAAAAGTTTCTCCAACTTTGTTTTGACTCATACCTTCTTTCTTTCTCTCCCTCCTTCGGGACGTCCCGATACCAGGCTGTGGGCGTTTCCTTATGCGAGCGAGTGGCTCGCGTGAGAAATACCTGGGATGATTTGCACATGAGACGTGATGGCCACTACCATAAATGGGGCGAAATTAAAAATGCTTGACACGGTACGAATTCAGGAGAAGCGGGAATGCTCGTGGCATTTCAGTTTGCGCACGGTGTTTAAAAGAAAACGAAATGACGCCAACCATACGCGCTGCATTCCAATGAACAGACGCCAAACGGCAGCAGCAGACTGCCGCAAGGCCGCCAGAAGAAAAGTCAACCTAATTCAGCCTCGTAGGGAAGCTAAAGAGTAACCTTAAACTTAACCTTAAACTGACTAGTACTCACGAATTTTTATTTTTACATGAAGACATGCGCTTATATTTATATACTTGGAAAGTAACCTCCCTTCAAAAATGCACAGACCGAGCATTTCGTTACATTTGTTGTTATCAGCAACATATACCGCCATCTCTAACTGGGCCAATATCGCTACCACGTGCAGACAGAAGGAAATTAAAAGAAATAGATCGACGAAATCAGCATGAGTTGAACTTGGTCTAAAGTTCAATGTAACTTTCTGTGGCAAGAGTGTGAAATCCCGGGTACAGCGAATTACCGCAACGTGTGTATCCCTTAAAGTTAATCTCAATTAAGACTTACAGAGTGCAAAAACCACACCTGCTAGTAAACTTTGAGCAGCATCAACGAAAAGTGTACATGAGTGTTCTCGAGGCCTTTACTGTCACCGTGAGACAAAACCGGTATCCGGGTGGACCAGCATATGTGCGTGGGCGTCGGTAGAGCACGCCGAATGGAGCAGCCGTATCCGCGAGTGCCCATCAAAGTAACCGGACTCGGCACACGGCCTTTTCGTTGCTGACGCTGCCGCTGCAACGCATATAAAGTGGTGTCGGCTAAGAATAAACAATTAGCGATCACCACAGCACATGGCAGTCAGGATAGGGCCGTAACGGTAAAAGATGAACGGGGCTGAGCTCGAAGTGACAACCGTAAATAGCCAAGTCCACACGCATATGACATGCAGCCGATCGATACACGCGCGTGAGATTAAATGCGCACATTGAAACAACTGCCTTAACGCTTTGTAAAGGTCCAAATGAGCACGGCTTGAGAGAACGCAAGGATCGCCCACTCGCTAACGTGCACGACGACCGGAAAGATGCACGCTGCCGAAACATGTCAAGTGAAATTCGCGAAGTGCGTATGCAGCGGACAGTGCGCAACGAACATGTCTAGCATACGGTTGAGAGGCTCCTGAAAACGTATCAACGAAAGTCAAGCAACGTTTTGGTAGCTTACCGACGCTGTAGCAGTCTGTGTTGTCAGCCGTCAGAAGACTCAGTCCACGGGAGAGCCGCTCACTCGTTCAACCAGCTACGCTCGTCCCACACATTTGCCGCGCGCAGCAGATGAGTGCTCGACTCGACTCGGCTTCTGATGCTTTGTTGTTGTTTTACTTTACAAAGTTGTCTTTGGATTGACTTATGTTGGCCGCAAAAAGTTATTGATGCAAAAAAAAAACGCTTCAAATAAACTGTTTATAACTTAACACAAACTAAAAAATGTATTGGTTATTACAAAAACAACATAAATTAATTTTAAAGGTTGACCAAAAACGCATTAAGTTGTCATGGTGATGGCGGCATTCATTTTAACGTAAGGCAACGCTGGGCAAAACAACAAAAAAATTTGCGGCCGACTAGCGGCAGGTTTGCGCATCAAGACCTATCATGGACGAAGAGGTGGATCCGTCGTGCGCCCCGGTCTATTACACTGCAACCGCAGGACAGGTGCTGTCAGCTTTTCTCGTTGCTAAACGGAATAACCGCTCGAGCACTCCCATTGAATTTTCTGGCAAAAGATCGCATTAATGCGGAGCCCGGCATTTGTTTTCGCCATCTAGCTCTTGCCTCTCCAATTTCCTCATGACACATTGCTCATGCGTAATCGTCTCGTGAATGAAACAAAATTTAGTTACAGTGAGGAGATATTGTTTAAGGATAGAGGTGTGTGTGTGTAGCAACTATACAATAAACCTCACTACAACGTTAAAGCAACGCGCGCTGAAGGCGCGCTGATCAGCCGATGCGTTTCCGTGAAGCATGACAACTGAACCTAAAGTCACATTATTCCTAGATTTCTTAGTTGTCCTACGATCTAAGCTACACTCCCACTTTCCCAGTTTTAGCCCGCCACACATGACAAGCCAGGCGTTTAAAATTAATTGTCGATCGCGCAGTGCACGCATGACCTGACGCTAACGTCTCGCTTATTGATTACGCCAGCCTAATTGAAGTGCGCGTTTAATAGAGCCGGGGTTTACTGCGCTCGATGCTTTTTTGATGCCTTTAGTGACACCGAGCGTTTGATTCTGCACAATGATAATTTAACCTTAGGTATACTGTTTGTTTCCACGACGTGAATAATTTATGCCGGGGCTAAAGCGAAGCCTTAGTCACTTCGCGCACTGCACCACTGAAAACTATTTGCAGTTTTCTTCTGAGCATAGGTAGAAAGTAGCAACAAACACCTGAAAAGACTATCTGGCGTTTGTTTTCTTCGTGACTTCTCAGACTGCTAGTTGACCACACCTTGCATCCTGTGTTGCAAGCGACGCGTCGCAGTTTCGCTCTCAGTCACGAGGTTGGAATGGAAACAAAGATTTTGCATGGCCTTACCCCGTCTTTGAAGCGTTTCGCTTTGAAGTAAACTTGACTTGCATGCTTGTAGTTGCAGTCCTTCCTTAAGGTGTGCTTGTCATTTAAAATGTCTTTATCTGATGCTTTGTTTGTTTATTTCATTTCTTGGAAATAATATGCATGTAGGGTGGGCTTCCTGCGCGCGTTAGAAATGTCCGTGTCAAAACCTGGCGGCTCTATCACCTTCCATGTTTTGAGATATGTTGGTCGGGATGTGTAGTGCGCAGGTGAGCAATGAAGCCATTGTGACCATGCTTCATCCATCATTGCAAAACAATGTTTTGAAGGGAAGTGTGCCTTAGAGCTTTTGAAAACGGACTCGGTACCTGACATAGCCGGATATAGTTGTTCTTCTCAAAACCATTATGTGAACTGACAGGTGTGTTTTGAATGCTCGTTAATTTTGTAAAGTAAAAGGAGAAGTACAGTTATATCTCACTAAGCGTCTGGATGACACGATGACGTGCTTTTCTTTCCCCAGGTCCAATGTGGTGGCGGACCTTCTTCCAGTGGTGGCGGGGACATCGGTTGCCGGCAACCGCCACCTCCAAGACCACCCTCCTTACCTCAAGAAGAGGACTACTCCTCATTCGACATCATAAAGGCTACACAGTGCGTCTTATGTCGTCATATACCAGATATCAACAAATTAATTAATTAAATTAAATTGTTTTTTTTTTTGGAAAGGAAATGGCGCAATATCTGTCTCATATACTGCGCCATATAAGAAGGGATAAAGGAGGAACTAAGAGAAGAAAGGGAGGAAGAGGTGCCGAAGTGGAGGGCTCATTAATAACTTAAACCACATAGGGATCTTTAACGTGCACTGACATCTCACAGCACATGGGCACCTTTTGCGTTTCACCTCCATCGAAATGCTGCCGCCATAGTCGGGTTCTAACCGAGGTACTTCAGCTCAGTAGCCGAGCGCCCCAACCACTCAGCCACTCTGGCGGGTATTTTGTTTCTTGTGTTGCGAGGGGTGTTCTGAGGGATTTACATGACACAGCTGCTAGTTTTATGGTTATCACCTGATGCAATGTATAGTTGCTTGGATAGGTTTCAAGCTATTCGCTAATTCTGCATTTACAAATTGTGCACCTCATTGCTTGAACACAGGGAGCAATGAGCGAAGTAGGAAATCCATCTAGACACATATAATTACGGCTAAATGTGCTGTTATACATACGGGTACATTAAAATACCGATGTGCTGACACTCTGTGCAAAAACATGGGTCAGCTAGTTCTGCAGCTTGGTTACTGCTCGCTATAACACTGCGCTACCAATGACACGAGAAACAGACATATGCAAGTTTATGTGTTGTATGTGTTTTTATGTTTAAATATGACAGAACGGGGTCAGAAGGATACCACAGTGAAATGCTTTGTATTAATCTTTGCATTGAAATTTTAGTGCTGAGGCATTTCTCAATTTTACCCTTCTCAAATGTGCTATCGGAGACCAGGTTGATATAAATAGAACTATCCAAATACAAACAGTAGAATGAGAAGCTCTTAGTTTGGAGAAATTAGATAACTCGCATTATTTATGATCAGTTCAGAAGAGGGATTTCTGCTTTTCAAAAGTGGTAATGAATCAGTTCTCTCAGCATTTTTGATTTTGTGTCTGAATTTTCTTGTTTTCATTTCATTGGTCCGAAATACTACCTGCTACTTGGAGGAATCCTAACCTTTCCCTTAGCAATGGAGAATCTGAGCCACTAAGGTACTCAAAAGGGTATTTGATGGTCTTGAGGTAAATTAACGGCAATGTGCAAGCCAGGAAGGTTTTTCTATAGTAGCTTCCTGTCTTCCTTTGCCCAGCTTTATGTGTTGATCTGTGGTCCATTGCTCTCTTGCAGGTATGGGGTGCTCGAGAGGGTCCGCTACCTGATCGAGGTGGAAGGCTACGATGTGAACCGACGAGACGCAGAGGATGTGACGCTGCTGCATTGGGCAGCCATCAACAACCGTCAGGACATTGTCACTTACTACATTGCCAAGGGTGCCGCGGTGGATGCCATAGGTGGTGAACTGCGCTCCACACCTTTGCAGTGGGCTACTCGGTATGTTCTGAATTGCCTCTGAGTGGCATCTTAAAGGGATGCCAAGGAAAAATTTGTAACTACGAAGGAAATGCTGAAAGTGAGCTCTTACTATGCGATTATGCCAAGAAGTAGTTGTCACTTTGTACATTTTTTAGCTGATGGTTTCATTTTTCATATAATTTATAAGCGCACACTAAGCCGACTTGTCAACTGCAAGGAAAGAGTGTGACATCATAACACCTTCATTGAATTGATAGCTGGTGGTATTTGAAGCATGCTATCGCACACCTGTGTGACATAAAACCTGGCTTTGCTAACCGCAAAATTCGTCATGCAAGTGAAAAATATGACAGATCAAGGATACTTTCGTTAAATGGAATAAAAGTAAATAAGGGCTTATGGCTACGACCCATTAGCGACAGCGAGCAAGCGAGGGCAGGGGACTTACGGGTCGGACATTTCAGGGCCAGTAACATCTTGAGCTTTTCTCTTGCGTTACTACAATGGTGCCAAAAGTTAAAATAATGCTACTTCATGTGCTATGCATGGTTTCATGTGTACTATACTTGAGACATGCAGCTATTAAGGCTCCACCATGGCGCCATTGACCGTCCATCGCTTTGTCTTGTCCGACGTGATTTGAATTGCACCGTCCTGGCAGCAGATGACATCACAGCTCTTCTTTTTGCGAAATTGAATATTTTGGTTGCGTACTGGGAAGCGCTTCTCTTTATTTTGCTAATAAAATGATGTCACTAAACTCGCCACTGGCTAGAATCTACCACTGATTGTTAAGGGGCTGTGAGAGTAGAACAATTAAACCATTTTCTGTAAACAATGCAAAAATCTATGTAAAACAGCTACTGAATTGCACTGCCTTGTTTTCAGGCAGGGGCATCTAAGCATGGTCGTGCTTCTCATGCGGCATGGTGCTGACCCATCGCTGGTAGATGGCGAAGGTAAGTCTTTTTAGTTTCTTGGCTATCACATGTAACCGTTTATATGCCTCGCAAGTTGCCATTAAAAGTGCGTTCTGAAAAGCCTTGTCAAAAACTCTTTCAAAGGCTGCACCTGCATCCACCTGGCTGCTCAGTCTGGCCACACAGCCATCGTTGCCTACCTTGTGGCCAAGGGACAGCCCGTGAACCAGACTGACAGCAATGGCATGACTCCTCTCATGTGGTCTGCGTATAGGGTCATGACGTGAGTGCAAAACCTTACTTCACCCTTTGGGCACACTGTAGTCATGCATGCATTGTGTCGCCAGTGCTACCTCCTTTTTCCTCTTGAACTGAATTGATCTGTTGTGGTAGGCCTTAAATTGGTGTCAGTGAAGCAGTAAGCAGATTTTACTGTTGTCACCACATACGTGTGCACTGATATTTATTTTATTTATTTATTTATTTGAAAATACTGCAGCCCCATTCTAGGGGCTATAGCAGGAGTGGGTGCAAAAATGTGGAACAATTCCACGCATACAAGAGTACATTACAAGCATTACAAATATAAACGCTAGAAAAACAACATACAATGCTACGACTCAATTGCCGACGCAAAATCAGAGATTGATAGTGCACGAATGTTGCCATCCAAAGAATTCCAACTCTCCACAGTGCGCGGAAAAAAACTGTATTTGAAAACGTTAGTGCGGGCAAACAAAGATTGGATATTAAGATCGTGATGGCTCCTGGTTGCAGATGGTTTTGAAAACGAGATATGCTTACCCTCTGAAAGGCAATTAGCAGAATGGACTATGGAGTGAAGAAGTTTTAAGGACTCAGTTTTCCGGCGGGATGCAAGCGGGCTCAAAAGGCTAGCAGTTTTTACCACCTCCCTCTTATGCTTGGATGTGCGGCAACCTTGAGTTGGGTGACACGAACAGCCACTAAGTTTAGTTTTGCTTCTCACTTTTACTGGCGTGTTAAGCGTACGCACTGGGCCATGAATCTCATGGGTGTCTCTCACCTAATTCTATCTCGGAAACTTGTCAGAAGGAAAACTGTGGGGAATCTTCTAATCGTTAAACCAAGTCCTTTCAGCCATATTTGGCCTTCAGTGTGTCTGTTGAAAGACAACACCTGCCTGCAGCTTCTAAACCTGACATAAATGAAGTCCATTAGGTTGATTCAGTTGTCATGAAATGAATATGCGGACCAGAAAGTTCGGGACTTTGGTTGTATGGCTGTAGCCAAGCATTGCATAGCAGAATCCAATTTTTTAAATGCATGCGTGCACTTGCACATAACAGAAAGTATTCCTTGTTCCTTTCTAATTGCCTAAAATATGCTTTTTTTTGTTAGTGGGATGGGCACTGTACAGGGCCAAAATGCTGTGGTGTCACTCATTGGAGATAGTGCTGTGAATGTTATCAGCTCTTATCTTTCATTGGGCTCTCTGTTTCTGTTTTTAAATTTACCCTTGAAACCTTGGTAGCACCTGGTAGTGCGCATGAAAGACGTCTACTATATTTATTGTTTTTACTTTGCCTCAACCAGGAATGACCCGTCCCGTCTTCTCATTACGTTGGGTGCCAGTCTTACCATGTGTGATACCTTCCACCGGAACACGCCGTTGCACTGGGCCGTCTACGTCCGCAACAGCAGTGCTGTCTCTCTTCTCATCAAGGCCGGCTCAGATCTCTCGGCAAAAAATGCCCAGGTAGATTTGGTGCTTGGTTGCATCCTTCTATCTTGAGTGAAGATAGGTGTTTTTGTGACTGAAGAACAACATAGTATAATCTAACAAGGGAAGGGGGATGAGGGGCTCGTTATAAATCCCCCTTGCCTTGTTTGCTTAATTGCTTAGCGAGGGCCTCAGTTCTGGCAGCCTTGACGCCATAGGAAGCATAAGAGGGTTCTCACGCAGCTTCCACCCTCTCCGTTCGATGACGTTCTACGTCACACCTGCGGTAACTCAGGACGTTCTACGTCCGCCGCTTATGAACGTGGGTGGCGCTGATGTACACTCTCAAGGTTAGGTTACTTGTAAACATAAATACCCCCGATAGCAGAAGGTTTGACAGCCGTCGCCGTAGCTCAGAGGTAGAGCACCGGACGCGTAATTCGGAGGTCGTGGGTTCGGATCCCACCGGCGGCACGTGGTTGTTTTTTCTTCTGCTTTTCTAATCAATTAGCTTCAAGCGACAACATATTCAGTAATATTCTAAATTGATCAACACCACAAAAATAAATAAATTGATTTAAAAAAAAATTCCCCTGTGCCCCTTGGTTTCTGTGGCTGTTGGCTTCTGTCATAGTATAATCTAGTGTGTTGCTTTTTTTTTTTTTAATATTTCTTAGATGGAAAGTTTATACTAATAGTAAGAATTCATTTTCGTGACGCAGTGCATCAACATTCCCAGGCATGTCAATGCCAGCAGTGGCTTTTTGGGTAAAACCCAGTATCAGGCAGCGAAACTACTTTTGACCCTGTAAGAAAACTTTGTATGCAATAATAATAATTTGCGCCACATAAAACATACACAGCATTGGGGCCAGCAGTGAAAGCTGTCATGAGTGACAGTTTGACAGGCCTCCCATATGCTAATAAGTGTCACAGCTGCATTGTTTGTTGCAAAAAAAAAAAATGGTAAAAGAATGAAATACACGAACACAACTGGAATTTCACTTGTCGATGGGAAATGCGGCCTCCAGAGTTGTTTTGGAATCTGTGGAGGGGAAACAGTCATAAATCATAATTACAGTTTCATGCATCCATCCAATACAATAACAAAAATACATTCACAGTGGTGCTGGAGTGAGGTAAGAACAAATGATCACAATTGCAGTTCCACTCATCTGATAGAATCAATAGAAATACATATACAGTGACAATGGAATCGGGCAAAATGAGTAAAGTACACACTGCGACTTCAAGAGACGTTAGGGGAACTCATGACTACCAAGATACACCGAGAAACTTAAGGATATCCTTACTTGGCCTGTGCTCACCTAAGGTGCTAAAAGTTGAAGGGTGATTAAAAAGCTGAATGAGGCTGCTAGGTTAGTGCATAGCTTTGCTAAGATAAAGAAAAGCTTGAAATGGGAGAACTAAGTTTGTGCGTAACTAAATTTTCATAATATTTTATAGTCCGGTGGCAAAAATAAGATAACGGAAGCTTTTTTATGGCAGCTGCTCCAAGGTGACATGCCTAGCAGTATCTCTTAGCCACCTATAGCTGAAAGAGTGGTGAAATCAAATTTGGAAGAATGTGCGCTTGCTTGACCTTGCAGGGAGACACACCGCGGATGATGGCCGAGAAGCTCAAGTCAGTTTGGATTGAGGAACGGCTCCAAGAGGCAGAGGCAGCCAGAGAAGGCGCTCGAGGAAACTTCCTGGTCCGCATTATTCGAGACAAGGTAAGATGATTCGCATTTCATTCTCCACTATCGCGTTCATATCCTAATCAGACGTGGACTATGATCCACTGGAGAGAAACTTTTCATAATGTGAGATTTTTGTTAGGAACATGCCAGGACTCTTAACAAAACACATTCCGAGGCTAGTTGCTGACGCATTTTTTTTTTTTCTAAAAAAAAAGTAATTCTATGCTACTCTTTTTTTCAGACAAGCACAGAGACAGACCCGTCCTGTCATGTTTGTCTGCTTGCTCTCCTGAAAGAGAGTAGCGCTAATAAGTCGTAATGTAACAAATCAACATATTTTAGGCAGTGTAAAGTGTTTATGCTTGCAGAACAAACAAGCAAACGAAAATTAATACTCACCTGAGCAATACCAGGGCTGCCTTAACCTTGGAGCCATCCATTTAGAAAACAAATTCCTGTGTTTTTTTTTTCACATGCATGGCTCGGTATCTCTCTGCACAAGCTTTTTCGGACTTCAGCGCAGTTTATTGCATCCACATTTGTAAAAATCGCGCCTTGTATAAGCGAGATCTGGAAGTGTTCAAGTCACGTCCGCATATGTAGACATAGCACCTGAAGGGGATAATTTAAGCTGGCTGCGCAGTCATAAGTTCGACATGTGTCAGTAACACATTCTGGCATTGAAAGATAGTGCATGCTGTTTACAGTTGAGCTTGTGAACTTGGAACCGATGTCTTGAAACTCTTGAGTTTTGAATTCACTACTGCAATATCTTTGCACTGTTCATGTAGTAAAGGTCTCGGCAGACGACAGGTAATTGGTGTTAATGCACAATTCCAACAAAAAGGTTCCCAAAATAGACTGACACTCCACCTGTTGGTACACCTCAACTAATTCCGCCTACATGAACTTCAAACAAGCTTTCATGCAGTTGTATGCAGCATACGTGTGACTTATGCTGTGGCAAATTGGGATGGCATGGTTATAAGCAGTTCTTGGACACTGAGCTGGATGCTTGCATTGTCTTTACTTGTGTTGTGCAACACAATGTTACTAAATTTATAATTTTCTGAATAGATTTTGAAGACAGAACCTTTGCCATACTTTTGTGTGCGTGCATGCATGTGTAACAGTGTTTGAAAGTGGTTAGTTTTTTAAATTTGTTTGGAAATGCAATGCAATTTTAGTTGCCTGCACATTGCAGTGCAGTGCATCCCACGAAAGTGGCAGTGTCTTCTCTAGACAGCACTAAACATAATGGCATTGCAGGCCTTGCTGCCGTTGTTAGTTGTTGCCTGGCAGTCTTTTCAACTGGTGCTCACAGTATGCATATTCAGTCATGCACAGCCTGGCATTTAATACAATACTGAATTTGTGTAAGCAACATAAAAATATTCTTAGCTTCCAAATACTAACTGGGTTTGAAGAATTTCATCCCCATAGCTTATTTTTATTTCCTGTGGCATGTATGCATGCAAGCATTGTGCACATGTTTTCCTTTCAGACGTTAAAGTACTGGGCCATGTTCAGCTCTCCATTTGTGGCCTTCTATGCTGTGGGCCTGGTCCTCGACAGCCACGAATCCTATCTAGTCAAGTTCGGCCTCCTCTTCATTATGGGCCTCGTCACCATGTTCCTCTCCAAGTGAGTCACTGCCATCCCAGTTCCCTTTCTTCTTCCGAATATCTGCCTCCAGAGCCATTCTCTCTCTTTTTACTTATCCATTATTTAGAGGTACACAACACTTGCAAAGGTAGGAACCCTTGTTAGTGTAGCTGAAGGATTGCCAGGCAGTGGTTAGTACACTTTCCAGTGGTACAGTCAGGCCGGAATGAAACGCGAACAGAGCATGTCAAGAAAACAAAATATTTAACCTGCCTACTTTCAGCTGAAGTGTACAACTAGCCCAATTCATGTGTCTGGGTAAAGGGCCTACTGAAATGCATAATCGAAAATAGGTTGTAAAGGAATATCTCACTGCAAAGCAGAAATGTATGACATATGCGTGTCTGCGTTTCATTCCGGCCTGACTGTACATTGCACATGTGTATGCATGTAGGTTTTTTTTTTTTATGCGAAGCATATTGCTAGAGCTATGCCCCACGCCGTCACCGTGGCTGTACGCGTCCAACCACGTGACACGATGACGTCACACCACGTGACACGGTGACGTCATGACAGATGAGAAACAGGTCCCCCACCTCGCGCCGTCGCTCGGAGCTGTACGCGACCAACCATGTGACACGATGACGTCACGACAGATCGCCGTCACGCGCTGGGAGAGGGAGAACGATGCCATCGCACAGACGCCGGAATGTCCTCGAGCGGCATTCCCGCGCATTTCGAACACACGTTCACACTCGGTGTAGGTGAAACGCTCGCTCCACCGGGCAGGCGGACGCGGCTTTCGTGGCAATCCAGGCGCCCACCCAACGCGCGTCTCGGGGTTAGTCGGCGTTCCGCTGTAGCCATGCCGTTGTCTTCCCCCACGACGAAGGCTTCTAGTGGTTGTATTAAAATGACCAAGTATTCAACCAAGGAAAGCCATGTATTACCAAGCCTAGCCATCAAAATGCTTTGCATCTGACAAGGCTTAACCTTAGCTAAGCCTCAGCCATTTTTTTTAGTGCATTAGCGCTAAGACCCCCACTCACCGATTTTGCCACTGAATGTCCGGCTCCACTCATTATTACCCACCGGTTATCTAGGTGGCTGCGGGGCCACCTAGATCACGTGACCTTGTAATGTCACCACAACCTGCCTACTGGATTGTCTCAGAACTGCCCACCCTATGTCAGTTCATTGAATTACTAGGTCTCAAGAGGTTGCTCAAGAAGAGCAACCTGGGTCGTACAAGCCCCACTGGTGACAACACCTGCCATCTCGAGGCGGTGGTGCATCACTTAACCACTGCACCACTGCTCCAGGAGTGGTTAAGGACTCCCAGCGATCTATGAGTGACCATCTCCGCATATATGGGCATTAACCAACTAACGCTATCGCGCCATACCCTTAAGGCGGAGCTCCAGCGTCCTCTCCAGTTTTAGTGTGCTAGTACTAAGGTTCCCACTCACTGATTTCACTGATTTTTCTCTAAAGCCTGCTTGACCTTGAAAACCGAGCTTTGAACCGAAACCGAAATGCTAACGCACCTAATTCGCATTTGGCCTAACCACGCTAAATGGTCGCTTATTTTTCTTTTTTTGCACTGTTTTACCATTATAATTATTAGTTAGAGGCTGAGGTTTGACTAGCAACACATGTTGTGTGTACTAATCCTCTCAGCATAACCTGAGGTCATTTTTTTTTTTTACATCTGGCATAAGTTGTAGTCGTTTTGTTGGTTCCTTTCCGGTCAGTGTTCATTTATGCGTTGTCCTCCTATTCCAGGCTGTTATTCGATGAACGCATCATGAATGTCCTCCCCATGGCTGTGTACCTTGCCACGAAATTCTGGATGTACATCACATGGGTGACAGATTTATGGCCTTGTATCCTTGCCAGTTTTCGGTATTGCAGCTGTGTTGCCTTCATCTTTTTCCCTGTTGGCCATGCAAGTGTGGCTTGTTGTTCGGGAAAAAAAAGTGGTGTTTTTCGCTGCTTTTACAGGCATACGCAGCAGATCTGCTGAGCAAAGAGGCTGTTGAAGGAAGTGGTTACGCATTAGTGTGTGTTTGCAGTCTGATGTTGAACATTTCAACCAGAAATTTAGGAGAAATTTTCTCGAACTACAGTGACTTGCTGTTGTAAGCTCTTATTTCTTTATGAAAACCATTTTTGAGTTGTTCTGTAGTTAATCTTGTTAGGTTTTTTTTTTACCACATTGGTGGCCAAGTGGTTAGGGCATCTGCCACGCATGTGGGACGTGCGAGGTTCGATCCTCAGTGCTGCTGTGTATCCACCAGTGATACAATGGGTACAGCCTTTTGGGAAATAGGTCTTTGACCCCACCTTGTACAGTCAAGCCCACTTATAACAATATTCAAGTGCCATGGAAATACCATTGTTATAACCAATAATTTTATAACAGGGTTGTGCCGAAAAAAAAGAAAGGATGACAAACTTCAGAGCATTTATTGACAGTAAATACCCAGAGGGGTTTGATTGTTCTAATGCCTGTAAAAGCTCGTTAAATCTAACTTCAGGAAACCGGAACAATGTTCACCGTTCACCGATGACCAAAGCACCGCCATCACTGCGCCACCAGGAGCTTTGCGCACCTCCACGTCACAGGAATCAAGCCGGCTTTTTGGAAGCTATTCTTATGGGAAATTCAAGAAGCATGCAGAACCAAGGGTGCGGTGACAGCTGACAAGAGAAAAACCGCGCTGGCTGCACGCACGCGCGCTGCACTGACTGATTAGGGGTACGCATGGCGTGCGTAGCCAATGCAGCAATGCAGCAGCTCTCCTAACGCGATGACGCCTGCCTCTTTTGCTTTCGTGGCGTTGCTGCGCCAGCTTAGTCCATTGGTCGGCCCCACACATGCACGCTTTTGTGTTGTAAGCATGGTTTTGCTGGTGTGGTTGTAGCATTTCTTTTCTTTTTCTGTAATGGTTGACACTCAATTACCAGATTTAATTGTTATATTGACAGCATTGCTATAAGCAGTTTATTTTACTATAGAACACATGGCAAAGCTTATGGTGCCATGACCGACCATTGTTATATCCGATATATTGTTATAACCAGTATTGTTATAAGTGGACTTGACTGTATAGACAAAAACACATTGTACCATGGTGCTCTTTGTCCAAAGCTGCCCCTGTGCCAAAAAGTATCATCAACAGTTTTTGCTTTGTGTTCTCTTTTTTACCTGTCAATCCTTGACTTGTGGTCAAAGATGTGGGCACCTTCTGGGTGAATGTTGGCTTTGTGATCTCATCTGTGCCACTGTTCTACTCGTTTTACAAGTCTTGGCGGGCAGATCCTGGCATCATCAGCGCCAACAGAGAACAGAAGTTTAGGGTACGTAAACAAGCTGCTTTTTCATTCCGCCTCATCAATCCTCAGTCCTCATTAGTTCCCACAGAATTTGGCTTGCAATAGTTCAGGCTCGGGTGACTTGTACTTGCGGTTGATTTAAACAGGTCTGAATTTTCATTGGACCACCAGATGGTGGGAGCAACATTTATTGTCAAGAAATGGAGAGGTGGGCTCCAGCAATGGAGCCGTCTGCTCCACAGCCTTAATCCCAACAGATCACTGAAACCACTTTGGCTGACGTGCTTCCAGTCCTGACCTCTTAAGCGTTCTTTTACGTTTATAGTATGAAGACCTCAGGGCCATAGCCATCTATGTCACAGAGCAAGTTTAGTGAAGGTGGAGAAACTCTGTGGCAGAACTCGTCAAATGTCTGTCCCTTAGAAGGTCTCAGAGCAGTGCTTGTAATCCAGCAGCCTGTTAAATAGAAACTTGATGCAGTAGATGTCTGAGGACCAGATTCAACAGGTTACTACTGGTTTCCAAGAATGTTACTCTTGTATTTAGTCCTAGTGACGAGATAGACAAGCACTTTATTTCTGCACTGTGTGCTTATGTGCATATCTCCATGAACAATGTGCAATGTGCAGTAGTTTGCAGCCATTGATTTGTCTGGAACTACTCAAATGCCGATAGTGGAGAGGGCTGAGGAAGAGATGACCAGTGGTAGATATATTGTTAAGACGAGTGATAGGTTATGAAACCGATTGAAGACAAGCAGTAGGCTTGTTTTATTTATGTGCACATTGTATCTGGAAAAACTCACACAATATTGTGCCAGTCGACATTGCTAGTCCACATATGATTTATACTACAGTAAACACTCATCTTATGAACAATTGTTTGTGAAATTTGTCAGTTCCTCGAGTCTTGGCTCAGCTAGCATGTTCGACTTGTGTGAGCATAAGCGAGTATGTTCGTCCTTCCCACTGAGCGTAGATATGCAAAGGGTGACTGAATAACGAGAGCGTTGGGAGCCCCAGGTGCATGTTTGGTTTCTGTTTAAATACAACTTGCGTTATAGTTCCATTTGCGCAGATCTATAATATACTGCAAAGTATTTTGGGTTCACTCGTACTCCCTCCAATGACTTAGGCTTATGATGTCGATTCTTTTAACTGCTATATTATTGTGTCACGTGCACAGACAATAGTGGAGCTGGCTGAACGAGACGGCTTCGACCCGGCTGTGTTCTGCAGCACCTGCCTGGTGCGCAGGCCCCTGCGGTCCAAGCACTGCTCAGTGTGCAACCAGTGTGTGGCTCGCTTCGACCACCACTGCCCCTGGGTCAACAACTGCGTCGGTGAGGAGGAAAAGACATGCTTATCGCTTTTTATCGATGCATCTTTTCTTGCCACCTTGTGTCTCTATTCACTGCTCTACATCCAATACTTTGTAAATATCTGTTTAGTGCTTGTTTAAACTGTGATGCTGTTTATTGTAATGTTAATGGGCCTCGGTGTTTTTACATTAGCAGTGACCAAGTTCATCATGTTTATTTAATGGCAACTAAAGCATTTTTAGAATTGGACAAGCTTAGAAGGATTGAATTTGTGAAACTTGCAGGTAAAGCATACAAAATCTTTCTGAGCTGGCATTTGAAATGGGAATGTAATCGCTGAATAAAGCCCCAACAGTGTTCATGTCTCATAGAGCACAGCGCTGATTAGGAGGCCACACGATGATGTCATCTGCAGCAGTGATTTATCTCCGGCATGAAAATGCTTGCTTGAAGGAAAAAAATCAATGCTAGTGATGGTAAAGCATGCAGAGCGTGGTTTGGTGGCATCTGACAACTCTGTGGCAAAGGCAGTGGAATAATGAAACCTAGCCAACGATGATGTCATCACTAGGTTAGTCTGCACGTTTCCTACACTGTGAGAAGTCTGAGCATTGTCATGGCTTTAATTGGCAATTACATGACCACTTTAAATACCAGTGGGAAAAAATTTTGCATGCTTTATTGCATGCCACATACGTTTGAATCTTTGAATCTTGTCGAATTCGCAAGAAACGTTTCATCCTTCCTTTAAATACGGAATCTCTTGCCATGACCGTAAAGTAGTCTGTACATTGGAATTGAAATAACTAGATGTTCTTGAAGGTACAGTTAAAATAAGAAGCAGTGGCAGAAGGAATTTTTTGCGAATATACTACATAAAGTGACTTCAGTGCAGCAGAGATGCTGTCAGTGTGATATCGAGACAGCATGAAGAAGTGGTTGCTTCTCAAAGTGTGTGGAGTTTATTTGTGTGCATTCCGTGACATTGGTTCTCACTTCCGTCGTGTAGCTCGTATCTGTGGAAAATGACTTAATCTGTAATGGTGACAGGCTGCACTGATTGGTCTTAGCTGGAAGAGTGCATGGTGCTGGTGCAGAAAAAGTATACAACAATGCAGAGCGTTAGACTTCAACTAATGTCATCTATATGAAAGGTATCCATTATGTGATTATAAAAATAAACCGGCAACATTTTTCTTATAAATACACATGTGCAGCAGACATCTCTGTTTTCATTAGCACTAAACACTCTCTTAGTGACTTAAAGCAACACTGAAGACAGCCCCATCCAAGTTTTGTTCTCAGTAAAAATTTATTCTTTGGCTCTTTCTGAATACATTGACATTTGTTTGTTGGCAAAAGTGCGTTTAGTATTGCAGAAAATTGTTCTTGAAAATGTTCCCGCCACTTGATTAACTTTAACTTGTGACATCTACACTGAAAAGGACTGTTTTGGAATGAATGGGTGTGTAGCCTGGCCTTAAGGATCTGTGCCCACGAAATTGTGTCGACGCACCGCTATTTACTTGTGAAATCAGCAGGTGATGGTAGCACCTGCATTTCATTTTTTTCTCTTGTTCTAGGTTATAAAAGCTCTCTTTTCAATGAAACTAGTGTGTCATTAGAAATGCAGTGATCGATGAGTACAGGCCAGCTGCAATTTGTCTTAATGTCCATTTAATTAGCAGGCACCTGAAGAATTATCGACTACAGTAATAACTGTAGTGACTGAAGTTGTCATTGAAAATGCAGTAATTATCAGTACCTAATCTCGAAGCTTTCCTAGTTAATCCTGGAGTGGAACTGCGGTAGGAGTTGGCTGAAACTTAACTTTGTTAAGGTGCCTTGTATGTGCAAACAGGGTCTAACTTTACTGTTTCTTCTGGATGTCAGTAAGCTTGATGCCGATCGCTTGCTAATCCCATGAAACCTGTTGTTGCTTTTTATATCCTGTGTGCAGGAGCTGGGAACCATGTCTATTTTGTCAACTATTTAATCTTCCTTCTGGGCATGCTAGGCTGGTCTTGGTATGGCTGCTTCTCATGTAAGTGCACCCTCAGCCTATCACTGCAGCACTGATGACCTTAACTGTGTAAAGTAGACTCTATACAAATAGGGTATGAAAATTTTCTGGTATCATTTAAACACATGATCCCAAGAAGCAAAGGGTAGTGCGGAAAAGGTATATTTCTTATATGAGGAGAACCAAACGGTGACCGTTGTAACTGCAATCAACTATGCATTTCCAAATAATGTGCAAATGTAACGTGAGCAGGAAATGTAATTAAACCATGAAAGCAAATTCAAAGTTTTATTGCAGGACAGTTTAGCACTGCAGTCTAAAAATTTTGAGTGGGACAGGTGCAGTCTAAGATGCTTTGCCTGTGCCGACAAAGTAAACTATTACTGCATGTTCCAGGTTTCAAGATGTAAAATGTAATAAGAGAGTAATTACTCATTGACATGCACCCGAGTGCAGCCATATGGCTACAAAGGAAAGCTGTACAGCTTTCCTTTGTAGCTGTATGGCTGCACTCGGGTGGATGTCAATGAGTAATTACTCCCTTATTACAAATCTACTCCACCTTGGGGGGGATTCCCCTAAAACATTTCACCAAGATGTAAAATGTTTAATCCGCTTCTGTGCTCAATTTACTTTTCTTGCCAATAGTACTTCAAATTACGCATCATCTTAGCTTCCGTTTTTGATGCCTTACGTTTCTGATGCTCTAGATGTCAGCTGACAGTTCACGGCAACTGTGCAGCTTTGTGCATAACTTCATTGCCGCTGCCACTCCCTTGTTCTTCACAGTCTGGAGCGTGCGTCTGAGTGAAAGCAAGGAACCCCACGAGCGCACTCTGTGGGCTGCCCTCTCGGAGAGCGGCTGGGTCAGCTGGGTGGCCTTCAACACGCTCCTGCACAGCACTTGGGTCACCTGTCTGCTGGTCTGTCAGCTGTACCAGGTGAGCCCCGTGCCACATTGGCGTCTGTACTGAATGAAGCTGGCACCGGTGTTTTGACTGAGCCGTCAGTAGCATTTACTAATGTCTTTACATGGGCCAGGGTGGAAGGGTATTCATACTAAACTGCCAGACTTAAGCAGCTCGCCTGCATTTGAGAAAAAAAAATGGCAAGGGATTTGACTCACATTTATGGTGATGTGATCACGAACACCTCATGGTCAATGCCTTGTTTCTGTCTTGTTCCACTCATATGAACTCGGTCGTTGTGTTTCTCAAGGTGTTACTGTAATTGCATCGGACCTCTGACGTGTAGACACCGCTGTGTCGCAGCATCCATGACAAGTTGAGCTTCCACTTCAGAGCGTGTCGGTTTTGTGCCACAGCTCTGAACTTTTTGTGAGGAACCTACAGTGCCCAGACAGCAGCGCTGTTGTTCGACTGTTCTACCGAGAGCATCTAGGGATAGCTGCTTGGGTCACAGTGATAGCAAGAGACTACTGGTCTGAACGGCAAGAGAGACGCATCTGATTCATTGCGTTTCATATCACAGCGTTCTGTGTCATAGTGCCCCAAATCTTGGTAAGCCTGGCTTAGCCCAGTCGCTGAGAGATGCATTATGCTTGGCTTTGGCAGAGGATGAATGTTCGTGCTTAGAGATATGCAATGACAGGCGGCATCACAAAACCACTGTATGTTATGCTAAAAGTTGCTTGCTCAGTTCGTTAAGCCCATTGTTGTGGCAACGCTGTCAGTATGTGAAGCTTCATTTCAGCATACATATAGCGCATTTTTGGAGGTCTTGGGCGTTGGTTTTACCGCAACGTTTGCTTTAGTTGCAGCAAATTTTCTTCACAAAGAAAAACTGAGGCTTATCACCACTAAGCTGCTGCTAGCTTAGTTGGCATTTACCATGTGACACATTTGCCTTTGACTTGAGAAATATAATAATAAAAAAAATGACGAGGACGACAGAGGTGATTTCTCACTGCAGCCTTATTATTGCACAGGTCCCTGTATATAAGCAGGGTGCCACGTGTGCAGGTGGCAAAATCTATTTCATCTGAAGAGCGGTGCAGGAGTATTTCATATTTTAAATTGTCGCCAAAGAAAGACATATCTCATTTTATTGCTTTTTTTTTCATGCCACAAATAGAGAAATAAACATGCCACAAAATGTCTTATCAGGGAGGCACTTTAATATTTACTCTAATTCTGATGTGAATTTATTGCAGATGGTGTGGCTAGCAATGACGACCAACGAGCGCATGAACTGCCATCGGTATCCACACTTTAAACGGAGCAGTTCTGGACGTGTTATCAGTCCATTTAAGTGAGTATCATGTTTCTTATCTCTTTGTTTGGACATCTTCAGAGTTCACATACCTCGCTGCAGTGGCTCAGCGGTTAGGCGCCTGGCTACTGTGTTGGGGGACCCGGGTTCAGTCCCGGCCGCTGCAGCCCTGTTTCGATGAAAGCGAAACACAAAAGATGCCTGTATGCTGTGCGATGTTAGTGCTCATTAAAGATCTTGAGGTGGTTGAATTTATTCCGGAGCCCTCCACAATGGCATCCTTCTTAGCTGATGTGTCACTTTGGCATGTTAAATCCCACATTTCACTATTCACAATTGTTCAAGCTCTTTAATCTTTGTTTATTGCATGATGGCCTGTCTTCAAGTTTAAAGAATTGCAAGTTTCCATGCTGCATTCGTACGGTAGGCGATGGGAGTTTTTGGACTCCGCTAATCCGGACTTGTCCAATCTTCCAGACTTTGTTGAGGATTCATCAAGCACCTCATAAGAATGTGAACTCTCTGGAGTCCAAAAGTCGATTTTTTAGACTCTTATAGACGCCAGCCATACTAGAGAGTTTGTTTTTTGACCAAAAGTTTGTTTTCTGTCCTAACATAGATGCAAGTGGATACTGATGTCACATCTTGTAAATGGGGGGTACTGCAGTAAAAAACACGGACGACAGAAGAAAAAGTGGACAGGGCGCGCACAAGCTCATAACTGGATTTTATTGGCTGAAAGATGACATACATATTGGGAACAAAAAACAACATGCTGCAGGGCTATCCAAAATCGCTACCACCACAACCTCGAGTCTAGAAACCGCACCTTACAATCAGCAAGTACATGCAATATATCGCTAAAACTTAAAACTTCTTTTTTCAGTATAATATATGCCTCGAACAACTCCCATTTATGACGGTCTCTGTGCCTATATAAAATCTTAGTTTTGTCTAGAAGCGGAAGGCATACCTTTTTGGCGTTTTTTCACAACCCCTGCAATGTTTTGTGATGTTGCAGTACACATCAGAAGGCCGATCATTAAAATGTTCCTTTAAACGGATATTAACGCTGTGTCCCTTGTTTCCAACATAAACACACCCGCAAGAAAACGGAAATTCGTAAACCACAGTGCATATGTAGGGAACGTGGCATGACTTGTGGTTTACATGGCAAACAAACGCACTATGGCTAGGCTGTGGTTGACGAATTTCCTTTTTCTTGTGGGGTTTGGCCAGCAATAGCTGGCCAAACCGTGAGTTTTCTGAGTTTTTGATGATTTCATGGCCATAAATAATGAGGTTGCATTTCTTTGTGTGTTTTGGAGTTCCGTGCTGTGAATCAACATATCGCATTTGCATCCAATTCCTAGCATGGGGCCATTGAAGAACTTGGCCGACTTTTGCGAATGGCGCTGCCTGAGAGTGACCCCCCAGGACTGGCGGCAGGTCTACAGCACGAATGAAGATGATGATGACGATGATGAAAAGCGGACGCTCCTTCATTACGTGTGATCAACCAGTCAGGCAATAGCAGCTCTCAGCCTTGCCAAAACGTGAGTGTGGCCACACTTTAACTCTTGTCCATTTTCGTTAAGTGACTGCATTTTTGTTTTCACTTGGTTAGACCTTGTACTACATGCAGAGTTGATTTCAGTGATATCAGCTTACCTGATACAGTCAGGCCCACTTATAACAATACTGGTTATAACAATATATCGGATATAACAATGGTCAGTCGTGGCACCATCAGCTTTACCATGTGTTATATGGTAAAATAAACTGCTTATAGCAATGCTGTCAAGGCACATTATTGGTTATAACAATTAAATCTGGTAATTGAGTGTCAACCATTATAGAAAAAAAAAACAAGGAAATGCTACAACCACACCAGCAAAACCGTGCTTACAACACAAAAGCGTGCGCATGTGGGGCCAACCAATGGACTAAGCCAGCGCAGCAACGCCACGAAAGCAAAAGAACCCGTGAATGCATTTCCCTAAGCAAAAGGCCCATGCAGAGAAGTAGGCAGCATGGTAGGGAGCCTTGGCGGAGCAGTCCATTATTAACATTTCTGAGGGGTGCACCGCTCGCAGAAAAAAATGCGCAGACACGTTTTTCTTTGTTTTTACACTCTGAGCTATGGCTGGCACCGGCAGCACGTATGTTGTCCCATCTGCCGCTGTTCTTCGCTAGCTTCCCCACGGTCCCCGCTTCACAAATTTCACGTGTCCTAGGGGCAGGCGTCGTCACGTCAGACGAGCTGCTGCCTTGCTGCATTGGCTACACACGCCATGCGTACCCACAATCAGTCAGTGCAGTGCGCGTGCATGCAGCCACCGCGGTTTTTCTCTTGCCAGCTGTCACCGCACCCTTGGTTCTGCATGCTTCTTGAATTTCCCATAAGAATCACTTCTGGAAAGCCGGTTTGATTCCTGTGACGTGGAGGTGCGTGAAGCTCCCGCCGGTGCAGTGATGGCGGTGCTTTGGTCATCAGTGAACATATCTCCGGTCCTCTGAAGTTCTAATTAACGAGCTTTTACAGGCATCAGAATAGTCAAACCCCTCCGGGTATTTACTGTCAATAAATGCCCTGAAGTTTGTCATCTTTTCTTTTTTTCGGCACAACCCTGTTATAACAATTATTGGTTATAACAATGGTATTTCCATGGCACTTGAACATTATTATAAGTGGGCTTGACTGTAACAGATTAGTCCTTGTAAAGCATAAATTTGAATTGGTTGGTGGCATTTTCTTATCCAGCAAGCTTATCAAGCAGAGCCTGCATGGAGTGTTTATCTAAACAGTTTCTCAGTTTCATCACTTTGTTTGATGCTACCCCTCCCTTTGATAGTAAAAATTTGGTAATTGGCCCGCTGTATCATGCTTCGACTCCTCAGAGTTGCTGACGTCATTGCTGTTCCCATTCGCCAGCCTTCTCGCGGCACACGGTCCACTATGAAGCACTCTGCTTCTCCGGATTTATGTGCAGTTTAGTTTACATTTTCGCAGGATGGTCACATGGATAAAACAGTTTGGTCGTGCACAAGGTGCGCTTGATGACATCGAGGTCCTGCTAGCTTCACTGAGCCAAGCGTTAGAAAATGAATGCACGAAACAATTTCTGTTGACCAGGTGCCAGACATCATCGAAGCCTTCAATCTTCTGGCATACACATTCTCCTTATGGCACTCCTGTCGTGTGATGAGGTTTTGCATCCCTCGTGCTCGTTTGGCTTAAGCAGTGAAGCCAACCAGAAGGGGTACTAGCAACGAAGTCATCATAGTGCGCCATCTTTTTTTCTGCACCGCATATCAGCTTCAGCACCCAGGAAAATTGACATAAATATTCTTAGTAGGGTACTCCTGGTCCTTTACAACATTATTGCTCCACAACTCGTCTTCTAGGCCCTGAAGCTCGCACACGCCATGGAGCACTTGGGTGTGCTTTGGCAAGGCTGACGTATTCACTTGGTGTTCGCTTGTGTTGAAGGCTCCTCCAATACACTTGGGTGGCGCACTCAGTGGTGGTTATGTTCGCTTTGGTATAACAGTGGCAGATAAGTCCTTGGCATCCGACAGTTGCAAACATGATCACTTACCGCTATAGCGAAGCAGCAGGTGTAAAGAAGATATCATGGGGTCCCTTCAGTTTAGTTATACATAATGAGGTTCAGTTGTTCTGCAAAGTGACTGGTCTCTTCAGTATGTTTTCCACGCCTTCACATTGTTTGATTTGATGAGAGTCCATTTCTTCGAATGTATGAAGCACACAGTGCAACACACATGTGGAGGGAGCATAGCAAGAGCCATGTTTAGTTAAATTTTTACTGAAGAAGCAACGAGTACATGTAACCACTGAAGAACAATTTAAAAAAAAACATGCACGCCTGGCAGGGCATGTTGAGCTCTCAAAAGGGTGTGCAGATGGAGTTCTTGCTATTGTCTTATTATTTTCAGTTGCTGTGTACTTTAATCACTCAAATCAGCCTGCGCAAAACGCCTCTAATTTTTCTTGAATAAGAATAAAAAAAGGCATGTGTTAGCTAGGCCTTCCTGTGTTTATTTTAAAAAATAATTTATCCTTTAAATGTATAATTTTTAGAATTTTTGTTTGGATTTGTATAAAATTGCTCTCAGAGTAAATAATTTGACAATAGTACTGCAGATTGGGCGAGTTGGTTAACATACATCTTGCAAAATTTTAGCGCGAAAAACACGGACAGAAAGAGTCCGAATTCGCGCTAAAATTTTGCAAGATAAATAATTTGTATGTATTTATCTATACAGAATTATATTTCATGAAGCTTGTCACTTACAAGAAATAATTCACTTATAATTTTGTTGACAGTTTGCCTTTGTGCCTTTTAGAGGGCCAGCATAGCTCTCCCACACATGCATCTTCTTTTTTTTTTCCTAGGTTTTTCTCTCGTAAGCACTCACAGCTTCTTTATAGAAAGCTGTCCTGGGAGCGGTGCTCATCTCATTCTTCTATGTGCATCCCATATGTTGTGCTCTTCGTATGTTCAGGGGTGCAAACCTGCCCCACCACTTGAACTCGCAATCCCGCTGCAGGTGTTTGTGCATTTTCCCAATTCATTGCAGGTGCTAGATGGCTGCCATGGCGGATTGCTGCTTAGACATCTGTGATCGTAGATTACCAGCTGCGCTGAGCCCCAAAAGACGGACTCCAAATATGCAGTTTGTGTATGACATGCGTGCATGCATGTGTGTGTGTGCATGCACGCATACTCGTGCAAAGGGAAACTGCTGGGAAAGGCACTGCAGTCTTTCCTTCTCCTCTTTCTCTCATTGTGGCCCCCCCCCCACTGACAACTCTTCGATGAGGCACGTCATCCTCGGGCTCTGAGCATTGACCAACATGTGGTTCTCTGCACACCGGTTACTGCACTACGTCAATAAGGATTTGATATGTGTGTACTGAGTTGTCTGAGTGTTAGTCTGTGTTGTGTAGTGGAATTGACGTCGGGCTGACCGATGACTAGATGTGCAAATTCCTTTTTTTCAATTTATTTCTATCACTGTCTGCCTAACAAGTATAGGTTATTGTGGTAGAAGCTAGCCCTATCGGAATTTTTCCTGGTTTATACAATGTTTTTAGGGGAAACTGCAACCCGCCTTATAGACACTGGCATTTGTCGTTGCCCGCACAGTAGTAGTTTTCAGTTTGACTAAACTGGTGCAGTTCCGTGTCGTGGCCCAGCCAAAACCATCCTTCAGCTCAGAGTGTGGTCTTTCTTTTTAAATCTTTTAAAAAGTGTAGTTAGGTCTTGTATTATGAAATTGCCACGTAACGCACTATCTTTGGGTGCGATTTCTCAAGTTGCTTTTCGTATTCAGAAATTAAGTTGAATAGCTGGCTTCTTTTCTTCATTTTTCTTTTTTTTTACTGAGTAGTCATGCTGTTTCATTCAATTTCCTGGCCTGATGGTGCTTGTCGAGGTTACTGCTGAATAATGTTGCATCTAGGCCAATAGCTTCACTTTCTTCAACACACAAAAGTGAACATCTAGTGATGTCGTATAACAGCTCTACTGTATATAATAGAACAGAGCACTGCAATTTCATTGTAGTTTTTGAACATTGTTAGTCAGAGACAATACTGTGTAAAAGTGCTACATGTGATGTGTGCTAGTGCTTGCAATATTTGCACTGTTGGCAAGCAGCCTGATGGTGCATTGCAACCTTGATTTGTCAAAGCGAATGCTTTCGCTTGTATGTAGTGATGAGTGGAGGATAGATTACACATATTTATAAATTATATTGACTATATTAATGCTTATTTCATGTAGATAAGACTATGCAATAAGGTGTCTTTAATAAAATGCTTCATCTTCATTAATCAAAATTTTTATTGTTCTAGCAGGTATGATGCTGTCTGAAATGTTATTTTCTCCATATTGTTTTGTTTTTAATTCAGATTATTTAGACTGCTAGAGTACACCACCGTGGGTCACTAATACCTTGCACATTCCTGACGACAGCTTAGTATGTGATGGCTGTCTCTGAGGTTTACAATGTTGTTCAAGGAACAACAAGATGTCATATTTACTCGCAGTCAGAATTCATGGCCCCATTATGTGTGTAACAAAAAGGAGTCATTTTGTGTTTAGTTCTATGTTGCTGTAGGTTTTATGTTTGATGTGGGACTTAACTTGTGATGCATTGGATCTTTTCATGCATTTGGTTTTTCATTGCTGTTTTGCACCGAGAAGAAAACATCTGGGCTTACAGTTCTCTATACAACACCCCCATTACTGAAGCTTTCCCAATGCTCGCGAAGCACGCCTTCAGTTCCTTTGTTTTGATCTCTTGTCACTGAACATTGGGTAACATCATCTTCTTGATGTGCATGTTAACGTCATAAATAATTATTACAAATGGACACTCAGGAAAATTATTTTCGTGGTGCTTTGAATCCGTCGTAATGTGTGTTCATGTGTTCTTCTTTTTCATTTGTTTTAATTTGGTTTCTACATGCACACTGCCTTTATTTAAATAGCAAATTGATTTCAGATTCAGATTGTGAAACCTCATAGTGCTCTTAAAAAGAAATGACTGGCTGTGTATTTGGATGGGTGAGCCATGTTTTAGTGATCAAATCTGTGTACTTTGCCTGTGTGTGCTTGCGTGTGAGTGTGTGGTGTCACCAGCGCATCCCGTTTGCACTAAATGTAAATATGCCTCTGCTTTCTTTGTAGGAGCACACATATCACACTTCCACATGTCAGTGCAAGAAATAGCAGTCACCGTGGGCAATTACTGACAAGTGCAACAGTAGACATAACTCACTGCTGTCCTAGCGCTCATTCGATTGCGGAGCGGCAGTGCTTTGATCCTTGTCATCAGCTAGGCCCTCTCTCCGCACATTCTCATTTGTTGGTTTAGATCAAAGGTGCTTTCCTGCACTTGCCCTTACTCGCGTTACATGAAGCAGCTACGGATTTTCCTCAGTCAACACTTCTTGGTGACAGTGCTATGCGTGTGCAGTGTGGGCTGCAAGAGTGTTGTACCGTCATGCACTAAAGAGTGGCATCACTGCAGTGACGTGTCGTTCCACTTGTCTCTCTTGTCAGCATTAATCATCTTGTCAGCATTAATCATGACCATGTACAGGACTTTCAGCACATGGCCACCGTGGAAAATGTTAATGCCCTCCCGACCACCCGATGCATATAAGTGCCAAGAAGTGCACAGGGCACTTAGCACTGTGTACTCCTCAATTCTAGGTTGCGTGCCCAGGCTGAGAGGAAATTAAGTTATTCACGGTATTTATGTTTCAAAACTTGTGTAGACATGCTTTATTCATCTAACGACTTTAAGGGGTTATGTCACAGCCACAATTAATGAATTCTCTTTGGTGTCACTGCCCCCCCCCCCCCCCCCCCCCCCCCAGTCTTGAGCTTTGCACCACTTTTAGCTTGAAGGTACCTATGTTCTCATAGTTGCATCAAAAGAGAATACCAAGTGTAGCTAGACTAAGATATTGGTGTTCAGATGTTGCACATATATAATTCTTACCGATAAAAGCGCTTGGCTAAGCCAGAAAATTACCTAAAACTGAAGGACATGGAGTGACACCCCTCGCGAATTCCAGTAGCTACGCTTTGTCGAGTGAACTCTTCCCCAGTTATGATTAGTTAGTCACTTTGTCGTGCAGTGCTATGGTATACTCCCAATAGGACGGTTAACGTGAATTCTCTGGTTAGACGAACAGGTGGAGTACATTTGGTTGGCATCCCATCTACTCAATGTAAAAAAAAATTGCAGACTGTCAATGCAATTGACGTGGCAGAGTATGCGTTAGTGTGTTCCCCCCACCTGGACAGAGCAGCTGCTGCAGCTGACGGGTTCAAACAGTGCGAGCAGGGGGCGTGTGCCAGTCCATCAATCACCATGAGACGCGCCGAACCCCCGCTCCACTTTACCGATCCATTCCACCAACCACAATGTGACAAGCTGTACCCCCTCCCCACCCCTCGACTGTGGTTGGCAACCGCGATGACCCTCTCGCCGCCCGTCACCTCCCATACTCTCTTCCTTGTCCCATTTCCCTCTCCCTTTTCTTCCCTGTAATGGAAAGCGTATTTTTTTTCTTCGCTGTGCCTCCTGCAAGCCGAAGTTTCACACGCCAACGCCCGAAACATTGCCATAATGGGCAATGTTTCGGTCAACGGTAATGGGACTCCGGTCAACGGTACTCGCTTAATGCCCGCGCAGGAGTCTCGGGGCAAGCAAGAAAAGAAAAAAAAATTAAAAACGCTTCCTCGCAAGAAAACAAGCAAATGCGTCACGCAAAAGGGCTTTCCTGCATACGACTCATCCCCGCAAGGTAGCTTCTCCTCGCCTTAACTGAAAGTGCGGGGAAGCACTCTTGCGGGAGCAGGTAGGGAATGCAGGGAAAAGTTCGCTCTGCCCTGCGCGGGAAGCAGCGACCTGGCAGGGCCGGGATCTCGGCGCTGCGCGTGCGTCACCTGCTGCGCGTTTCCTCGGGCGGACTAAAAGGCGCGTAAGCGTAGATTACGCCTGCTATTTGAATTTGCGCTTACACTAAGGGAGCCGTCACAACACGCATTTTCGCCGCGCAGAGATCTATTCTAGACATGGCCAGATATCGGCGCTGTGTCCGCGTCGACTGCGGTGTGTGGAGAGACTCGATGTGCTGTCGATAACATCCACTCTGCAGGAGAAATGGGGTAAGAGAGAGAGATAAGGCTGACCATATGCTTTCAGGGTCTTCGGTGCATGGCTATATAGCCAGCTGGGCATCCTCGATGCGCTTGAGCAGTTGGAAAAGAAAAAAAAAGCGGGAAATAACAGAAGTGGTCACCGCGGAAGAGACAGGGAAAAAGAACGCGAAAAACTAGACCAATGCCGTTTTCGAGTACGATGACCCTAACTTGACCTATGCCTTCGCTGTTCAGCTTACTTCGTGCATAGTTTAATATAGTGCAGTCTTTGGGATCGTCTTCTCACTGAAGCGTAATTTTGGCACACCTAGCACGCTCACATGCCCTTTTGGGGGCACTTCAGGTAAGATGAACAAATTCCCATGGTCCCTTCCAGTTCACCTTAAGGGGAGACTCGGGTCTTGAAACGGTGGGAAAAAATGCGAAAATATAGTTGTTGTTTTTTCCTCAAAAATGGCATATTCGTGGGCAATATAAAGTACCTAACTACAAAGTTTTAAGGTCTAATTCGACTTTCAACAACTAAAAATGATATATTTGATGCCCCCGAAGCGTCGAAATTGCAATTTCGAAGCAAGGTGAGGCAGAACTCCGCGCCTGTCGCTTCCCTCAGCTGCGTCCCCGATGGCCGCAGTCTTGTTCAAAAGATGGCGGTCTTATTATCTCGGCACTACCCGCACTTCGCCGTTTTCTGAGGCCTCTACAACGACCTCCGAATGGCTGGCGCGCGCACTTCAAATGCACTTTCTCGACATTGTGTTTTTGCCGACATGACTAGCTTAACGTAAGTTTTTGCTATGTTTTTATGGGGCAATTTCATTTCATTTTATACCCTTTTGAATTCGGAAAGAACTAACCTATGGAGATGTACTATTTTATATTTTATATGGCTGAGTCGAACATATCAAATTTTGCGAACAATAATGTCAATTATATTTCATAATTACGGTGCTTCTACATAACTGAACACGACCGACCATATGTATACATAAATCCAAAGAATATAAATATCATATCTCCACGACAGGTCTCTGTTCAGAACCACAAAACCCGCAAGAAATTACTTAATTAGGCTTCAGTTCTTTTCCCGCAATATGGGAACTAATGGAGATATACTGAAAGCAAGTATATTTCTGAAATCAAGAGGAAGAACTACGTATGCACGGTAGGAGAGAGACCGCCGTGCGCTTGGGAGATGCGAGAATGCGATGCATCCCTCGCTTGGCATGCCGCCCAGTCTACCTCCCATGAAGCTGATATCTGTTCGCGGCGCCGCGGGTTCGAATCCCAGTTATTAATGCGAGAGCATTATCTGGCTCTCTCGCGTAAGCAAAAAGTGTCCGCACGGTTACGTCGTTCTCTGAAGATAAATGTGTGAAAATGTGATTGTGACAGCGTGCGATAAAATGTTGCCGTGGGAAAAATTTGGTTGATGAGGTTTGATTAGTTAATTCAACGCGAAAAAATTCACTTAGACGTCGCAATAGCCATGGACGTCGATATAGTACACGGGCGTCAGAACAGCCACGGGCGTCGATATAGTATGTGGACAATTTGCTTTCGCATTGCTCCACACAAACCGGTGAGCCGGTTTGTCGCGGTGAAGTGCTTTCTCACTGAAACCACATATTGTTGCTTTTCAATAAGACAGCCTAATCACGGTAAACGTGGATATGTGGCTCATTTAGTAGTGCATGATTTGTGTCGAGAAAAATAACTAAACTTCAGTTTTCAGTGCAATTGGTGTGCTCATTCACATTGGCGGCTGCACATGCGGCTCAGAGCAGCGTGAATTCAAAACAGTAGCGACATTTGGGAACGGAGGACGCTCCGCACATTTTTATTTCGCAGCACTTCTAAAATAGTCAACAGGCCATACAACGCGTAACCGACGTATGCAACCGATCCTCAAGTGGTAAAGCATCTGCGCTCTCTTGAGCTTCACAATACATACGATTCGATTATGACAGGAAGGCAAAGAAAGCAAAGCCAAAGCTATCCTTTCTATATACACGTTACGTAAACTTTTAAATCTGCAACAACACTTCTACACACCAGTCGAACAACAAGACAACGCCACAGGTATTTATTGTCCATAAATATATAACACACTGTATAATCACGGACTTCGTCGGAACGTACTTCGCAGTACACGTGGCTGAACCTGCACACAGGGTGACCCAACATAAGCCAAGCATGTTCGCTCACAAAATGTTTCATTCTTTGTTGTACGATCTCTTGCAACTGCACAGTTTATATCTACTTTCAAGGAAGAATTCAGTGGTTTGCATGCGCTTGTACCGGTAGCAGCACGAACTCGAACCCGAGTTTAAGGCTGGGTAGACAGTGACTAAGCTCCATAATCCAGCTTGCATGGTCTTTATCAACTCCAATTAAGCAAAGCACGCTTGTTCATTTTTCGTTTACTTTCATTTTCACTTGTTCTGAGATGGATATGTGCTGAAACAAACAAAGCTTTGTGCTCCTAGCATACCGGCTGCTGGCCTGAAATGCAGGTCTTTGTTCGCGATGTTTACCTTCCGCCTCCGTCCACGATGTCTGGGGCATCTGCCAGCTTTGTCTTTGCGACCACGTGACAGTAATGGGGTGAAAATGATTACTTCTGACAACCTTCGACTGGTGTTCTTTTGGCGCTGCATACTTCCACAGAAAACACACTGTTCTAGAGATCGTTGCACTAATCAGTGGGCGTCAACAACGCGGCGGAGCCTTTAAGAGAGAGTAACTCACCAGACGCCCCACATGTTTAAGCCGATCTGAGTGGAACCTTTCAGTTTGAAACCTCCAGTTCAGCCTCATCTCACAGTGAACCACCGCTAGACTGCCTTGGATCACCCCGCGCGCACCCACGCGAAAGCTTATTAAGTTTACATGTGTATGTACACAACGTAGATGAAATTATTCCAAGCAGGTCCGGTTACATACAGGTCGAGAGCTATATGTATAACAAGGGCTTATATATTATATAAGTTTTCAACTCTGAACGCGCCTTGGACACGAGAGCGGCGGAACGCGGTTAACTTGGTGCAAGCCTGCAGCGCGGATAGAAACTATCGAACCAGCTCACAAGCGTCCAGCTGCTGCAGCGGGACAACGAATTCGACGATGACGACTACATGGGCTATAACGTTGAAAACGCGCGTTGTGCGTCGATGGCCAGAGCGAAGCGTATACATGATGACTAGGCGCCCGCACCGAGGGAAGACGATCGAGGGCGCATCGGAGGTGTCCGACCACACAGGACAAGATCTAACTCTCTGGTTACATGCGATTCCGGTGTACAGAACTGGGCAGTCAAAGAAACGGCGCTTTAGCACAAAGCAGTAACCACGGAAGACACTGAGATGGAGTCTGCAAGCACGTATTTCTTTAACCATCACGCTGATAACCAACGTGTAATCGGCTATGTTTAGCACACGTCTTTACCATCTACAATATGGGACTGCCATTTCCTGCACTGTTTGGCTGCGAGTGCTATAAGATCCGAAGGAGAGTCAAGCGTTTGCTTCTCTCGTAGCATACCTGATCTTGTTCAGTTTACGAAAAGAGTTCAACCATAGACGAGTTGTTCGAGAAGGTTACAGCGTCCCGAGAGGTTTTCTGTATTGGAACTCTATGGTACAGCCTTGGGCAAAAATCTTCAGGTCATATTTTTACTTTTGAGCCATATAATGTATGGCACTTGCGGCACCCGCTCGGACCAAAGGGATTAATGATGTTTTTTTTTCTTTTTTTCACAGTACAAAAATTTTTTAGATTCAGGGGTACCACAGGTGCACTACTGCACGGCGTGAAAGCAGGGCATGTGACCCGAACACCTTTCACTGATACTGTACGAAGGTAATGGTGGTAAAATTAGTTGTTAACGTAAGTATTCGTTTTTACTTTTAGCTGAATTTGCGTCGTTACTCCTTAATATGCATCGATAGTCGGATTCAACTCGAGATCGAAGCGGCAAATACCCGCCAAAGGAAGCCTCCAACTAACGGCATCGAACTATTATCATGGCATGATGGTCAATCGCCTTGCAGCTGACTGCTCCCTGCGATGCCAAGCTAGCATGTTCTACATAACGACGTCACTGCGTCAGTTCGATGCCATTGGTCAGAGGTCATCCTCTGAGGTGCATTTGCCGGTTCGTTTCGATTCAGTGTTGTATGCTACTATAGACAGCAGTATCAAAAGTGAATGTATACAGTGAGATCTCCTGGTCTCGCTGTGATTTCTGTCTTTCAACGACGTTACTTCCTGATCATTGCTTTCATTTTGAATTGACAGCTTATATACCCGTGCTCCAGGAGGCTTAGAAACCGATGTCCTTCCACAGAAACGCCGTTCTCAGAGCATACTCCTGCCAGCGTCTAAATTCTGCTATAACGAGCAAACAAGGCGTTTACGACTTCCACACATTGGCGTTTTCTGCATACGCTCCATGCGGTGATTGCACATATCAGCCTTTACGGAATGCTCACAACTTTGTCTTTCATCAGCCTGATTCGGATTGTTTTTCCTGGTGCTTCAGATCACAACGTCCCTAGGTAGTCAAATCTGGTGATAAGCCTTCAGAAGACGTATAGACCAGCTGCAGATCTATCGGAGAAAAACTGCAGTTTCTGGTGAAGCTCAAGCTGATGCCTACCTCTTTTTTTTTTTTTCGTTCGACTGCGGCCTCGGAGATCCTTTCATTGGTCTTCTAAGCCCTCGCGATACCGGAAAGACGTCATTGACTTCATGGTACCATAGGAAGTTTAACTTAGAGTATTTGCGCGGCTCGCAAAAGCAGAATGCGCTTCGAATTCGTGTGGCATCTTCCGAGTCGCTGCACCCTTTACTCCGTCTCATTCTGCGCGGAAAGCAGTAAATGCGGTGCCAGATAATGCGACATCACGGCAATACGGAGAGCTGAGGACACATATCACCGGTCAACAAGCTTGGTTCCTCTGACTAATCGCATGACTGCATGCATCGCGAGAAAACCTATAGTACCGTTTCGCATCCTGAGAATTTGTATCGTGTGAACAACCGTCACGTTCACGCAGTGTCCCTGGGACAATTTGCTGCTAAATAATACTTTCTTCAACGTTTTTTTTTTTTTCAGTAAGCATTGCCTACTAAATACCATACTTTGCCTTAGAAGTGACACAAAGTCACTTTGTGTCAAGTGTGACACAAAGTCAGCTGCTACACTCGTGTCACTGCTAAGCACGTTTGCTCTGTCGACGACCATGGAAGTAAGACCACCAAGAAAAGATGAACTGATCTCTTCAGGAGACTCCAAGAGCAGAAAAAGAAAGACACTAAAAGTTGCAGTCTGCTTACAATTCACGCAAAGCACCTTTCACGTGCAACCCTATATATGCCCGTACTCAGCAACGATCCGACGACCTATACGACATTAGATCACCCCTACTCCTTGTGTCAAACCGACTCTCTTTGCATAAACTGCAAACGCAAGTGGAGCTTAGGGTTGTTTTTTTTTTTTTTCGGCAGTGTAATGTACCAGAGTATGTGATGGTATCTCGCGTGACCATTAAACAGAGCGCAGAAACAAGAACCACCATGGTTAACGCAAGATACGTAAAGAACGCGTTAAGCCTATCTGCGGCGCTTGTTTCTGAAGCGACGCTGCACAGCGGCTAATGTAACAACAGCCAACGTCTTAGTAAAGGAACAGAAAAATTACGGCAATTTCTTTGCGCGATTTAACAATAAATTTCGTTTTTGCCGTAATTTTAAACAACAGCAAGGAGAGCAGTTGTCGAATGAGGGGTTAACTAAATTTGTTGGTTCACTGTCTCCGTGAATAGCTGGGTTTTGGTGCAAAGCGAGCAGTGTAAAGCGATATTGCAGCTGTTTGCGAAATTCGCCACGCCTAGTGTCTCGTGTGTTTTATGATAACGCAATTCTGCGCTCTCTTTAGCAGCCAGGTCATCATCGAGGAGTTTACAAGAAGAGCTTGGGGCAGTGCTTAGCTTACTTAACGTCATTCAGCGCTCAAGCGCTGGCTCAATGAGTTATAAAGACTGGTCGTCACATATATAGCTTACATTTGAAAGAAGCACTGTGGACAACCGGTAACGAAGACTTTTAGTTCTCTGATTTGTGAGTTTGTTCTCTAGTCACAGACGCTGACGGTAAAGTTTACAGCCGATACACAGAAAAGGACACGAGATATTGGTGAATGATAGGTATTTTTGTCTCTTAGATTAGAGAGATTTAGCATAGCGCGATATGCTACAGTGATCCACTTACGCGGGGGCCGAGCTGCGTCTGCGCAGTGGCGAGTGTGCGCCTCTTGAAGCCTTCTGCGCATGTGAAGTTGGCAGAACTTGTCCGTGGTAGCCGATCGCGATATGCTGAATATCTCTATTGTTGGAAGGCTTTTCCATTATTTACAAGCTTTGCTGTTCAGTCTTACAACGTCTACCGATTCCACACAGACAAACGCCAATGGTGCGCCTTTACCATTGATATAACTGGAACAGCATCAAGATCTATGAGTACCTTTCACCTTTCGAAACATGAATCAATTTTGTCTTACCAGAGTATTACCTTCGCCATGAATGAGTAAAATAGGAAAGCCCGAAGTAAGCAAGGCTTAAAATGATTTTCTGGCTCTAGAGATGCGACTTCCGTGAAGCGAAAATGTGCGCCAGCGTTTGCAGTTAGATGAACTCAAGAGAATTTTCACCCGAAGCACTGTGAAAGCACTGGCACATCTCCTGACGTGTCCAGCAAGTCGCCACGGCATATCGCGGTATCTCATTTTGATACAAGCAATTACGGCATGGCTTTGCCCTAACATGCAGCGACATGCAGTTTTCAGAATATGAGCATAACCGAGCGCGCTGTTTCTTCATGCGTGCCAGGCAGCTTCAGCATGTTCGACATCAAAAATAGAGCTGTACATCGAAAATACGATGAAATAAAAATAAGGGCATCTCTTTGTGGGTGCTGTGCGTGCAGTACATACTTAGCTACAATGGAGATGGGATTTCAATGATAGTTGAATATGGTGACACATTAGACATCTTGAAGTGACAGAGAAGCGTATGAGCACCTTTCACTCGACGAGAAACTATATTGCCCGTTCGCATAGGCCGTATATACGCATACACATATTATATGGACACGTACTTCTTTCATTCCGGGACTCGACTAGAGCTATTAAAGACCCTAGCGGCATTCCTCCACTTTGCCGTGCACAGACATCAACAACAAAATAACGACCTTCACGTCCTTCCTTCACTGCACATCCTCGGAAGAGTCGCCACACAGGAGCCAGCTCACCGTTCGTCTCTACGCGCAAGCCGAATATGAGGGTCGGTAATGTGTCCACCCGAATTTGCCTTAATTTGACGTCGTTGTCGGTAAAGTGTCCACCCGAATTTGCCTTAATTTGACGTCGTTGTCGGTAATGTGTCCACCCGAATTTGCCTTAATTTGACGTCGTTGTCGGTAATGTGTCCACCCGAATTTGCCTTAATTTGACGTCGTTGTCGGTAATGTGTCCACCCGAATTTGCCTTAATTTGACGTCGTTGTACAGCTCAGCTGGTAAATACAACAATTTTGTTCGCTTTATCAGAGTTTCTTAAGCGTCCCCACACATGCGGCCCAGCAGACATGCCTTAAAACTTGCTCAAGGTGGCGCCCTTTAAGAGTCGCGTTGAGACCAAATTCGATGGACACACTACAAAATCGTCCATCGAAGGCAGGTGCTGACGATTCCTGCCTATAAATAAACCAGACCACCGTATATCCCCTTGCTGGTGAGCTTGGGCACGCTATAGACCGTACAAAGTGTGAATATTGTTCATTAACTATTTCTCACATTTAATACCCCCAGCAACGCTTCCAGTACTCTCCAACCAAGCAAGGAGAATGATCTCGACTAACTGGGTGTGAGACGACGTCATTTGAATGTCTCTACAAAAAAGCAAACATGTTTCTCTGTGTGGAGACTTCAGACACCCCGTCAGTAAGCAAGCAGAACAAGTTATCCAAACCTTCACAGACCTTTTCACGACCCTCGGAGCAACTGGCTTTTGGCCTATGGGGAAAGCTCGGTGTAGCTTCTTTACCTCGACTGTTTCCTGTTTTACGAGCAAATGCTCGAAGTTGCCTCGCACAACGAACAGTCCAATATGGCGGCGTCCGCCGACCACTTTTTGACCACGGTCTAAGCGAATCAGACCATATCATACGGTTGAGCTGCAATCACGTAACTCGGTTTAACTGACCAACACGCGCCTGTTTCGCCGGCGGAAACAGCGCCACGCATTACTGCGTCGTGAGCGGGGAAATGCCACCCCAAAGGTCTGGTGAGCGCGCCTAGATCCCTGTGCGAGCGAATCCTCGGAGGTTGCGCTGCGCGCGGCTTTCGTGTGCTCCGAGCTCCGCCTGGATGATGTCAAGAGGCGGCTATTGCCGCAGGCAAGCCCGGCCGGGCGGCCGTGCTATAGGGTGCAGCAGCGATCAACGCTGGGGCAGCAGCAGCAGCGGCCGGTTCCCGTCGGACGCCCCCGGCCAGCGGCGACCCGGTGCAAGCCTCCGCCGTCGCTACACCTCTTTGCAGAGGCAGATGGAGAAGATCATGCCGATGATCTGCGAAAGAGATGAGGGGGAGGACGAGAAAGGATGCGGTAGGAAGCGAATGACGACAACGGGCTATCACTAGTCATAACGACACATCTTGACACAGTGCGAAGACACAGTACGAAGTACGAAAACAGTACGAAGACATTGTACTGTGTGACACGTAAACTTTGAACTTTCATCCCAGTCACCTTACATCATGATTCCACGCTGTGAATTATTGTGCTAGTGGCCACCTAGATAGAAACAGCAGGTACTAATCGCCAAGTGACACAGCTGAAACTTACCTCTGGGTCACAAAATGTCGGCAGATGAGTGGACCTTACAGCCTGCTGCGCTAATTATTTGGAAAAGGTTTTGCAAAGCCTCTCGGAACTATTCAGCCATTACTGCCTATTATTGGTGCTGCCAAAAAACGTCGATAAACGGACGTACATAGTTTTTGAGTCTTACTCCGAAATAAGCTGATTTGAAACCCGCCGCAGTCCACCTCGCGCGCTCTCCTTTCGGCTCCGGCTACGTCGTCTTGCAGCCCCATTGAACCATAATGAACCAAACTCTATTTATTATAGTTTTAGTTGTGTGCAACGAGCGCACGGAGGAATATAAGCGGTACTTCGAAGCTATTTGCATTTGAACACTGGATTGGTGAACAGCTTGCGTCGGTGGCGCAGGAACGTGTCTCATTAAAGAAGTCTTGGTGGAAAGAGTCCGAACTCCATACGCACGCATTTTGAGTTGTCGGCGCAGCTTTTGAGGAAGGAACGCTTGGCTGCAGTTCCGCCTGTAAATGTTGCGACAACGAATTTTTTAGAGCCTGCGCACCTAACATCGATTCGCGATCAACCGCTGTCTTGCCGGATGCCCTTACAGATGCAAATTGAACTTCGGTACGGACACAACCGTGTGACCTGCACCATATATATGTGGCACATGTGCAGATGACTGTGAACGCAAGAGAGTACACCCGTGCAATGTCCTCCCTCCCTCATTTTTCTTTTATAGGACAACAACTCACCTCTAAGCCGGCAACACCGCAGCCCACGGCTATCAGCATCGTGCTCTCTTGTTTGATAAATTCCTCCAAGGCGCTCAAGCAGCCCTGAAAGCAAATTAAGCCAACAATATTTCACCAAGGGGGACACAAAAGGACAGCAAACAACAAAGCAGCACAGGTCACAACAGCCCACAAAAACACGGCACAGCAATAAAACATAAAACAGCACGCCGGTGAAAAAAAAAAAAAACAGCACGGTGAAGAAACAGTACAGGGCAGACGGGTGCCCATGCAAAATCTAGTCCTTTTTGTTGCCCTTTCTAACAACAGCTACCCGTTAATTTCTTCGGTATTGCCGTCAATTCACGCTTTTAGACTAGTCCCGCAAGGATGCACCGTTCGGCGCTTTGATGTTTCGTCATTGTGCCGTTTTCTTTGTGCGCTCTTTAGACGCGTGCGGATTTTCGCCGTTCTGCCTTTATTTGTTCTGTTTTGTCGCTTTGCCGTTTTCTGTGTGTTGCTTTGAGGAGCGCTGTTCTTTCATGGCGCCTTCGCCAACGCAAGCACATCTATACAAGCAAGAGCCTGCAACGCAGGAAGACAAAGCCGCTCTTTCAAAGGTGCAGATAATGTTCACAGGGACCCCCCTAGAACTTCGACGGCATCTTACACTGTCGTTAAAAGACATACGTGGTCCTTCTTCCCCTTAAATGTGCGCGAAGAGACCATACATGCTCCCCTACACTTTTTCCCCTGCAACTTTTCCTTCTACAGCTGATACGTCGCAGAGACGTGAGCGGCCGCCTAAACACACAAGCAGTCAATCGCGCTCTCGTCTCAAGACAGGCCTGCGACCGATCTGCGGGCAGGGGCCCGCTGGGTTTACGACGAGAAGAGATGCAGCGAAGCGTTCACCCGGGGCGGCATATATCGTGAGCAGTACTCGGTCTGCACGCAGACAAGAGGATGGAATGGGCATCACGGTCGTATACGCACAGTGTTGTGCCTGTAGGGGTTGTGCGGTTTCATGTCCATGTTCTGGCAGAGCGTCTCGTTGAGCGGCCGCGGGTTCTTGTGCGAGTCCGGCTCGCCCTCGTCTCGCAGGCGGCAGCAAGTCTTGCTCACGTTGTCTCCGCGGCCGATGCTCTCCGCCTTCCACACGCTGTCCGCGTAGTCGCCCGGTCCGGACACACCGCAGCACAGCATCTGAGGCGGGAAGAAGAACAGGACGCCCGCCGTCAGACGCTCCTTCGCTTCGATATAGCGAACAGTTGTAAACAAACCTTCTGGATATAACGAAAAAGAAAGAAAAAATGTTCCGTTCTGAGCGCGCCGCGCACGAAAAAACAAACGCTCGAGATATAAACATGTATCTCTCGTCGACGACGGTGATGTGTCGTGCCCATGCAGACGCCGTAAATGCGGGCGTCACATCACCCCCTTCGAAACGGTGGGGAGGGTTAGTGGCCCTGCATTATTCCTGTAAACAGCTTGGAGAGGAATGTATCCGAGAAGCATTGAGCGCATCACTAACAGTATTCCTTTGGTCGTTCCCGTCTTTCAGAGTTAGCGCGCTGTTCTGAGCTGCCGTTGACCTTTCATTTGCAAGCTGGACTTTCATAAGAAAAAGCAAATTGTGCTTACGGGCAAAATTTGCTTCCTTTAGAAGTGAAGTAACGTAAATGCCACTATGCGTAAATATGATTGTTTTTAATGAATTGATTCAAAATTTCTATATGAAGCCGCTGTTCTGATTATCGTTTGCCACACTTACATCCCAGTTCTCACTGGATTCTTGTTATCCAGTATTTTTAAAGTGATGTCTCCTTTGCTTGTTGTGCATATGTCGAAGTTTCAGCTCAACTAAGCTAAAGTTCCGAAACTGGTGTGTCATCCGTGTTATATTTCTCATTTAAAAACCAAAAGTCACCACATAGGGTCACAAGTGATATGAAGCGTATAACAGAGCAAGACACTCGATGACGTGTACGCAGCGCGTTTTGTTCAATGTTTAGACGCACTTGCAAGAAGTAAAAAGTAAAAAAGGAAAATGGTAGCAGCCCAAGCAACAGTAAGTTATAACAACCAGTAACTGCAGGCGCTGTCTCTGTGGCCAAAAAAATCGGCCAACGGTATCTGCAAAGAAATCCGCCATGCACGCATAAATGGCCTCACCTTGGCTTGTGCCCAGTCGAAAGCAGTGGTCACGTGGGTCTTCTTCCCGTATTCCCTCTTTAGGGCGTGGTTCAAGTCTTCCTTAATACTCGATAATATCTAAAATAAACAAAAGCGGGACAAGGAAAACTTCACACACCACTCGTACAAGCCTTTCGTCCACGGCTCTGCGAAGAGTCTGCGATTTAAACCATTACTTTTTTTTTTTTTCTGCGCGGCCGCACATTTTGCCCCCATATTTCGCTGGCATTGTTTCCTTCAAGGTGGGACGCAAAGAAAATGCGTCATTATACAAGACCGCGCATCCTCCGGTAGGTAATAGATTCTGGACATTAGCTATGATTTCGACAATTCCCCTTTTGCTATATTGAGGTTATAAAGGCGATGCAGATGCTGTAGTTCTATGCATGAAGGACTCTTTCCTATCGCCGTACATCTAGATCAGAGCTTAGTGCTCCAAAGAACAGTTGGCACCTTCTGTCGACTTGGCGGGCATAGAGGGTGAAGTCGCGTAAGCAGATTGATTTCAGTATATATTGACATTACCATGTCCTGTCCTCGTTAGCGCCACCTGTCGTCTTGATTGTAAGAAAACCTAAGCTTTTTTACTTTTTTTTATAACTACACTGATAAACGCCGCGATCCTCCTAGAACTGTGCACTTCTTGAGCTCTCTCCTACGCCATCCTCCCGCGTCTCAAAGGCTTCTTACAAACGCCATGCACGGATTTCGTCGTTTCGTGCCTTCCACTTCAGGTACGCAAGCCGGCAAGCTCCACCATAGCGTGTCTGAAGAAGACCACCTCCTTCTGCAGTGACGGGCGCTGTCCAGCTGGCTGTCCGGACGGTGACATTCAGGAAGCGGTTCCCCCTCGACACATGGTCATATAGCCTTCAGCCTCACTTTTGCAGGAAGTCGAGAGACAATGCACGCAAGCTCCACGCGACAGCTTGATTACCCGGGGAACCACGCATGGATGACGTTCAGTCGATGCTGCCGCCTGTCCCACAGTCGCCGTCCCGGTAAAGTATACTGTCTATGGCGGAGTGCGCAGTCCGAATCCGCACGTGCTACTTGTGCGTTGAGAGGTTGAAAGGCGCTGCAGACGGAAATTATTGTTTCGAGCGAAGTCTCCCGATTTCGCCACTATCGTCACGCTTATGAGTGACGCTCATAACTGTAACAGTATGTGAGGGGTCACCTTATCCTTCAGAGCGGTGTTTACTCCTGCAAGAGACCCAACAGCGTTGCCCTAGTCAACCGACGTTGACAAGCGTAGTCCCCTGCATCTTCACTGCACTTTCAGGGACGAAACTTTTAGGCATATTTTTGTGGCATTTCGCAAACTATTTGTTGTATACGTTCAGGGTGTCTCGCGCATCTTTTTTACCAACTGCAAGAGTCGCGCTACCTTCTTAGTGCTCCTTCAACTCATTCCCTCCTCTGAAAAAGTCGCGCACTCCTGTCCACTCAGCACCGACTTTAAGGCTACTGTCCTTTAGAAGGACCGATCAGCAAACAAAGTTCTAACGAAATGTGGCTCCAGAGAAGCGGACGTCAAGTGACTCCGGAGTGGAGAGCTCACTGCCCGCACACACTCGGTGAGGCAGCGCGCAAGTATAAATACCTTGTCCTGGAATATGACGGCGAATATGCCGATGGCCAGCTCGCAGGCGAGTATGATGAAGAGGAAGGCGAAATAGGTGCCCAGCAGGCACTTGCTCTCCTTGACGGCGCCGCAGCAGCCGAAGAAGCCGATGAGCAGCACCAGCAGGCCCGTGCCGATGAGCGCGTACGCCAGGTACTGCGGAAGCGCGTAGTTCTCGTCCACCCGGAAGAGCCGGAACAGCGTCGACCGGTGCTCGTCGATCAGCAGGAACGCGCCCAGACCGATCAGCGCCAGGCCCGACAGCTGCACGAGCGAGGCGCCGGCACGGCACAGTTAAAACGCCCGGGCCGACTCAGAATAGCTCTTTGTTTCTTTGTACACAAAGCAAACTTTATCCGCTCAACTTTGCCACAGTATCCATTTGAACATAGCCGAAGTGAATCGCCGTTTTCCGGCGAGCAGTCAGTCGCCTTTCCCGATTTCCAGGAAGATGAGGCGTGTATACGCCTCCTTTCTTGCTAGGTTCATCTTGAATACGGATTCAGTAAAACGCGAAGCGAAACTAGCCATTCCTTATTTAGACCATTCGACTTTGTTTTTCGCGGTATAAACGTGTCTGTATCCGGGTTCCATTTCACCCATCCTCCGTAACAAGCAAGCCTAAACGCGTAGAGCGCCCGTTCTCAGATATACTATACTTTCTCCCACGAAGACATATAAAAGATGCCGCTGCCCTCGACTCCGCACCAAGCCTGTACACATCCTAGCAATTACAACGACCACTCTTTCTTTATGCCCTACAAAAACAGAGCCTGGAAACTGCTCTGCGTACAGTTTCGCTGGTATAAGTGCCTGGAGAGGGGCCGAGAAAAGAAGCCTGGAGAGTCGCACGGCCAGTCTCTTGAGGCCGCGTACGTGCGCTTCTTTCAGTTTGCTCAGGGACCGTGGCCCGCGGGACGCAACGCGTGGCCAGCCATGCGAACTAATTGACTTGGGAGAAACTCGACAGGCCAAGCGCTCGCTTTTTTGGCTCGCGCGCGACCAACTTGTCTTTTTTCTCGAACAGATAACCGCGAACGGGCTCTGTGTATGTGTGCGTGCAGGTGAATATCGCTGCATGTCGTTTCGCGGGCGTCTCTTCATTCTCTTTCCCGCCTCTCCGTGTGTATGAGCGTAAGCATCTCTCGGACACGGGGGCCACTCTTTCATGCTGCATGCGTTTAAAGGGCACCATCACGGCTTTGTTACGTCGTAGGCTGCGCCGAATGATTTTGTAGGGCACTGGCCACTGACGCTTACCGAGCATCCAGAATCATCTGTTAATTTAAAAATAGATAAAAAGGTGTCGAAATAGGCTTACATTAGTATACGTAATGCAGCGATGCACGCCATTTTCCTGCTTTGACAGATGGCAACCCGTAGCGTATAGTTGTACTACTTTCACACAACAGCCATGCCGGTTCCGCCCCCAGAGTCCCTTAGCCCATACACTCAGGGGAGTTGCGTTGCTGCAACCAAATTAGTCCCTCCAAGGCCAATCATTACTCCGTTAGCGACCATCTGATGTTTTATATAATTTTTCTTTATCTTAGAGTGCGGTTACTGTTCCCAATGTAACCTGTTGCGCTAGACAGGGCATGTGTTCGGCGCAACAGCGACAAATGTTGAACGCGTACAGCTTTATTTTTTTTGGGCATGCAGCTCGACTGCTGTTCTTGCGACGCAGAAAGATTTCATTTTATCGAGTAATTAATTAACGTTGTTTAATTAAGTTTTGATCGGCGAAAGTTTGACAACTGTGTAAATCAGAAAGTTGTGGATATGAGAGAAACCTTAAAAAAATCCGATATGTAAAGGTAGATATATTTCGTTTGCTTTCCCCTGCTCTGTCAATAGGGGACTGCGCCAGCGTTGGTAGGTCGTGCAAGCGACCAGTACACAACCAGTGCGTGGCGCAGGATTCTGTAGCAGCGACAAGGAGGCGGAGCGTTTGAGATGAGTCCGCAGTTACATCAATGCCTCGATTGCATGGGGCCTCTTGTGACGTTTCACATCGCTCCGCCTGCAACGTTCCACACATCCCCCGCAGTTAAAGGCAATTAAGAATTAAAAAATTAAAAATACCCTCAAATGCGCCAGGCGACGGCCAATGGTGCTGCCCTCTAGTGTTGCTCTCGGAAAACGCATACCAGTGGTTTTAATTAAAGCAAACAAAACAAAACTTCAGAGACTCTTCGTTCTCCACCTGAATCGCACATTCTTTGGCTAGTTACCTCGTCTTATTAGTTGCTGCGCAACTGTCGGGTCATGCATCGTAAAGTACTCTGAGTGTACAGATAGGCACGTGACAGCACTCTGCGTACCCTGCTCTCTAGATCTGCTGTCGGTTCATCTTCCTCTGAGTTAAAAAAAAAAAAAAAAGCGGTATGAAATTGGCTTCACACGCTGCATTGTTCACAAGAAAAAAAAAACGCACTGACTGTTCACATCGCATACGTGTTTGCATATCTGCTATCGGGGGCAAAGGTCTTCAGGACGAGCAAGCGGAAGACGAAGCTGATAGCTGTATTATTAGCCGGTGTCTCGCGTAAAGAATTATGGCGGCGAAAGACCAACTCACGTACTGCAGGGTAGTGAAAGGAAATGACCGCCGGTACACATTACATTCGATCTCTTCTTGCGCGTCCTGGAGACTTTTGTCCACGATGGTACGTTAGTATATATATGAATGGTTTAGCCAGAAACGTTTGAAGGTTGCTGTTATTGCTTAGTTTTTTTTGCTTTTTCGAGCTCAAACTTTTCTAAACGAGCGAACTGGAAGCTCGTAACGATCTCTGACGCGAAGGACAGCGCAATCAAGGTCAGCGAACGACATCGAGCCCGTTTTACTGTAGGTTTCCAGCGGTGTTCCCGATATGCACGATCGAAACACGCCCGAATCACCACCACGCACGCCCTGCCCGTATGGCTAACCGCTTTGTCTCGGCCTTATCGGCGCGCCGTTTGCATTGGCCCTGATTCCAGACGCGCGCCAGTCCCGGGAGCAAAGCGCGCGCGCGCGCAGAGATCACCGCACGTTCGACCCGCGCTGGCGAAAAGGCGGTCGACCGGGAAAGCGGACTCGCCGGTCGGCCCCGCCGGCAGCAACTGCAGCGGCACGTAGTTACGCCCGTTACACCGACAAGCACAGCAGCGCGCGCGGCGGCTTAACCGACGCGACGGTAACGGCGGCGCTTAATCGCCGAATCGAACGAACCGGGCGTTCGCTCACATTCGCGGGAAATCCTTGGGGGACGGGGACGACGTGGCGTACGCGGCTGCGCGGACGTGTAGCGCTGCGGGCCGTCGCTGTGACCGATCGTTGCCCGGCAGCCACGCGGTCCACACACGCTGTACGTGTCCACGTAACGGTGCGTACCGAATTAACGCGAATGTAACCACCACTCTACCTGACGCTAATTCTTTCCCTTCCACTCATCTACTTTTACTTCCTTATGGCATGTCAGCGGACCTCCCGCTGAAGGGAGGGAGACTGATTCTCCGTGGCATCCAGGGGCCCCACAGAATCTCGCGTTTCTTCAACCAGCATAGCGGAACACGTCGAACAACTGTTCTTCGAAAAGGTCGACTGTTTAGCTCTTTGTGGTTGTATTCACGTTTGTTTGGAGAAAAATGTATTCAGACATAGCACAACCAGTTTCCTCCTTGTCTCCTCCCCGCCGCTCAATTTAATCTCAGGACCTCAAGACGTAGAAAGGACTCCGTGATCCCCGTTTGAAATTAACGGCTCTCTAACCTACAGTCTCAGAGATCCGCTTAGTTCGCTTGCAAAAAATAGCCGGTGCATTTCACTTTCTAGTCCTTTTATAGCTTAATACAAGTGCTCCGTTTTTAGTGGCAGCAGCCGATGTGTCATTACGAAGAATGTAATATAATAAATCAATGAAGTCCTACCTCTATTTGTTCTCGGTGTTCCTTTAACTCAAACCATCTTCCACTTTCTTCAGTAAATAGGAACATGGGCATAGAGAGTAAGTTCAAACGCATATGGCAAGGTTACCCATCGCGGTCGTGATCTGCGCAGTTTCAAGCGGCTGTCTCATATTCCTTCGCTTTTTTTATTAAGTCTTCAGTTGCGAGGGGCGTATGGTGTCTTCCTCATCTTGTGTTTCACCTTTCCCGTCTAGTTTGCGCTGTGAATATTCATCAAATAGCCCAAACTTATGCTTTTCTCCGTTATAGCCATTCGAAACATCCCGAATACGCTATTTAAACAAGACATTTTCTTTAGCTTTCTGCGCTCACGATCGCGTTCAAATACGATACTTCGTATACTTTTCCCAAAATACGGCCGCAAGAAAGCAAAAGTTCATGGAGTCGGGAGATAGCAATCGAGAGGAGGCCACAATCTCGGTAGTACGGTACATACCGTCCTGAGCGCGAACTGCACATAAAGCGCCTTGTGTGCCCCTTCAAGCGAATGCGATGCACGAGAGAGCACGACCCATTTTATGCCGTGTCCGCGTGCTATGCCAAGGATTTTGGCTTCGGGGCAGTAGGGTATGCGTATGCCATACAGAGTAGGGCTCGTGGGTTTTGTGGTGTCGAAACGTGGGATGGCTGAGCGACGGATCGGCGAGATTTTAACAAGTGTGTTCTCCCGTGCTCCTTCGACCTGTGTGAAAACGTCACTCTGAGCACGGATACGCCTATATGGGATTAGACAGGGAGTAAGCAGTCCTCTAGTGCACACCCTTTTATAAAAGGGAATAAGCTGCAGAGGACAGCTTACTCCCGTCTTAATCCTTTCTGTTCCGTGTGTACAGTAGCGGACAGAATAATGTGCACTACGCTTCGACAGTGAAAATCTTCTGAACCGTTACGTATACGGTGAATTAATTGGTGTTTGATACCTTGTCTGCGTAAATGCTGATTGCGCACTTCTGCGTTAAGGCAGCCCCGTTACGCTACGCGAGGCAAGAGTTGGAATGCCGAAGCGTGGTTCATGTTATTCTGTCAACGACTGTATATCCTCGGTACCCCACCCATCACATGGCCAGTGCATATGAGGACTACGAAGCCCTTGTATTGTACGCTTGTGCTTACGAGGAATACAATACCTTCGTTATGTGTGCTTGTGCATATGAGGATTATCATGTTCTCACAGCCTATGCTACTGCACAAAATCATATGTAATCATACGTAGGATAATATGACTATAACGTTATGCAATAATTTACTGTTTCGGTCGATCGTCTTGCGCTGGAAAACTAACTCCCTAACTAAATTTATACACCGACAGCTCTCATTCCAATATTTTGCGGTTGCGCCTCTCATGGTATGAAGAGGCATCTTGCCTGTTCACATGCGCGAAGCGCACGCGTTCCTTTCGAAAGTAGGATCTTTTCTTTCAACCAAAGATAAAAGTGGGCCTAAGGTTTCTACTATCGGCGACGTTTGTGCGACTCGGAATAAAGAATATATAAGACCAATAATATCATAGAGCACTTTTTTTGTCGAACAATGATGGCCGGACCAGGACAGTGTTGACGCTAGATACTATATTAATTACCTCCTGCTAGTACGCGACCTTTCTGGAATTCTCCGTCTATAGCTCACTTTGCGCTTTCTGGGCCTTGTGTATTATTATTATTTTGTATTATTATTAAAACTAGCGCTTGTCACGAGCTCGAAGTGCCACTTCTGATTGCCCTTCTATGTTGGTTCACTGTTTAAAAATCGCAGGCTCCTCAAGGCTAATTCGAGAAGAACATCTGCATTCACGCGTGGAAGCAGTCGGGGAGGAAAAATAGGGGCCCTCACCGATGTCTCGCTTAATGACTGCGCCAGAGAATGACAGCATTCAATTATACGCATTGCAAGGCGATGAAGCTGTTTCGTGTGGTACTCATTTTCCACACTGCTGTCTTCGATTACATAGAGTTGCAAAGGTAAATTATTCAGTAGAAGTGCTTTTGGATAGCTTCTTTGTGAAAGTACGCCTTCACTGCTGTCGTTACTCCTCTTCATCCATAGTCGTTACGAAGCGTTTAACGAAACGAACATGCGCAGACAGCGACGAGGAACTGTTTAGGCCCAGCCACGCGTCACCGCAAAAAAAAAAAAAGAAAACAAAAACTGTGGGAAAGAAAAAGGGGCAATGCTACCCAGCAGTTCGACGCGCTCTGCCCCAAAGAACACGTCGGCAACCGACGGTGCGTGGAACCACGTCCTGTGGCTTTTCTCAGCCAGCCATGAAAGTTGCGTCACTCTCCGTACAAAAATGTATACTTCACAGGTACGCCGGGAAATGAGTCAGGGCTGTCAGTCAAGCCCAAGCCAGCCACTCGAAACGAGCTCTGCTGTGCTGCCGAGACTGTCAGTGGAAAAGAACGCGCATTCTGACTGAATGCTTTGGAGATAGTGTATCCCGAACACCCTTGGATTCTTACAGCGCACGGCGCTGAAATGCCTGTTGAAGCAATAACAGCCTACGGAAAGATTGTTGGAGTCTTTCTTGCATGTCCTGTGTTCTTCTCCTCGTGTCTCGTTCTTTCGCTGGTGAAGTTATGTCTGATGTACACCAACTAGCCCACTTGGGTACCTTGTTACAGTTTATTTCTTGCATTAATCGCAATGCGATTACAGCGCTTTCAATTATTAGCAATAGGCGCAATTATCGCTTGAACGTAGGCCCAGAAGTCAATTGCAGTTTGGTATCAATCAAGCCTCTTCGCTTCTTACTGCCAGATTCACGGCTTAGAGTTATAAATTTTGACATTATCCGACATTTGGATGTTTATTATTACTCTTTGTTGGTGTCCTACACCCTGAGCTTGGCGCATATCCTTAGTCGCTTATGCGCCATTAAACTCAACTCAACTCTTTGTTGGTGTCCACTGACCTAGGGAGCCAGTTATGAGCGGCTTCAACTTTTCATCGTCAATGCCAATTTACCCAGTGTACGCCAGCGGCCTATATGCTCCAGTACCGAGTTTCTGCCGCTTCGTTGTCCAAGCCAATGCATGCAGCGCAGATCTGTCTGTCACTACCGCCACATAGCTCAAAGCGCGAATATTGGTTTGATAGTAGTATTAGTTAATAATAAGACGATCTGCAATGCACAGCGCAAGATTGCGTTGTAGTTTAACACGAGGCGCGTTCTGCTACGGCGATAGCCCAGTGCTCTTGCGCAGTGGCCAGCGAAGCTTATCTATGCGCGCCACCGCGGGTTCGAATCCCAGTCGCGGATAACTATTTGATTTATTTTTATGTATATACTTCACCTGGCACAGACCCACACATACATACAGAGATCGCAAGTTCCTGCTCGGAGTTCGCCCATCGAAATAGCACTTTCGGTACCTGACAATTTACAGCTAGAATCATACAGTACTATTCGTCCGTAGGTCATACAGAGCGCGGTTGTTGGGGGTCGGCTTGAAACGCTTGTGTGCAACGCATATTTCATATTTTCGAGCACAAAAAGAATCTCATACTGCTCACAGGGTTAGGTCGGCAACTTTCTGGTTAGTTTCGTTTTTAGGCCAGTCTGATCGATACAAGCCGTCTCAAGTTTTGTTTTCCGTTAGCATATACTCAAGGTCGGCGACCACGATGTGTATTGAAGCGACGCTTTTGAAACAACATAGTCTGTTCTTTTTATGGATTTCTCGTCAGCTATAGCCTCTAAGAGAAATGAAAACGATAACGCTTACTGAAACAAACTTGAAGCTGCTAACTCTTTAATGCAGGTAGTGAGTGAAAGAGAAACCACTATAGTACATAAGTCGAGCGCCCACTGCGTGAGTATAATGTACAATGTGCCGACAGCATACGTGCGGGAGGCCAGCCGCACCTCCAGGAATGGAAACTCGCGTGCCCGGCCATCAAGAGAGACGGGCTGCTAACGGACCGACTCGCCCCATTCTTTATGTCGGGCGACCACGAGATACACAGCGGCAGTCCTCCCACTGAAAAGCGCGCTTGCTTTCCGGCTTGCCTGACAGCGGTTTCCTTATAACGGGAAAAAAAGAATCCGAAGAAGATTAGACGGCGAAGAAAGAATGGGCGCCCTTTCTGCAGCTCGTCAGATTTGCCCGCGAAGGGTAAGACCATGCGTGGGGCCTTCCTTTTGCTGGCGTGTAGTTATAGTCTAATACACGACCTCTCGCCCAGCTCTCCAGAGCAAGCGAGCGAGCGAGCCGCAAACGTTGCTTTGGCGGGACGGCACACGGCTCGGCAGGACGGAAGGGCCTTGAGACCCGCCGGCAGACAAGCGGGCTGGGAAATAAGAAGAATAACGAGTCGTCCTGGAAGTAGGTGAAGTGAATTGGATGCGAAACAAACACAAACCACCGCTGCTTCGGCATGTGTATGTGTGTTGACGCGCAGTGCCGCATAGGATGCATGGGAACCCGTTCTCGCGGCGACGAGAGTGAAACGAGTTTTCCCTTTTCCTTTCTTCATTTTCTTTTCTCTCGTCGTCTAAAGGCTGCTCGCTGCCTCTCGAAGAGAGATCGCGCCGCGGCGGCGGTCTGCTGGCATCTCTCTCTCGCGGCGGCGCCCGGTTGTTCTTCGACCTGAATACGCCGCCGCGCCGTGCGGCCGCTCCTCCGTCCGCGCCGCTCTGAAAACTCCGGAAATGGGCGAAAGTTGCGCGCGTCGTCAACGCGAGCTTTATCGGCGCCGCTGGACCGCAAACGAACCCCACGCAGAAAAGAATAGAAAGAAAGCAAAGAAAGTTTCAGTCAGCTCCGCGCCGTATCTCGCGTCTTCTCGCGTGAAAGGGGAACGGCCGTTTCGTCTTCGCTTCCCGCGCGCTTCCAATTTAAATGCGTTAGCCGCACGCGCGTCTGCGTGAGCTGCGATGCTGTGCGACGCGGCTGCGGCGTGCACGCCATCCGCGCGTCAAGGAAGGAGCGTGCACTACACGTTATGTGTGGGAAAGGCGGAGGCCTGTTCGCGCTTAACGGTTCGTACTGCCGGAACACATAGGCGAAATGTACGCTTTGTTTTATTTATAGATACGGCGATCGTGTTCCAGGAACTTAGCAGGGCAGATTAGCAGATTACAATGAACTGAAAATAAACATTATAAAAGACAGGGTACACATCTCAACATACCGGATTTCACTATATATAGTGAAAGCTACACGCATAGCTATAGCTTTACGTACGTAGTCACGCGGCGATTCAACGCGACGCAACATACAAAAGGCGGGGATAAGAAACACAACTATATCAATCATAGTTTGCGCCTCAAGAAGCCGTACAAACTAAAGATAAAAGAATGCCTATGATGATAATAATAATAACAGTAATAAACAGCAGGAATATTATCAGTGGTAGCATAAGAACCAATAGCTGTAGCCACTGAGCCTGGCGAAAAGCGTGTGCGATATATGGACTCTGATCCAGACTGCCGCTGAAGCCCCACTTGAGTTGTCTGAGGATGTTTTACTGCAGTGCTTCTTTGTTCCTCTATGGAGGGCTGTGTGCGGACAATCGGGCGGAGTATGAGGGATTCAGAGGCACAACAGAATAAAAGTGAAAAAAAAAAAAAAGCTAGAAGACTCACTTACCCAGAAGATGAGATTGAAAGTGATGAGAAGAGCCTTGGCGCACTTGGCACCGCAGGTGAGAGCCATGCTGAAAGAAGAAAATAGTGTCCGGTCAGTAATCGGCGTGACTTAATGATGACGACCAGCTAACAAAGGACCTACTTTGAGGCGCAAGGAAAATGATTCCGCAATTAGAAGCACGCCTGTAGGTAGCTGCGGTGATCGACAATGGTTACAGAGCAGATTACAACCGAATATAATTAACAACTGTGCATGGCGAGTCAGTTACCAAAGCCGAAAAGTCTCCCTCGCCCTTTTCATCAGACCGCTGCGCGCATGCGCACCTCCGGTCCTCCTGCTCTATTGGTTGAAAACAAACCGCCAGCCCCTACTGCGCATGCGCAGTTCATGTTATATTATAGATAGGCGCATGGGAGAAATGACGGCAGCTGTCAAGCACACACTCGCCACTTCGCAGGCGCAATTGATGCCTCGTGCAAAAGTATAGCGCCTGCGTCTCCCACGTTCAGTTGTTTTCAAGCAATAGCACAAGAAATTGCGCAACTCCCTAGAAGGCGCCACGTCTTGTGAAAACGCCAGATTGTCTGCGATGCTGAGAGGTAAGTACGCAAAGTACGAACATTAGTATGAGAAGCACGCTGACGCTTAGAGCTAAGTAAAGTGACGTACTATCGCGCTCAATATGAGTTGCAACGCGCGGTCATCGACCGGTGTTCGTTCCGTGGTGCACCTCCTCGAAACAGTCGCTCGGAATTCTGGGAGAAATTTTTTCCTGAGCGGGGGTGCTGTTGTTTCCTTGAACAGCAGTTTCTCCCAGAATTCCGAGCGACTGTTTGGAGGAGGCACACCACGGAACGAGCCCCGGTCGATGACCGCGCGTTGCAACTCATATTGAGCGCGATAGTACACATTCACTCACTCACGCACCCGTGCACGGACGCACGCACGCACACGCATGCAAGCACGCGCACCAAATACAGGTGACAAGTGCAGCGTGCTGCCTTTGTTTATTGTGTTATTCATCGCTGTCCAAGTAGAATGCAATAGCTCGTTCCCTTCGATTCTCTTACCATCTGCCACGGTGAGTGGGCGAAGACGGAGCAGCACTGAGGAAGCAGCACTGACACGCTTGAGCTTCGGCCAATGAGAAATAGCAAACAAAGTCGCATCGGAATACGAATAGAATCAAATCAGCACATTAGACATGGGCCCCATTTCCCCCGTGCCACCTGGACACACTGTTAGGCTGCACTGCGGACGTGCGGCCGATGCAAAACACTGCACTGGAAATGCCGCCATCGCAAATATGAGACCACGGTCCTAAACGGCCGAAGCTGAACGAAAACTGCAAGAACCAGCCAAACGGGCTCGCCTCCTGTTGTCCGCTCAGGAACGGACGACCGACTAAACGTTTCGCCCATACGGTACGGCAGTTCAATCTCTCAGCAGTGCGGTATCCTAGCGCGGCACCAAATCTTAAAGAAAACTGCAAGAACAATTCGAATGGTCTCACAGCGTGGCTATGTATGGTCATTGTGTGGTTACGAATGGTTTGATTGTTTGCGCGCCTTGTGCTTCTGGTAACGGCAACTGCTGACAACAAGCTATGCACACACAACAACATCGTCTGCTCCGTCATCGCACCAAGCGGAAGTAAAAATGAAGGAAGCAAAACTGCAAAAACCAGTCAAAAGGCTCACTGTTTTCACGCATAGTTACGAACGTTTTGACCGTGCGTGCATTTTACGTCTTTGGTAACGGTAACTGTTAACGCCGATGCACACAAAAAACGCCGTCTGCTCCGCGTACCTCCTCGCACTGGAATACCTTACACAGAGCAGGCTACTTCCGCCGCGAGATGCTTATCGTGGGCGGGGATTACCGGTTCCGCTCGACGCCGAGTGTAAAGCAAACTGCTGCGTTAGGCACGCCTCAACGAAACGTGCTCGTCGTCTAACGCGGCCACCCCATTAATCAGGCGTCCGAACAAAAGATAGTCCCAAACGCAAAGGCAACAGCGCGATCGTCTTGCGCTGGCAACGCGGGCTGATTCTAGACTGCAGCCGCCCGAAAGTTAATCGGATCGTTATACATCTGGACCTAACTACGAGTGCATACGCAGGCAGAACCTTCTAGGAAGCGAAAAAGCGAATAACACTGTCCAAGTACTCGGAAGAGAAACAGGGAAGTTTTCAGAGGCCTGGGGAATAATACAACGGAAACGGGGAGAAAATTTAAGCCAGAAAGATCGTTATAATGAAGGATGATAGAGCGTGCGGCGTTCCCCGGGACGTTATTGATTGCTCTGTTCACCGTCATCGATTGATATAGCTTACTTCGGCGCAACAGGGAAGAACGGTGTCATATGATAGCCCATTTCCAGATGGGCTGCTTAGAAAGAATGGTTATCATTGAGCCATTAAGCTACCAGATATAGTAGATGGCTTCGCGCGAGTTATTTACGGACTGACTAGGTATATGCTGAAAAAACCAGCAAGGACTTGCCTCAGTAAAATGGGCCCGCAGCCAAAAAAAGTTATCCGCGGCCGCTCGGCTGGATGTCTAGAAGGAACCAGATCGTTTCTTTATTCGCCCACTATTTGTAGCCTTAATTTTACATTATTTGGCTGATGCTTTTCGGTTTCACTTTTCCTAACTCTTCGTTAACTTTCCTAACTTCCTCCGAACCTTTTCATTTTGCTAACAATTCCTATATATTTTTTTTTTAATTTAGAATAGTTCCTGTGTTCTTGTTTGAGGGGGGGGGGGGGGGAATTATCTGTTTATGCCGTTTGCGGCAGCTCCATCAAGAGGAGTCGCAAGCGGAAAGACTGCGAATGTTTCGTCATAAAGTTTGCAACATGTGAAAACCTATTAGCAACTTCACAAGTTCCACCCACTAGCTTAGTGAAAGACATCAGCCCAAATATTCAATGCATAAGGGAAGGAATTCAGATTTAACTTCGGCCGCCGCGGTGACTCAGTGGCTATGGTGCTCGGCTGCTGGCCCGAAAGACGCGGGTTCGATCCCGGCCGCGGCGGTTGAATTTCTTTGGAGGAGAAATTCGAGGCCCGTGTACTGTGCGATGTCAGTGCACGTGCGATGTCGTATTTCCGGAAGCGAAACAAGGAGAAGCGGGTGTGGTAAAAAGCACACTACGCCCTATGTGCAATGCGCTTCTGAGGTGGTGTACGAGCTGCCACTTTCATGTGGAAAAGTGTACATCGGTCAAACGGGGCGATGTATTAACGACCGGCTAGGGGAGCACCAAAGGAATTTAAAGAACAAAGAGAATGTGGACTTGGTTAGGCACTGCCAGTCATGCGTGACATGTTCGCCACGTTTCGATAGTGTTCGAATTCTAGGCAGAAGCAAGTATAAAACGGCGCGTGAACTCCTGGAGGCCTTTCGCATAAAGGAAAAAGCAGATTGCTGCATTAGTGATGCATCCGTTTTTTTGTACGCTTCGGAATACAACCTTTTTGCGGCATTATGATAAGATGTTATTTCTTGGCACGTGTTTGTTATGGTTTTCTTTCTGTAGTGCGCAGATGCGTGAGCCATTTTAAGCTCGAAATCTTTTCGCAGTAAACCAGTTGTGAGTGCAGCGTTCGTCCGTGTTTTTTGCGTGTTCCTTCTACTTGTGTTCGTGCTTCTTCGCTGCAATATGAATCAAGAATGTTACCAACTTGCCCAAAAACGTGTTTTACTCACGTTAAAGAACCCCAGGTGGTCGAAATTTCCGGAGCCCTCCACTACGGCGTCTCTCATAGCCTCAGTCGCTTTGGGAAGTTAAACCCCATAAACCAACCAACCAATCAGATTTAACTTCATCCGCGTTGCTTGTTTGCATGTGGTGGAGAAACAAAACCACGAAGTTTCAGGCCGAAGCGGATTTTACTATTACGACCACGGACGGGCGAAAAAAGAAAACAAAGGCGTCACTAAAATAGTTGATGGTGCATCCAAACAGAACACGTGGCGAAGCGTCAGTGTCACTCATGCATACAGCTCCTGGTAAGTTCATTACAGCTCTGAATATTACGACCAAGGGGAGACGGAGAGAGATTAGAAAGTCGAGTATGTAGGATAACCAGTCATAACGCCTGACTGGCTTCCCTACAGCAAGGGGGGTGGTGGTGGTGGGGATGCACATACTATAGGGATGCCCCACACATAGGGAAGGGGACAAAAGGAGTGAAAGATAAGAGACAGATAGAAGAAACGTTGCGTGTGTGCAGTCTTCATCATATGCTAATTCGTGAGAACTAATTCACGAAAAACTGAAATTAGTGACATCGGGCTGCTTGAATTCTTTTGAAAAGGGGCAGCACCTCTGACTTTCTCATGAAACGAGGGCACCAAGCCGGGAAGCACGTTTGTTATGTAAGGCTTTAAATCACTCGACGGAGGGCGTTCGGGGCATTCATAGCGCTTCTAACTCTTGGAGCCTCCAGTTCATCTAGCATTCTTTCCGCCCCCTCCCCCCTCCCGCCGCCGTGGCGAATGCCCCTCAAAGGCAGTCCTCCAGACACCGCTACCATGATGTTGCGGTTGCAATGTAGCAGAGGCTAGGCAAGGAAGAGGATACGGTCCTTTGTCCCCGTGCCGTGGGGAGTGGGTTTTTCGTTGTTTGGGTTAGTGGTGCGGAGTGGTGAAGGGGGGAAGCTGAAGAGAGGGTGCAGGGTTGCTGAGGAGTCCACTCCCCACGGCACAGGGACAAAGGACCGTCTCTTTCCCTTCCCAACCTAGCATCTGCTGCATAGCCATAAAATGTCCGCGAGTATAGTGCTGAGGAGCCCACGCCCCACAAAGGAACGTCTCCTTTTCTTTGCTGCCTAGCCTCTGCTACATTGCAAACGCGACGTCATGAAGATCGGTCAAAGGCATTGGCTGGAGCGCCTCCTTTGAGGGGCATTCGCCGCTGCACTCTTGGCATGTACCCGAGTGTTGTGCAGGATCAAAGACAAGGCATTTTTTTTTTTTTGCACACCAGAGTTTGTGTAGTCCCAGTGTTGTTCCAAGTCTTTTTCAAAAGCGCAATTATGTGTGACCATGTTAACTACCAACTAGCCTAATTTGAAACCCTCTTAACAAGGCATTTCGGCACATGGGGATGACACGTAGCTGCAGTGTAGTATTTTTTTCTTGTTGTGACCGGTTTTGTGGCGCGGAGGAAGTACCACACGCGAACGAAGGAGAAAGGAAATGAACAAGCCGCAGTCAATCGAAGATAGGATGGCTATTCTGTTCCAAGGCAGTGCAAACATCCCGTGTCGGTGGCGATCGATGCGTTCGATGCAGTGCGTCGCCGATGACTACGAGGCTGGCGGCGAAAGTGAATGAGCCGACATTTGCGAGAGAAGGCCACGTACGTATCCTTGGGGGAGAGAATCGTGCCAGTGCGACTAAAAATACGCGGATAATGAAAGGGAGAAAAAAATAGAAAGCAGTGTGAAATAGGAAGTCGATGAAATGATGGCAGGGTGATCAATGGATTTTTACATTAGAAGCCTGAGGGATTACAGCACTTTTACGCGTCAAAGCTAAAGTTGGAGCTATCAGAGTCGCGGTTTAGTGGAAGACATTGACTTACTTTCGATCGCCTGCAGTTCTTTCTGTCTGATTTCTGCCTTCTGCGAATGTGTCCACCATCGCGGATTCGAACGCACGAAATCCTGGTCAATAGCCGAGCGCCACAGCTACTGAGCAACTTTGGCGGGCGCAGAAACGATGATACGACACTGTAAACAGAAAGGAGTAAAAAGGGAGCAAAGTTGTCCTCTGGCGCACACCCTTTTATAAAAGGAGAGTGTGCTAGAAGACAGCCTACACCCTCTTTACCCTTTCCCGATTTTACCGATTCGCCTACTGAATTAATGAAAACTGAAGGAATAAAATCATTGCAGACCCGTGCAAAAGTCGCACGACTAAAACTCATGTTTCAACTAATAAATCGACATCTAAAACTCGACACTACTAAATATATTTCCCTTTCCGAAGCAAGATCAACGCGTCATAAACATTCGCATACATTAAGTGAGTATCATTTCCATACTAATTGCTTTAAAAATTCCTTTTTCCCACTAGCAATTCGAGAATGGAACAGACTTGATCCATCTATTACTAACTGTTCATCATTGACAAAATTTAATATTGCAGTTGAGAGTATGTCCTGTTATTAGTTATTCATTCCTGGTTGCTTGCGTTCTGTTATTATTATTACCATGGTTATTTGTTTTTTTATGTCTAAGTTTTTTTTTGTCAAACTATGCAGTGTTACTTAAACTAAACACCTATACTGTGTTAATGCCTTTGCAGTGTACGATAATAATATTTACTGTTTACTTATTGTCTGCGTATTATAACAACTAGCAATGTTTCAACATTTTGTTATTCTTTGTATAATACTACCGACATTAGCCTTATTTTATGCGTTATTTGATTGTTTTCGTCACAGCTCGGTTGTATTTTCGTTTTACCGTTTGTTGTTTTTCTTAACATGCTGACCAGTTGAATGTTCCAATTATGCTTGACCGCGTTCTGTTAACCTCACTAAGCCCTCCTGCCACAATCCCAATTGGGATTAGCAGTATTTGTAAATAAATAAATAAAAAAATAAAATATAGGCGTGTTCGTGTTTATAGTGCATAGCAAAAGAAACCATACGAGCACGCTGCTAATGAGACCTTATGGCAAAATTGTGATGTAGTGCCAATTCAAAACTTAACGGATCCTTAGCAGTCAGCAGTGTTACACGTGAAAAAATTTAAAGATGCCCCGAGACCCCGAAACGTTCGGTCTAACTGCTCCAGAAATGCATCCTCATCGATTCCGCTTGTTACTGTAGTCGAATACCCAGCCCTCGCTCCGCTGTGTTTCTTGGTAGAGCTGACATAGGAGTCCATGTATTCCGTCGAGGCTAACCTCTGGTTTAATTTGGTATGATACGGTATGGTGTGGCATAGTTATGACACGGTATGGTATAGTATGTTATGGCCCGTATGGAATAGTTTGGCACGATACGCTATGGTATGGAATGGTACGGCATGGTATGGTAAATGCTACGGTATGGTATAGTTCGGTATGATACGGGATGGTATGATATGGTACTGTATGATACGGTACGGTATAGTTTATTATGAACGGTATGATATGGTACGGTAGGCGCATCACCGTCATCAGCCTGACTACGCCTACTGCAGGACAAATGCCTCGCCCGTATCCCTCCAATTAACCCTCTCCTTTGTAAGCTGCGGCAACCTTACCCCCGCAAACTTCCTTATCTCACCCGCCCACCTGACTTTTCTGCAGCCTTCTGCTACGCTTGCCTTCTCTTGGTGTCAGTCCGTTACCCTTAACGACTATCGGTTATCTTGCCTTCGCATTACTGCTCCGGCCGATGCCCATTTCTTCTTAATTTCGAATAGGATGTCTTTAACTCGCATTTGTTCCCTGGCCCTCTCTGCACCCATTCTGTCTCTTACCTTTACACCTATCAATCTTCTCTTCCATAGTTCGCTGCGCTGTACTCAATTTAAGTACAACCCTTTTCGCGCTTCTGCCCCATAGATGACTACAGGTAAGATACAGCGGCTATATACTTTTCTCTTGAGAGATATTCGAGACCTGAGAGTGCCTACAAAATGCGCTCCATCCCATTCTTATTCTCCTGGCTATATGTCGCTGCCTCCCTTAAGAAGATGTACTCCATTAACATTCCCAATGCTTCGCTGCCTAGCATAAATTGTTGTTCCTTTCCGTGACAATTGACGGTTACTTTATTTATGTATGAGTTGTTTATTCGTATTAATTTTTAGTCCCGATTTCTATTTTGCCTGTATAGCTCCTCAGTCATGCTCTACGATGATTTGTACTCTGCCTCCGTAGAAATGCGGCCGCCGCGATCCGGATTCGATCCCGCGTCCTTCATCGCCATTGATGATGATGTCCTCAGGCTTAATGGCCATTGAGTCGACGCGGTGGGTAAGAGGAAAACTTCGTCTTCTATTCTCTCCGCATCGAAAAAAAAAAACAAAGAAAAAATTTTCTGTCGTCACAACAGATATTTATAGCATTTTTGGCCATGAACTTGCATAACAAAATAATTTTTTGTCCCTTGTACTATCCCTTGTCGCAGCGACAGAACTGCAGTAAAATATTGCAGAACTACAGCAAAATGCAATACTGCAGAAAGATCTGTCGCTAAGACAAAACGACGCAATATTCGGTCGTATTTTGGGCACGATTCTGTCATTTTCTTCACTTGACTTCCTCCTCTCCATCGTCCTCATCGCCCAACCACGCCAGGATAACACACCTACGAGGCCATTGTATGCGCGCAGTGTGCCATTTGTGCTAAAAGTAACCAAACAAGGTCTTCTTATCAACCGTATAGTGGAGTCGTTACGGCACACCTAGAGGATGAAACATCTCGACAGCTGAGGACAAAAAGGGATCTCCTTACCTTACACATATTTAGAGCCTCTGGAATGCCATAAGTGCTTCTCTCCACTGCTAAGAAACAAACCCCGCTTCCTGAGTACATTTTGAAAATACGGTACGCTTCACGTGGCTATAGTATGCACAGTGTGCGCATATATATAACGACACGAATGCTATTTATTGCGATCAATCAGAGCTTGGACCCCTACTGTTATCCAGACGAGCTGTGTAGTACGGACGCAGAAGTGCTGCCGCGAAAGTGTTGCCGAGAAATCCATTCTAGCGCAAGCCTACAGAATGCATTTCTACAGTAAACACTGAGTTGCACATTTGGCGCGAACGACATTCCGGCGTCACGGTTGCCTATTTCCGAAGTGTGACAATCATGCAGTGTACAAGCCTTGCCGCCTTGCCCTGGGGAAGTGTTGCCCCGTAGCGGCAGTTTCTTTTGTTTTCTCTTCTCGACCTACCACTGGGCCTTCTGTGAGGCCTGAACGCATGGACAGCCCTTTTTCACCCATCCAGTGCGTGCTAATGCATCAGTGGACAGGGCCGATACCAGACAGCCGCGCGCTCAAGTGCAAGGCACTGCGCAAGCCGTCAAACGTGGAGGGGGCATAAATATAGCACCGCCATCTGGCCGGCGCCGAAACGAGATGGCAAGTGCCTTCACCCCGCTGCCCAATTCCGCGAAATTTGCAGTTTACTCTGGCGGCTTACCCAAACAACCAACGAGAGCAACTCTGTCACAACGTATAACGTCCACCGGCGCCCCCCTAATCGCACTAAAGGCATTTTTCTAAACGAAGAAGGCGAAGTGGAATCAGAGATTAACGTGACACAAAGAATGCACAGATCAAAGCGATTAAAAAAAAAGAAGAAAGCTGGAACAAAGAGCATAAAATAAAAATAAAAGCTCACTCGACGCACGCGCCGCAACGCCCGGCGCCGGGTCGCGGGCTCGTGCGTCGGCACTCAATATATCCGTGGTGTCCTCTACTCTACGCCCCGAAATCCGCTCGCGCTGGTCCGCTGGGCAGGTGTTGCGTCGCCAGACCTTTTCCTCTTCCCCCCTCTCTCTTCTCTCTTTCCCATCCTTTCTCAGACATCCCGAGTATTCGGTGTGTCCCGCTGCGCAGGTGTCTGGCAGCGGGACATCGCCCTCCTCTCGCTTTCTGTGCTCGCGTGTGTCGCGCGGGCGCTATTTAAAGGGATCTCTGCCCGAGCTGCAAATCACTCCGCAGATGCCATTCAAACACGCCGCGCTGCTTTCGAACGCGAAGAAGGCCGCTGTGACCTCGTGCGATATTTGTGCGCAGCCATGCAGAGTCAAAAGTTTATGGTCCACTATATAATGACAAAACAAAAAAATCGAAATTTCGGCACCGTCTTTTAATGCATCGTAGAACAGATATATGAGCAACGTAATTTTTAGTGTACGAATTACACATTGCACCAATATTTGCTTACGATTAATGATCGGTTAAGTGGAAAGAAAAGGCTCACTAACTGTCTCGCTTCTCGGTGGACAGCTTAACAGAGCCGCCAGGGAAGGGATGAAGGAGGGAGTGAAAGAAGAAAGAGACAAAGAGTTAAAAAGATTGTAAACTGTGTGGTTTAACGTCTCAAAGCGACACATGGGCCATGAGTGACGCCATAGTGGAGGGCTCCGGATCAATTAAGACCATCTGGGGTTCTCCCATGCGCACTGACATCGCGCAGCACATTAGCACCTTTAATGCATTTTGCCTCCATCGAAACGCGGCTGCCGCGGGTAGCATTTGATCTCGTATCCTTTGTTCAGCAGCCGAAATTGCACCAATAAGTCTCATGAATTCTCCTTTGCAAAACAATGCAATTATTTCGCCAAAGTCGCATTCCTTAAACTTTTGACGTCAGCTGAGCGTTTACATATATGTGTGAGGCCTGTTCGACCAGTTTTGCCGGGTACGCTGCAGCCATTTTGTTTAGAGAGATGAAAGCGAAAGTTTCTGCATTCAGATTTAAGTCTGACACATTGCCATCTCGACATCACAGTCGCCACAAGAGCTTACGGCGCTGGAACCACCGCCTGCATGTCGTCATATGGAACAAAGAGGGCAGCTGCTGACGACACCCAACATCACACTGCATTGGCGACCTCTCTGTAGGTGGGCGAAGCACGTGTCCTTCGGATGTTCCCTCGTCTTGGGAAACAGCCAGAGGTACAATGGTGAGATGTGCGGGCTATGATGGGGACAACGGTCTTCACTGCTTCATGACTGCGTGCATGAGGCCAGTGAACGGTGGTGAAAGCGCACGGGCACTAGTAGGGACTCCATCGAAAATCGACGCGATCCTGGGAGAGCGGACACACCGAAGTTGTGTATGGAAGCAACACATTCTCGTTCCATACCTTACTGAAAAACAAAAGGCAGGGGAAGCAGAATCTTGAACATTTCTCGAAAGCACATATGCTGAAAAAGCACACTATGTTTGGATTGCTCATGTCACCATGTCATCATTTTGGCATCAATACTGGTTGTACGAATCGATGAACGTTGTCTTGAATACTTAGGGCGAAGATCTGTGCGCTTGTCACGTATGGCTGAAACGCAAATTGATGCCACTGAATCGTTGCAGGAATTTCACCAGCCGCGATGGAAGGGTGTGTGTAGCATTGGATGTATAAAAGAAAGGAGGATTGCAAGTGCAGTCACTTATACAGTCCGCCGCAAAAACTTAGGGAACACATCGAGCTCTCGAAAAAAGGAAAAAAAAAGAGCTTCCTCTCCGGCCATTGTATGCATACATTGAATCGAAAGATGCACTCCGTAGTAGTTTCTACGTCCGTTAACGTTACACTGCGTCACCAAATGCTATCCCTATGTGCTCGGTCAGAAAAGTCAAAATGCACTTTCTTCATAAACTTCAGCAGCCACGTCACGCATGAAATGAGAACAGTCGTCATCATCATCTTCTTCATTAGCCGAGCTGAGATAAACAGCAGGCCAAAGGAGAACCATTCTGGACTTATGCTCAATTTGTGCTTCGGCCCCTACTTATTTGGGCACTGTTGTAATGCCTCGATTTATTTATTTATTTATTTATTTATTTATTTATTTATTTATTTATTTATTTATTTATTTATTTATTTATTTATTCATACAAACAAGCAAGTAGTAGTATTTTACGCGAATAAGAAACAACTATCAGAGAGTAAGCGTAAACACGACAACCTTTAACCATAATGGAATTGAAAAACCTTCGCAGCCCAAGACATATTTCGAATACTTTCACAGCTCTCCTTTCCAAAGCCCACTTTTTATTGTCACGCTTTAATTTGAAGAATTCCATGCATGTAAATGAAATTCATTACGTGTGGCTTACTGCTTCAAAGAAGTCAGTGATAAGGTACGAAATTTTACGTATTTTTTCCCTTCTAAGCTAGTGTCCTAATAGCCGCTCGTTTGTGAAAGTGACGCCACGCCACTTCAAGGCTGCTGCAAAAGGAGCTTACATCGTGACACACTGGCTTCGGGCGTATCGCAAGAGGATATTTAACGCTAACTCTTAATCTGCATTCCAACGCCGTCCCCAATGGCAGGCATTTTGTCACGGACGACGTCCACCGCGGCTCTCTCGTCACTAGCCTTCTCTCTGCTAGGTGCAATTTCCTTCACCTGGGAGCGGGGTTTGGGTAATGGTCTTAATACTCGCCTAGGGGAGCGCGACGGGCCGTTAACCTGGTGCCCTGGCTAGGCGTCGATCACCGGCTCCGATACCGCTCCGAGAAGATGAAGCGAACAAATCGCTCCCCGGCGAAGTTATGACCCGTGACGTCGTATCATCGCAATTAGTGGTCCCTCCGCGCGTGCTGTCCGTGCGTTGCCACACTCTCGAGGCCGCCTCCTTATCTTTGCGTTTTCGTTCGCGCCGTTCACTCAGACGTCTTCTTTTTATCGCGCCGAGCTTCACGCGAAAAAATAAAGGCGGCGGAGGTCGATGTTACGCTCGGAGTAAACGAGGAGAATAGACCAGCAAAAAAAGTTTGTTTGTTTGTTGTATGGGGTTTAACGTCCCAAAGCGACTCAGGCTATGAGAGACGCCGTAGTGAAGGGCTCCGGAAATTTCGACCACCTGGGGTTCTTTAACGTGCACTGACATCGCACAGTACACGGGCCTCAAGAATTTCTCCTCCAAAGAAATTCTAGCCGCCGCGGCCGGGATCGAACCCGCGTCTTACGGGTCAGCAGCCGAGCACCATAACCGCTGAGCCACCGCGGCGGCAGCAAAAAAAGCATAAAGTTTGAGAGTAAACAAGGGCGTATACACCGGTAGAAGTGTAAAAGTGTTAGAGTATATAAACAGGGGCGAGTACACTGGCAAGAGTGTAACTCAACTGCCGGTTACTATCCAGCTTGTCTATTTATTTATTTATTCCGCCATCCTCTCTTAGTCTCATCGTTTATCGTTTATGGCCCGGGGTTTAACGTCCCAAAGCGACTCGGGCTATGAGAGACGCCGTAGTGGAGGGCTCCGGAAATTTCGACCACCTGCGGTTCTTTAATGTGCACTGACGTCGCACAGTACACGGTCCTCTAGAATTTCCCCTCCATCGAAATT